>NC_091764.1:87519991-87828738 GCF_029378745.1 Bos indicus | reverse complement strand
TGCCATAAAGTGATGGGACCAGATGCCATGATCTTAGTTTTCTGAATGTTGAGTTTTAAGCCAACTTTTTCACTCTCCTCTTTTACTTTCATCAAGAGGCTCTTTAGTTCTTCTTCACTTTCTGCCATAAGGGTGTCATCTGCATATCTGAGCTTATTTATATTTCTCCCATGAACCTTGATTCCAGCTTGTGCTTCATCCAACCTGGCATTTCGCATGATATAATCTACATATAAGTTAAATAAGCAGGGTAACAATATACAGCCCTGATGTACTCCTTTCCCAATTTGGAACCAGTCCATTGTTCCATGTCCAGTTCTAACTGTTGCTTTTTGACCTGCACACAGATTTCTCAGGAGGCAGGTAAGGTGGTCTGGTATTCTGTCTGTCTGTGGGGTCACAAAGAGTCAGACATGACCAAGTAAATTTCACTTTCTAAATCACTTTCTAAAACCAGACAAATATTCCATAAAAAAGAGAATTACAGGCCAATATCACTGATGAACATA
Organism: Bos indicus; assembly: GCF_029378745.1. Classification (NCBI taxonomy): domain Eukaryota; kingdom Metazoa; phylum Chordata; class Mammalia; order Artiodactyla; family Bovidae; genus Bos; species Bos indicus. The sequence goes on along the minus strand of NC_091764.1, from coordinate 87,828,229 downwards.
GGTGGAAAATCCTCAACAAAATATTAGCAAACTGAATTCATCAATACATTAAAAGGAACAAACACCATGTTAAAGTAGGTTTTATCTTAGGCATCAAAGAATGGCTCAATATCTGCAAATCAATCCATGTAATACACCACACAAACCACACAAAATTGAAAACCAAAAGCCAAGTGTTTTTCAATAGATGCAGAAAAAGCTTTAGACAAAATTCAGCATCTGTTTATGATAAAAAAAAACTTTCCATAAAGTGGGCATAAAGGGAACATACCACAACATAATAAGGGCCATATTTGATAAGCCCACAGCTTGCATCATCCTCAGTGGTGAAAAGCTGAAAGCATTTCCCCTAAGAGCAAACAGGACAAGGATGCCCTTTCTTTCAAACTTTATTCAACATAGCATTGGAAGTCCTAGCCACAGCTATTGGAGTTAAAAAAAAAAAAAAGTTAAAGGAATACAAAATGGGAGGGAAGAAGTAAAACTGTTACTGTTTGCAAATGACATGCTAATATACATAGAAAATTCTAAAGATGCCACCAAAAAACTATGAGGGTTCATCAGTAAATTCAGTAAAGTTGCAATTAAAATTAATTGAGCAATCTGTTGCATCTCTATACACTAACAACAAACTATCAGAAAGAAACCAACTAAACAATCCCATTTATGATCATATAAAAAAGAAGAATATACATAGGAATAAATCTAAGGAGGCAAAAGACCTGTCCTCAGAAAATCAAGACACTGATGAAAGAAACTGAAGATGATACAAACATATGGAAAGATATAGTGCTTTCTTGGATTTGAAGAATTAATATTATTAAAATAACCATGCTGCTGCTGCTGCTAAGTCGCTTCAGTTGTGTCCAACTCTGTGCGACCCCGTGGAAAATGAAAAGTGAAAGTGAAGTCATTCAGTCGTGTCTGACTCTTAGTGACCCCATGGACTGCAGCCTACCAGGCTCCTCCGTCCACGGGATTTTCCAGGCAAGAACACTGGAGTGGGTTGCCATTGCCTTCTCCAAAAATGACCATATTCCCTATCAAAATATCAATGGCATTTTTCACAGAACTAGAACAACTAATTCTAATATGTATGGAAGCCCAAAGACCCCAAAGAGCCAAAACAATCTTGAGAAAGCTGGAAGTATAATGCAACCTGATTTCAAAATACCCTACAAAACTACAATAATCAAAACAGCATGGTACTGGCACAAAAACAGACACATGGACTAATTGCAACAGAATAGAGAGACCAGAAGTGGACCTAAACTTATATGGGCAATTAATCTATGACAAAGGAGGCAAGAATATATAATGAAGAAAAGACAGTATCTTCAATAAATGGGGTTGAGAAAACTGGAGAGCTATTTGCAAAAGAATCAACCTGCACTACCATTTCACACTATATGCAAAGTAAACTCAAAATGGATTAAAGTCTTGAAATCTAAGACCCAAACATAAAACTTCTAGAATAAAATATAGGCAGTACTCTCCTTCACATCAGTCTTAAGCAATATATTTTTGGATGTTTTCTCACGCAAGGGAAACAAAAGCAAAAATAAGCAAATGGGATTACAACAAACTAAAAAGCTTTGCATAGCAAAGGAAACTATCAACAAAATGAAAAGGCAATCTACTGAATTGGAGGAGATATTTGCAAACAATGTATCTGACAATGAATTAATATCCCAAATATACAAAGACTCATATAACCCAACACCAAACAAATAAGTAACTCAATTTAATAAAATGAGAAGACGATCTGAATAAACTTTTCTTCCAAAGAAGACATAGAGATGGCCCATGAGCATATGAAAAGATGCTCAACATCACTAGTCATCAAGGAAATGCAAATCCAAACAACAATGAGATATCAACTTATATCTGTCCAATTGCTATTGTTAAAGTCTACATATAACAAGTGTTGGCAAGGATGTAAAGAAAAGAGAACCCTCATGCACCACTGGTGAAAATATAGACTGATGCAGCCACAATGGAAAATAGTATGGAGATTCCTCAAAAAATTTAAAATATAACTACAATCTGATACAGCAAATCCACATCATGGTATATATCTGAAGAAAACCAAAACACTAATTAGACAAGCTATATGTACCCCTATGTTCACTGCAGCATTATTTACAAAGGTAAGATATGGATGAACCTAAGTGTCAACTGATAGATGAATAAATAAAGAAGATGTAATATATATGCATATACTATATGGAATAAAAAAAAAGAAAGAAATCTTGCCATCTGCAACAACATTATGGACCTAGAGAGTATTATGCTAACTGAAATCAATCATAAAAGAAAGACAAATACTATGTTATTTTGCTTGCATGTGGAACCTAAAAAACAAATGAATAAATATAAAAGAGAAACAGAGTCATCGATATGAAGAATGAACAGGTGGTTGGTTTCCAGAGGCGAAGGGGTCAAGGGAGAAAAGAAACAGGTGAGGGAGATTAAGAGATACAACTTTGTTACAAAATATAAGAGTCATGAGTATGAAATGTACACTGTGGTGATTATAGTCAATAATTATGCAATATCTTTGTATGGAGACATATTGTAACTAGATTTACCAAGGTGATCATTTTGTATAGAAATGTATAGAAGTATCAAATCACTGTGTTTTGTAACAGGAGCTAGCATAATGTTATAGGTCAGTTACACCTCAAAAACAAACAAACTCATATAAAGTGAGATCAGATTTTTGGTTACCAGTTCTGGAGTAGGGGAGAGAAGAATTGGATGAAGGTGGTTAAAATGTGCAAACTTGTCGCTATTAGATTAATAAGTATACTAGGGATATAGCATACAACATGATAAATTTAATTAACGGTGCTATATGTTATACATGAACATGATTTAAACAGTAAATGCCAAGAGTTCTTATCACAAGGAAATTTTTTTCTGTATCTTTAATCTTGTTTCCATATGAGATAATGGATGTTCACTAAGCTTATTTTGATCATCATTTCATGATGCATATAAGTCAAATCATTACACTGTACACCTTAAACTTATACAGTGAAGTATGTCAATTATATCTCAATAAAACTAGAAGAAAAAACAAACAACCAAGAACAACTTTTTTAAAGGTGTTAAATACGTTTAATTGCGATACCAGAAAGAAAACTAAGAGAGAAAGGAACAGAAGAAATACTTGAAGTAATAATAGTTTAGAATGTTCCAAAAGTAATAATAGACATCAAACCACAGATTCAGAAAGCTCAGTAACACCAAGCCAGATAAATATACACACACAAAAAAAACTGCATATAAACTTATCATATACTATAGAAATCAAAGACATTTTCTCATAAAATCTTGAAACAAGTCAACAAGGAGTATACACAGAGGAAACACAATAAGAATTACAACCAGTTCCTCATCAGGAACTATACAAGCAAGAAGATAATATAGTGAAATATTTAAAGTGTTGAGAAAAAAAAAGTCACTCACCTAGGATTGTATACTCAGTGAAAGTATTCTTCAAAAGTAAAAAAAAAACCAAACTCAAAGAGACTTTCCCAGACAAAAAATGAGGGAATTCATCACCAGTAGATCTACCCTGCAAAACATATTGTTAGAAGTTCTTTGAGAGAAGGAAATGGTATAGGTCAGAAACTCAGAGCTACGTAAAGGAAGAACGACCATCAGAGAAGGAATAAATGAAGGTACAATGAAAATGTTTTCTTTCTTATTCTTATTTTAGCTAAAGATAATTGCTAAAAGTAATAGCAGTAACAATTTATAGGGTATTTACAGCAGATGTAGAAGTAGAATGAATGCCAGCAATGTCATAGGAAGGATCAGGAGGGAGGAACTGGAAACACTCTGCTTTAAGGTATGTGAACTTCCTGATGTTCAAGCTGGTTTTAGAAAAGGCAGAGGAACCAGAGATCAAATTGCCAAAATCTGCTGGATCATGGAAAAAGCAAGAGAGTTCCAGAAAAACATATTTCTGCTTTATTGACTATGCCAAAGCCTTTGACTGTGTGGATCACAATAAACTGTGGAAAATTCTGAAAGAGATGGGAATACCAGACCACCTGACCTGCCTCTTGAGAAATCTGTATGCAGGTCAGGAAGCAACAGTTAGAACTGGACACGGAACAACAGACTGGTTCCAAATAGGAAAAGGAGTACGTCAAGGCTGTATATTGTCATCCTGTTTATTTAACTTATATGCAGAGTACATCATGAGAAACGCTGGGCTGGAAGAAGCACAAGCTGGAATCAAGATTGCCAGGAGAAATATCAATAACCTCAGATATGCAGATGACACCACCCTTATGGCAGAAAGTGAAGAGGAACTCAAAAGCCTCTTGATGAAAGTGAAAGAGGAGAGTGAAAAAGTTGGCTTAAAGCTCAACATTCAGAAAATGAAGATCATGGCATCCGGTCCCATCACTTCATGGGAAATAGATGAGGAAACAGTGGAAACAGTGTCAGACTTTATTTTTCTGGGCTCCGAAATCACTGCAGATGGTGACTGCAGCCATGAAATTAAAAGACACTTACTCCTTGGAAGGAAAGTTATGACCAACCTAGATAGCATATTCAAAAGCAGAGACATTGCCAACAAAGTCCCGTCTAGTCAAGGCTATGGTTTTTCCAGTGGTCATGTATGGATGTGAGAGTTGGACTGTGAAGAAGGCTGAGCGCCGAAGAACTGATGCTTTTGAACTGTGGTGTTGGAGAAGACTCTTGAGAGTCCCTTGGACTGCAAGGAGATCCAACCAGTCCATTCTGAAGGAGATCAGCCCTGGGATTTCTTTGGAAGGAATGATGCTAAAGCTGAAACTCCAGTACTTTGGCCACCTCATGCAAAGAGTTGACTCATTAGAAAAGACTGTGATGCTGGGAGGGATTGGGGGCAGGAGGAGAAGGGGACGACAGAGGATGAGATGGCTGGATGGCATCACTGACTCAATGGACATGAGTCTCAGTGAACTCCGGGAGTTGGTGATGGACAGGGAGGCCTGGCGTGCTACGATTCATGGGGTTGCAAAGATTCGGACATGACTGAGCGACTGATCTGAAGGTACCTGCACTGCACATGAATCACCATAGCATTGTTTAAAGATGGACTGAGATTAACTAAAAATGTGTATTGCAATCTCTGTGGTAACAAAGAATTTTTAGAAAGAAGTATAACGATTAATAATATGTTAAGAGAGGAGAAGAATGCTCAATTAAAACCACAGAGAACTGGAAAAGAGAAGGAAAGAGAGTAGCCAATACAAACTGGACCCGGAATACAGAGAGTCTGAGAAAGGAGTTCTCAAAAAAACAGAAGAAGAAGAAAAATAAGGAAGAAAGCAAAGAAAAAGAACCTGAGTGATCTCCTGTTCTGTTTGAATGTGTTGAGATTAGACACTTGTGTTAAGTAGTTTGGAGTTGAAATACGAATAGGTACATAAAAAACTAAACCAACGTGAAAATAATGTAATAACTAACCCTGCTTATTTAACTTAGATGCAGAGTACATTATGAGAAACGCTGGGCTGGAAGAAGCACAAGCTGGAATCAAGATTGCTGGGAGAAATATCAATAACCTCAGAAATGCAGATGACACCACCCTTATGGCAGAAAGTGAAGAGGAACTAAAAAGCCTCTTGATGAAAGTGAAAGAGGAGAGTGAAAAAGTTGGCTTAAAGCTCAACATTCAGAAAATGAAGATCATGGCATCTAGTCCCATCACTTCATGGCAAATAGATGAGGAAACAGTGTAAACAGTGTCAGACTTTATTTTGGGGGGCTCCAAAATCACTGCAGATGGTGACTGCAGCCATGAAATTAAAAGACACTTACTCCTTGGAAGGAAAGTTATGACCAACCTAGATAGCATATTGAAAGGCAGAGACATTACCTTGCCAACAAAGGTCCATCTAGTCAAGGCTATGGTTTTTCCTGTGGTCATGTATGGATGTGAGAGTTGGACTGTGAAGAAAGCTGAGCACCGAAGAATTGATGCTTTTGAACTGTGGTGTTGGAGAAGACTCTTGAGAGTCCCTCGGACTGCAGGGAGATCCAACCAGTCCATTCTAAAGGAGGTCAGCCCTGGGTGTTCTTTGGAAGGAATGATGCTGAAGCTGAAACTCCAGTACTGTGGCCACCTCATGCAAAGAGTTGACTCATTGGAAAAGACTGTGATGCTGGGAGGAATTAGGGGCAGGAGGAGAAGGGGACAACAGAGGATGAGATGGCTGGATGGCATCACTGACTCGGTGGACATGAGTTTGAGTGAACTCTGGGAGATGGTGATGGTCAGGGAGGCCTGGCGTGCTGCAATTCATGGAGTCGCAGAGTCAGACACGACTGAGCGACTGAACTGAACTGAAATAAATCTGTTCACATTGAAAAGACTATATTATTGATTAACTCTACATATGATATACATCTTTCTTTAAGAAAATTCTAAGTCCCTAGGTTATAGGTAGAAAGAATGAAGCATTAGTGAATGTATCTCATCTAATGGGTACTAAGTTTGGCTAATTCTTTGTGTGTCTTTAGAATCCAATCTTCCTGAGTTGCTCCCAAGAGTCTGCTTCTGATTTTATCTTACTAATCCTTGCCTGCAGTCCTTTTGCTCCTCCATCTTGTGGACTATTGACATGCTTGTCTTTCTAAGAAACTCTTAATTGTGTCATCCTGCCATTAAACAAGGACTCCCAGTTTCCAAGTATGTGTGTCTAAATCCATAGTCAAGCAGGCTGCATGCACCATAATCTCACTAATCATTATTCTCAGACTTGTATTCCCATTCAAGTCACTGCCTCCAACCAAGTCATTCTATTCATGTTCCTACTTTTCCTGTGTTTACTTTGTTTATACAAGCTTCATTTAACATTCTGCCCGTGTAGATCTCACCCATCTTCAAATCCCATCTTTTTCATGAATGTTCATTTCTCCCCACAATATTCTAAGCCACGGTCATAACTCCCCTGGTTGATTTTATGCCAATATCTATAAATCTCTTTTAGTAGTGCTTCTAGAACAATTTCAACATGGTTTGAATTTTCACTTTGTCTTCCTGAAGGAGTCTTTGGGCCTAGAAAAGAAAACAACAGTATCAAAGGCCCTTGTTGAATCATCTAACTTCTGAGAAAACAAAACTGAACTTTAGTCCTGCCCTGATGCTCCAGGCCAGTTGTATATACCGGGGACTTATCACCCCCCTGCCCAACTACAAATGCCATCTTAACTAAAGAATACCCAAATCATCCCGCCTGACTGAAGTTTCCCTTATTGCTTCCACAAACCTCCCTTTCAGTATGAAGCCTCCCTGATCCCTCTCGCTCTCAGTCTGGTTGTTAGGCTGACTGTCACTCCTCCTTGCCTAAATAAAGGTAACCTGCTTCCGTTGAGATCATCTCTCCTTCTTTTCTGCCTCGACCCGAACTATACCTTATGCCTCCTACCTATATATTAAATTTACATGATTTGCCTTCTCAGTTAAATTTTAAATGATTTAGGTAACATCAAATACAAATAAAAGGCTATCTTTTAAGGCTAAACCACTGCTGCTGCTAAGTCACTTCAGTCGTGTCCGACTCTGTGTGACCCCCAGGCAAGAACACTATAGGTATAAAAATACAACTATGAACAAAACAGACACAGTCCCAGTTCACACACTGCTTAAATCCCATCCTTTTTGACACTAATCTTCTTTTGTGTGTTAATGGAGATAAAACAGGTATTCGGTGACTTTGCCTACCCATAATTCCGATAGCATATCTTAAGACAGACTTTTATGTTATACAAAGTGCTTGTGAAACAGGAAAAAAAGTGTTTATCAAGACAAGTCTGTATCCCCAAGTTCACAGCCTAAAGCAAAGACATTTCCTCTCTTTAGAGTCAAATACCTTAGGGCATTGATGGTATAGTGGTGAGCCTAGCCACCTTCCACAGTCCAATACCTTTGATCCTGTAAGTAAAAACATCCAGAGGGAAACTTGTATTGAATGCTGTTTCAGTGGCCTACGGTGATTTTTATCACACGGCCTTTTTCAAATAGATTCTTTGGGTACCTTGTAAGATAATCTATTTTATGAGACCCATTGCAGACTATTGCCCACTCCATCTGGCATAATTTATTTTTCCTAAATGTCAATATGTACACTCTATGAAATTCCACCCACAATAGATTACAAAGTCACTTAATTTTTCTAGGCCACATAGTTCTCTCTTCTAAAATTAGGGAATTGTGCCTGCTTATCTTGAACATCCCTCTAGTTATAAAATTCTGCCATTATTCTTACATTCACACCACCTAGAGTTAAAATTGGAGTGATAAACGTAGAAAAGGTGAAGAACAAAAAAATTTCTTTGTGTGATGGTTAATTTTCTTTGTCAACCTGACTGTGCCAACAGGGTCCCCAGAATTAAGCCTTATTTCTGGGTGTGTCTGTAAGGGTATTTGTTCATGAGATTAGCATTAAAATTGTTGTAGCCATATGTTCCGGGAAACAAACTCACTCAGAAGGACAATGCAGATAGTGGAGTTTATTGGGCCGCCAGTGTAATAAACTGGCGGCCCAAGACAGAATCTCCTCTTAGCCAAGGACCCTGAGCAGTTTTTGTGAAAACCTTATATACCCTAAGTGCGTAAGGTTCCTTGAAACTAGTCTGAACAAAGGAAAAAGAAAGATACAATCAAACTTAACCCGTGATCATAGGCCTTAAGCCTAGGTTGTTAACAGCGGACAATTATCAATAGGCCTGTGGTCATCAAATTGCCAACATCTGCGGGATCATGGAAAAAGCAAGAGAGTCCCAGAAAAACATCTATTTCTGCTTTATTGACTATTCCAAAGCCTTTGACTGTGTGGATCACAAAAAACTGGAAAATTCTTAAAGGGATGGGAATACCAGACCACCTGACCTGCCTCTTGAGAAACCTGTATGTAGGTCAGGAAGCAACAGTTAGAACTGGATATGGAACAACAGACTGATTCCAAATAGGAAAAGGAGTACGTCAACGCTGTATATTGTCACCCTGCTTATTTAACTTATATGCAGAGTACATCATGAGAAACGCTGGGCTGGAAGAAGCACAAGCTGGAATCAAGATTGCCTGGAGAAATATCAATAACCTCAGATATGCAGATGACACCACCCTTATGGCAGAAAGTGAAGAGGAACTCAAAAGCCTCTTGATGAAAGTGAAAGAGGAGAGTGAAAAAGTTGGCTTAAAGCTCAACATTCAGAAAACCAAGAACATGGCATCCAGTCCTATCACTTTATGGCAAATAGATGGGGAAACAGTGGAAACAGTGTCAGACTTTATTTTGGGGGGCTCCAAAATCACTGCAGATGGTGACTGCAGCCATGAAATTAAAAGACGCTTACTCCTTGGAAGGAAAATTATGACCAACCTAGACAGCATATTAAAGAGCAGAGACATTACTTTGCCAACAAAGGTCCGTCTAGTCAAGGCTATGGTTTTTCCAGTAGTCATGCATGGATGTGAGAGTTGGACTATAAAGCAAGCTGAGCGCTGAAGAATTGATGCTCTTGAACTGTGGTGTTGGAGACGACTCTTGAGAGTCCCTTGGACTGCAAGGAGATCCAACCAGTCCATTCTGAAAGAGATCAGCCCTGGGTGTTCATTGGAGGGGCTGATGTTGAAGCTGAAACTCCAATACTTTGGCCACCTGATGCGGAGAGCTGATTCATTTGAAAAGACCCTTATGCTGGGAAAGATTGAGGGCAGGAGAAGAAGGGGACGACAGAGGATGAGATGGTTGGATAGCATCACCAACACAGTGGACATGGGTTTGGGTGGACTCCAGGAGTTAGTGATGGACAGGGAGGCCTGGCTTGCTGCAGTTCATGGGTCGCAAAGAGTCGGACAGACTGAGCGACTGAACTGAACTGAACTGTGGTCATACCCCAATAATCATAATAGAATGTGTGATTCTATTAGGTTACACAAATAATCAGGGTATTCTTTTAGGTGATGGAGAGCCCTGGGCTCTTCCTTTTAGGGGCCTGGTTTTCCAGTTGGTATGTCGTTTCCATAGATACTGGGCATATAGCTCAAAGTCCACAGTCCAGCCCAAGAGGGAGTCCTGCTTTCAAGATAGAGCCTGTTCTGTTTCCTCCATCAAAATCAGTGGACTAAGTAAAGTATATACTGGCCTCCACAATATGGGTAAGCATTATGCAATCCATTTAGGGCCAAAACAGAACAAAAAGCAGAGAAAGGAGGAGTTTTTCCTTTCTATCTTTCTGCTTACTTGCTCAAGCTGGATTATTCGTCTTTTGATCTTGCACTGGAATTTATACCATAAACTGCCCTGATACTTCGGCCTTAAGACTCAGACTGGAATTACACCACCAGCTTTTTTCCTTTGTCCCCAGCTTGCAGATAGATGGAAGATCACAGCACTTCTCAGCCTCCATAATCATGCAAGACAATTCCTATATATAGGAATATATATATATATGCATGATTGCTATATATATATATATATATATATATATGCATGTGTTTTCTATTGGTTCTGTGTCTCAGGAGAACACTAATACAAGCTGTAAGATGAAAATGAAATGTGGGAAGATGAAGTCAAAGGCAGGAGAGGATTTAGATGTATCCATGTCCAACTCCACAAACCCACAAATCCCTCTTAGTATATTGTGGCCAGTATTGATTTGGGCACAACAGATATTCCCATCATGTATTTGTGGTCTGAGTGAAACTCAGAGCTGTCCCCAACCATCTACCTATAGAGATGTTTGGGTGAAATGAAGCAAGAAAAACTTAACCTGGGCATTGTGGATAAACATTTGAGTGAGTGAGTGAAAGTTGTTCAGTCGTGTCCGACTCTTTGTGACACCACGGACTACACAGTCCACAGAATTCTCCAGGCCAGAATACTGGCGTGGGTAGCCTTTTCCTTCTCCAGGGGATCTTCCCAACCCAGGGATCGAACCCAGGTCTCCTGCATTGCAGGAGGATTCTTTATCAGCTGAGCCACAAGGGAAGCTGATAAACAAGGGACGGGATAAGCATTTGGCACTTGACAAATCTCTTTTACACTAGATAATATAGCTTCCCAGGTGGCGCTATTGGTAAAGAATCCACCTACCAATGCAGGAGGCACAAAAAACATGTGTTTGATCCCTGGGTTAGGAAGATCCCCTGGAGGAGGGCATGGCAACCCACTCCAGTATTCTTGCCTAAAAAATTCCATGGACAGAGGAGCCTGGGGGACTACAGACCATGGGGTTGCAAAAGAGTCAGACATGACTGAACAACTGAGTACACGTGCACACAAATATCAGAACCAGGCAAAGTCCCTAGTTATTCTTTCAGATCTACTGACAGAAAAGGAAAGCATTCCTATATCATAAGAAGGATTTAAAAAAGCCTATTCCAGTGTCTCCCAAACCTTAATGCACATACAGTTCACCTGGGCATCTTGTTAAAATCCAGATTCGATTTCATAAGGTTTGGAGTCTGGGCCTGCTATTCTGTGTGGTCAACAATGATACTTAACTTGTCAAAAATCTAACCAACATATGCCACAGGGAATATAAATATATTTTTAATTAATGGCACCGTGGTGTAATGGAACCAAAAAAAAAGAACCTACTTTCTGGTGATATCTTGCCATAGCTTAGGCTGGGTTCAGTTTTTCTGCAAATGCCCCCTCCTAGCCTGAACCTCTATTGTATCTTCGGGCACTGCCCTTTTAAGTATATCAGATTCTGTTGTAAGCAACGTGCCAAGACTCATGCCTTCCCCCAGAGATATTACCAAGCCTGGCCCTCCATCAGATTAGAAATAAGGAAAGTCCATTCTCCTATTGCTTCATCATCTTTCCAGACCCAATGCCAAGCCTGTAGCTATCTCACTAGTTGTCATTTTCCAGCTTAACAGATCTTTACTATCATGATGCCACCCCCTATCTCCACTTGTTTTCATGTACCAAATCCAACGCCCCAAACCTGAAAGTCCCTCTTAGTAAATTATGGCTAATATTGATTAAGGCACAACAGATGTTTCCCACCATATGTTTGTGGTTTGAGTGACATTCAGAAATTGTGTTCATTGAGCCTATGAAACTCCTAGATACAGTTCATTTTAAGTAAACCGTAAAACTCTCCATAATTTTTCTTTTTGAAGTTCCAGGCATAAATTACCAATGATATATGATAATCATATCAAACCAGTATTCACCCTCTGGAAGATCATCCTTATTCCATCAAGACAGGCTTGTAAAGCACTCTTATCTGCATTCACATCTGGTATTATTGAAAGAGCAAAGTAGATCCTGATATCTAAGGCAGGCAGCAAATCGTCTCCCATCATACCCAGTTGCCTCAGCAGGCTGTCATCTTGGCAAGCCATGGTATCAGCTATAGATGCTAAACCTGTGATTCCTCTTCCAGTTCAAAGATACGTTTCTTTTAAAACCACAAAAGATTCAATACAATAAACACAATCAATAGAACATCACCCAAATGGCACTTGCAACCTGCTCTCATTCCAGTGATTCATCATAAGATGCTGTTGATTAAGCTTTTCTCCAAGTTTCCCAAGTACATTCTTCAGATGAATCTTATAGTATGGCTTCAGTCCAGATCTCCTTCTCAGGGGAAAACAAATCTCGGGGCTTTGCCTAGCCTTGGCCATGACTCAACAGTGCATCTGAAACAGCTACAAGTATTGATTCTCTTGTTCTGAGATTGTTCTCCCAGGAAAAATGTGATGATGCCTATTCCTAGCATCATCACCCTGCTACCTAACTCCTTTCCATCCTCTGCAGTTTCCATTTGCTTTCATTTATTACCTTTTTTCAGCCTTCCTGGCTGAGAGTCCCAGCCTAACCACAGAGCAAGCTGCAGGCACAGCCTTGCCAGAGTTTCCTCTTCTGTCCTTGCTGAGGAAACAGGACTAGAGTTAGAAAGAGTAAGGGTGATGAGCCTGTTTCCACCACCAGGCAGTGAGATAGCCTGGTTTAAGCACATGACATGCTACCCAACTCACTGTTCCCTTAAGAATACACTGAGTCAAATTCAAAGCAATTAAAACAGTGTTCTGGGACTTCCCTGGTGGTGCAGTGGTTAAGAATCAGCCTGCCAGGGCAGGAGACACGAGTTTGATCCCTGGTCCAGGAAGATCCAACATGTTGCGGGACAACAAACGCCATGTGCCGCAACTACTGAGCCTGAGCTCCAGCCACAACTGCTGAAGCCCACATGCCTCAAGCCTGTGCTCTGCTGCAAGAGAAGCCACCACAGTGAGAAGCCCGTGCACCACAGCTAGAGAGCAGCCCCCGCTCGCTCTAACTAGAGAAAGTCTGCACAGAGCAACGAAGATCTAGTGCAGCCAATAGTACATAAATAATTTAAAAAAACATTTCTTCTTTAAAAAGTAGTGTTCTGAATACTATTTTCCTTTTCCAGACCCACAAGAGCAGTCTCAGAACCAGCCCATTTGAATGAGGGAAAACAAGAAAAAAATGTTGTGAGACAGGGAGAAAGCAGAATTGCTGTGAGTGCATCAAACTCCGCTCCTTTCTTCCCAATCCGCATTCCAGAAACTTGTCCAAAGGTGTCTCCCCTTCATTACCCATATAATCAGATGAAACACGCATTCATCGTATGAGTCAGCCATCTTTTCTTGCCTTATCATCCCCAGGTTTGTTATTAGGTGCTTTAATTGCTCATTCTAGCTCTCAACCAAACTTCTACTCTGCATGTGGTCAGGGACGTCTGTCCACATGTTACTTTCTTTAGTCCAGTTCTGTACATAACCAGCAGCTAACTATAGAGTCCAATGAACTCTGGTCCAGTGGACCAGCTAATGCATAACTGGTGCCCCATACCTTAGATGAGCTTCTCAGCCATTGCTGAGGTCACTGGGGAAGCACAGGCCAAAAAAAAATTACATTCTATTCCAGGGAGGACCCACTGGAAGCCAGCTAGGGCTACTCATGAGAGTCCTACTATCCACCTGTCGGCTAAATGCTGGCTCTTGAACTCAGAGACTGTTATCTAAAGCCGTCTTCAGCCATCTTTTCTTCTTGACGTTTTCTACAATCTTTTAGTTCATTAGCAGCTTCAGGAAGAGGCAAAGGAATTTGTCATGTTTTCACCGACATTTCATAACTTGAGCATCTATCATGCAGCTCAGTTCATGTATCTGGGTAGCTATTTCCAGGGTCTGGACAACGACAGTTCTACATTCCAGTCCCCTTCTGAGGCACCCACTGGGCTTCCCTCATTGGCATCTACGTAGGCCACTTCAGTTCATCCTTGGAATTCCTATAGGAATTTTCATAACTATATTCTCCACAAAGCATTTCCTGACTATACATTAAGATCTTGGTAAGATCAAGATCTTGCTGTACCACAGATATATTACCCTCAATTTTGACCACTGTTCAAACTCATCCTTGCTTTTTGCAGCTCAGGTTTTCTGACCCGCTGATCAAATGGGGCAAATTTCGAGACTGCAAAGCATTCTCCAGTTTGGGGACTTCTACCAGTAAATCAGGAAATTGACTTTGCTTTAACAAGAAGAGAAACCGGTGATTCAAACCATTTAGCACTAAGAGCTGCCAGTTTGGGAGGATCCTGTGGTTGGCTCTAAGGGCAGGGTGGTGATATAATTATGGATGCAATGTCTTAATACATCCCCAGGGCCATAGCCTATGGGATATTCCTATATATATCATTTCCATTTTAACACTGAACTCTTCTGAGCTGCTTCTTCCTAAATGGCATGATTCTGACATTGCCCAAGACATGAAGGTATTTCGGATCTCAGAATTATTTTAAATACCTGAGTGGCAGGAACAATATCCATTAATGCCCAGTAAAAGGCTGGTAATTCTCTCTCAAGAGTCATATCTCTTTTCAGCATCAGGGAACCTTGAATCCAATATTTCAGCAACTACCAACTTGGGCAGGGAAGGGTAGTGTTAAAGACTTCTGCAAGAGACTAGTCTGTGTGTATTTAGCTAGTAAAAGCCTCCACAATAATCTGTGCATTAGGGTAACCCAAATGGTACTATTTGAGGCCACAACCCTCCTCTGCAAATCTCTCAAAGCCTAGTTTTGTTTTGTATCTCATTCAGATTTCTTTCTTGTCATTTAATATATTAGTGCTTGCAAGATGCTCAGGAACAGTCAATGGTGTCCCCCCAAACCTAAAGTGCCCCACAAGTTCTGTATCTTATTAGCTCCTCTGTTCATGAGATTCTCCAGGCAAGAATACTGGAGTGGGTTGCTGTTTCCTCCTCCGGGGATCTTCCCAACCCAAGGACTGAACCTGTGCCTTTTATGTCTAACCTGCAATGCAGGTGGGTTCTTTACCACTAGTGCCGCCGGTGAAGACTATCTTATTAGCAGGGCTTGGCAAATATATCAGTTTATTCCCTGCCTTGGGTGGCCTCTCATGGTCTCCAACCCAAGGAATTCCCAAGCATTTAGGTGATGAACTCAGCTCTGTGTCTTAGCCACACATATTAACCATCTTCAACTAGTCATATGTACCAGTGCTGTTTTCAAATCCTGGGGTCTTCCTTCTCTGAGAGGGAAACCTTTACATGATCATTAATGCACATATTCACTTAGCCTTTGACTGTGGTTGGGCTAAATTTCCCTAGGTTGTCAAAAGGCACTGGAAAATTCAATAACCCTTAGGAGAGGATGGTGAATGTATATCAGTGATTTCTATGAAAAAGGAGAATTTTGCGTGACTTGCTTCCAAGACTGGGACAGTAAAGAAAGTATTAGCCGAGACTATAACAGCATCCCAGTCAGCTTAGCTTACTGCATTTTCTGAGCAGCTTTCCACACTTGTGACACAGCAGGAGTGATCAGTGGAACTACTTGCTTTAATCACAATAAACAGCACTTCATCTCCATGAATCATCTGTTTTTTTTCTCACAGACCAGAGAGGATGGTTGCAGAGCCAGTTTCTGGGAATTAATATCCTTTAAAATATTTAAATTAAAATTTAAAACATTTAAAAATTAAAACTGAAATTTCTTGTTATTTTCTTAGGTCTTGGTCGTGTTTAGTATTTAGTAGCAAGGAGGGTGTAGGCAATTTAAAAAATCCATAATTAATATGACCAATTAAAATCAAGCAACAGAGATTGCACACAATGGCAAAGCCCTTCTTTCACAAACATATTTATTCCAACTATGCACTCAGGTACATAGGAAATGCCACTACTGGTTTTTGCATTTAGGCGGTTTTATTTATTTATTTTGATATGGTTCTTTTGTTTCTCACTTTCCAAATAATGGTTTTGCCATAATGCTAGTTCTTCACATTGTAATCACCATATCCCTAAAGACTTGTTTTGGTCTCCTGATTTTTCCTAGCGCTATAGAGCAAGTGTTGCAGTACATTATTCACCAGTGTGCTATAACTGTATCACCCAAGGCTATTTAGTGTAGCCATAGCATATGGCCTTGGACCCCTCCCATAGGACTCAAGTCAATCATCTTTTCTTTCACCGCCTAACAGTTGGAGCAACCTCAGCACCCTCCTCACACATCCTTCTTCCACGCCCCATCAGTACTACTGAACTTAAATTTATCCAAGCTGGAACAAATAGAGTGAATTTGACAAGACCCTTTAGGCAAGCTGGTCACCTTATGGAAGGAGTTTTTCTTTTCCCAGCTAGCAATAATGTGCAATCTGGTAATGTGCAGAGTCAGTACATTTTCCTTTGGTTTCTAAAGAACTACTTTATGTTGTCTCACATTGTTTTTTTTTTTTTTTTCCTTAGCCCCATCAGGGATTTAATTTTCATGAAAGCAGTTTGCTGTAATCAAAGGACTGTATTTCTGGCCATTTATTCCTTATTTTTCCTCTCCTTCGCAATGCATTTTACCAATTCCTCAAAAGTCTAAATTTTAGATTTCACATATAGATGATCTTATTTGCAAAACAGACATAGACCAAAAAAAAAAAAAATCAAAATTTTAGAGTCCAAATTTCATAGGTAAGATTTGCCCCAAGTAATTTGTCACAGAGTTTCCACAACTCCAAACCTAGGGCAGGTGGACTAGCAACTTAGCTTCAAAATGTGTTTAGATTTCCACTCTGGCCAGGATGGTGTCCATCTACCATAGCCCAATTTCAACTCTGGACAAGACACAAGACACACCCACCGGAGAGCTTTGAAAATTAAAAAGTAGCAAGGAGATTGGGAAGCAGAATCAAAGAATCAGTATAAGAGTGAATTTTTAAAAATTTTTCCTCCCCTTGTCACCCTACTTTGACCCAAGTGTGGCCCAGTGCACAGCAAATAAGAAAAACTCAAAGAGAAATCTTCTTTTTCCAGCCAGCAGACCAAAAAACAGCAACCCACTTCAGTATTCTTGCCTGGAGAATTCCCAGGACAGAGGAGTCTAGTGAGCTACAGTCCATGGGGTCACAAAGAGTTGGACACAGCTGAGCGATTAACACACACACATATATTACGATTTTACTGATCCTTAGGATGAGTGATTCTGATAGTATTCTGGACATTCTGAGTATTGTCATGAGACTCATTTAAACCTCTGATTTAGCAGATGTTCTAACACCAGGCCAGTTGGGGAGAAGTGGAACTTTCCTATTACTCCCAGGTGGGCACTGAAGTCCACGTCCCCACGTTCTCTACTGATACCGCGGGCAGTGGGAGGAGGTGGGGAGAGTCATTACAGCTGGGCGACGGTGAAGTCTAGCCTCCTCAGCCTTGGAAGAAGAACATATGGCAACTATTTATTCTGGGTTTTAGTGGGTTGCATTAAGGTTGTTAGTGTCTAAAAGATTTCCTTCTTGCTCATCTTCCACCTTCCTGGTCCTTTGGCTAGAGAGAGTCAGTTTTTCTTGAAACATTTTTTGTTATACACATTGGTGTTTCAGTGGCGCTAGTGGTAAAGTAAGGGCTTCCCTGGTTGCTCAGATGGTAAATAATCTGCCTACAGTGCAGGAGACCCAAGTTCGATCCCTGGGTTGGAAAGATACCCTGGAGAAGGGAATGGTTACCCACTCCAGTATTCCTGCCTGGAGAATCCCATGGACAGAGGAGCCTGGTGGTTTACAATCCTTGGGGTGACAAAGAGTTGGACACGATTGAGCAACTAATCATCATTACACTGGTGTTTCCACGTTTTCTTCTGCAGCACCCAGGCCAGGGGATATTAATCAACAACAGCAACAGCAGTAACAGAAAGGAACTCTGCCAGTGACTCTGCCAAGTCCTTAGTCTTTCTTCTTTTCTCTCTGTCTTTCAAAGTCTTCTCTGTTTGCTTTCGATATGCTGTCCAGGATTTTTAGCTGTACTTATTGGGAAGTCTAGGGAAAAGTCAATAATAGAAAGATATATGGAAAATTCCCTCCTACAATTGAAAATTAAACAACTTCTTCTAAATGCCATAAGGGTTAAACAAGTTAAGAAAAAGTCATTTAAACTGAATAAAAATGAACATGAAACATCAAAATTTGTAGTGGGCTACTAAATCAGGAATTAGAGGAATTATATATATATAATGTGCTTAGACTATTTATATTTTATATAAATATAATTAATTAAAAGTTTGTGCTAGAAACAATGTCTCAAATTAGTCATTTAAGATTCCACTTAAAGAAACTAAAAAAAGAAGACCAAATTGAATCCAAAACAAAGAAAATAACAACAACAACAAAAAAGCGGAAATCAATGACTTAGAATTTTTAGGAGAAAATAAATAAAACTAAAAGCCAATTACTTGAATCAAATTATAAAAATGATAGGCCTCTCAGGGAAAAGCACAGAAGATACACATTGCTAATGACAGAAAAGAAAGAAGAACTATTACTACAGACCATGTAGACACTAAAAAGATAAAGAGAAAACACTACCAATTTCTCTATGCCCATAATATTAAATGTGGATAAAATAAAATAATCCCTTAAATGAATTTTTTAAATTCTTTGAAAGACTACTAAAACTCACTTAAAAAGAAACAACTAAAACAAAAATTCCATGTACAAAGTGTTTGACTGTCAAATTCTACCAGCCATTCAAAGAAGAAATAATACCAGTTCTATATAAGCTCCTCAGGAAAAAGAAAAGGAAGAAACACTTCTCCACTTATGTTATGACACCACACTACCTAATACCAAGACCACACATAGACATTACAAGAAATAAAAACTAGATAAAATTATCCATCAAGAATAATCAAAAATAAATTAAAAAAGAATACAAACACAAAACTTTTCAACAAAATATTAGCAAATAGAATCCTACAATGTGTTAAAAGGATAATACATCACGACCAAGTGGCTGTTTCCTAAGAATTGAAGGATAATGATCAATGTATTTCATAATTTTAGAAGAAGAAAAACTACAAAGTTATCTCAACAGATACCAAAAGTGAGCAATTTACAAAATTCAACATCCATTCATGATATAAACCTTTAGCAAACTAGGAATACAAACTTCATTAACCTAATAAAATATATCTACATAAAACCTGTATTCTGCCTCCCACTTAAATGATGAATGATTGAATGCTTTGCCCCTGATAATGAACATCTACAAAAATACTCAGAAAAACCTACATTCTATATAACACTTATTGATAAGACTAAAAATTTTGCTGCTAAGATCAATAATGAAGTAAGGATATCTACTTCCACCCTTCCTATGCAGTATTATACTGGAAGTTCTAACCAGTGCAATAAAACAGTAAAAGAATAAATAGCTTGCAGATAAGAAAGGAACAAATAAAATTTTCTCTACTTTTAGATTAAATAACTATCTACGCAGAAATTCCAAAGTAAGCTATAAAAAAGCACCTAGAACTAATAAATGAGTGGCAAGTTCGCAAGATACTATGATCTAGTCACTAAGTCATTTTTTTTAAGTTGATAAAGTGTATTTCATCGAATTTACAGTATTTATATCTCTGACAGACACTATAAAGAGAATGAAATGAAAATCCACAGAATTTGAGAAAATATTTATAAGTCACACTACTGACAAAAAACTGGTATCTAGAATAAAGAACTCTCAAAACTTAGGAATGAGAAAACAAACATTTCAGTTTTTCAAAAAGGACAAATGATATCAATAGACACTTTAAAAAATAGATATACAAATGGAAAATAAACACATAGATGTTTGTCATCATTATTCATTATGAATAATGAATACTTATTTAAAACTGTAGTATCACCACACATCTATTAAATAGCTTAATTGATTAATTATATAAATTTAATTAAAAGCCATTACCAATACTAAATGCTGGTGAGTATGCAAAGCAATTAATAGTTTCACATGCGATTGATGGGAATGCAAAATTGGTACCGTCACTTGGGAAAACAGTTTGCATTTTCTTATAATGCTAAGTATACACTTTGAACTTCCTTGGTTCCTTCTGCAGTGCAGAAGACTTGGATTCGATCCCTCGGTCAGGAAGATCCCTGGAGAAGGAAATGGCAACCCTCTCCAGTATTCTTGCCTGGAGAATCCCATGGGCAAAGGAGCCTGGTGGGCTATAGTCCACGGGGTCTTAAGAGTCAGACACTTAGCCACTAAACCACCATCACCAGGTATACATTTACTGTGTGATTCAGCAATCTCATTCCTAGATATTTATCCAGAAAAATACAAGCTTATGTTCACTCAAAATCTGTACAAGGATGTGCATAGGAGTTTAATTTATAACTGTCAAAAGTTGGAAACAACCCAAATGTCTTCTGGTGAGTGGTAAACTCTATTACATCCATAAAAAGGAATATTACTCAGCAATATTTTAAAAAGAGCTATTGATACCACAAAAACAAGAGTAAACCTCAATGCATCATGCCAGATTTAAAAAGCCATACTCAAGAGGCTGCATACTGTACAATTCCAAATATATAATATTCTGGCAAAGGCAGGATCATAGGGTAGAGGACAGATCATTGGTTGTGGGTTTGGGTTTGGATGGTACTTGTTTACAAAGGAGTAGCATGAGAAACCTTTTCTTAGGTAAAGAAAGGATTATGTTTCCTGATTGTGATGGCAGCCATTGTTGTTGTTTAGTTGCTAAGTCATGTCCAACTCTTTTGTGACCCTATGAACACACCAGGTTCACCAGGCTCCTCTGTCCATGGGATTTCCCAGGCAAGAATCCTGGAGTGGGTTGCCATTTCCTTTTTCAGGGGATTTTCCCGACCGGGATTGAACCCCCATTTCCTGCAGTGCCAGGTGGGTTCTTTACCACTGACCCACCATGGAAGCCAGTGGTGGTGATTATATGACTTTATTAATCTTTTACAACACATAGAACTGTACATCAAAAAGTGCACTTTTTACTGTATGTAAATTCAACATATTACAATAAAGTATTAAGTAAAACCTTGTTAGATCCCATCTCCATGTACATTTGATTGCACCTGGGCACTTATTTCTAGCAATAATTACTATAAGGGGAGAACAGACTTCTGTGGACAATCAGTAGGGTCCACTGTAGAAAGTTTAATTCTGTATATGATTATTCACTAGTGAAAAACCTTTTGGAAAGGCCCATAAAGATAAATGGTTAAGAGGATTAAAAATCTGCAGTCAGTAGAATTAAATAATTGCAGCAATTCTCTCATTCATATAGAAACTCAGTAAAGCCATTTCAGGCTGTTCAATGACTATTAAGAGATGAAGAAACTAAGCCAAAGGGAAAAAACAGAAAGGAACAGAAATAATATTTAAAATGGATAACCAATAAGGACCTACTGTTTGGCACAAGGGACTCTGCTCAGTGTTCTGTTGTGGTGTGGATGGGAGGGGAGTTTGGGGGTGAATGTGTGCTAAGTTGCTTTAGATGTGTCTGACTCTGTGACGCTATGGACTGTAGCCCGCCAGGCTTCTCTAGCCATAGGATTCTCCAGGCAAGAATACTGGAGTGAGTCGCCATTCCCTTCTCCAGGAGATCTTCCTGGTTCAGGGATCGAACTCAGGTCTCCTGCACTGCAGGCAGATCTTTACCATCTGAGCCACCAGAAGAAAACTGGAGTGGGATATACCATGCCCTCCTCCAGGGACTCTTTCCACGACCCAGGGATAAAACCCGTGTCTCCTATGGCTCCTGGATTGTAGGTGGCTTAGAACTGAGCCACCAGGGAATGGATACATGTAGATGTACAGCTGGTTCTCTCTGCTGTGCACCCAAAACTATCACTAAACATTGTTAACTGGCTATGTGCCAATGTGAAATAAAGAGTTTTTTAAAAAAGTAAAGAGAAATGAAAGGAAAAGTACAAATCAGGGTAAAAGGAGAATGCAGTGTAAAAAGGGGAGAAGAGGTAAAGTTGGAAAGGGGAGACAAGATAAGTGGGGAAAATAAAATGGAAGAAATAGGGTATATGAGATCTTTATTTCTTATGCAGAATACATTTCCCATAATATAGATACAAAAGCAAAAACCTTAGTTGGGTACAAAGTATTACCGTTTTTTGGATTTGAATTAAGTTTCTCACACACTAAAACAAATTTCTAAAAGTCTTCTTCTGTGCAAAAACATTGTCAATTATTTTGCCTTAGAGCTGGCATATAAAAGATTGCTATGTTTCTCAGAAAATGAAATTGTCTAAGTGTTCTCCTATGAGTATCTTTGATGCCAGTTCTCATATTCTTTAAGCATGCAGAAATTGCTTTTTCCATAGTTGTTAGGTTGAAAACAACATTAAAATCAACTTATAAGATTACCAAAGTTATCAATAAAATATGAGATGTTTAACATTTACAGTACTGCAGTGTGGCATGAATATATTTATGGCATAAGAAAGTAACCTCTTTCGTTAAAATAAAACACCAAATCCTTTCAATCAAATAGTATTAATTAAAATGACAATGAAAATATATACAGAGAGGCTGCCATGAGCACTATAAATTAAAGCTAAGAGAAGATGATATATCAAATTCTGAGAAGTTCTACTAAATGCATTGTCTACTGAGATGAATTGTTAAGAACATTCTTGAACTGTGGACCAAAATATATCAGAACATTCTTCCTAGAATTTCCAATGAGCACATTTAGAATGGTCGACTTAGTTTTCCATCTTCCCTGTCTCTAATTCTTTTTCTTCAAGTCCTAGCATAAGGAAAGTCGAACATCCTTTAATCTCTGTCCGTGTTAGGACTTCCTTGGTGGCTCAGTGGTAAAGAATCTGCCTGCCAATGCAGGAGACAGGGGTTCAACCCCTGACCAGGGAAGATCCCATGTGCTGTGGAGCAACTAAGCCCATGCACCACAACTACCGAGCCTGTGCTCTAGTACCCAGGGAACCGCAGCTACAGAACCCACTTGCCACAACTACTGAAGCCCAAGTGCCCTGGAGCCTGCGCTCTGCAAAAACAGAAACCACTGCAATGAGAAGCTCGTGCACCAAAATTGGAGAGTATCCCCCACTCCCTGCAACCAAGAGAAAAGCCTGTGCAGCAACAAAGAACTCAGCACAGCCAAAAATAAATGCAATTTTAAAATAATAAAATACATGCTTAAAAAATATATCTGTCGATGTCACTTAGGTAAAGCTGATTATCCCAGTTTCTGGAAAAGGCTTGTGGACAAAGCATGGACAATAAAAAATCTGAGGCTCCCCGTACCAGAGTGATTGATTCAGGAATGGGCACCTGACCCAACCTGGGCCAACCACTGCCAATAAGACTCTGTTTTAAGACTTTTATAAAAATTTGTTGGGAAAGTGAAGCTCTCTTTCTACTGAACTTGAACTAGTAGAGTGTATATCTTAAGATATTGGTGTCCATCTCCCCTGGTGGCTCAGATGGTAAAGAATCTGCCTGCAATACAGGCAACTTGGGTTCAATCCCTGGGTCAGGAAGATCCCCTGGAGAAGGAAATGGCAACCCACTCTAGTATTCTTGCCTGTTGAATTCCATGGAGCCTGGTGAGCTACAGTCTGTGGGGTCACAATGAGTTGGACATGACTGAGAGACTAACACTTTACTACCATGCAAAGAGAGTTGAGCAAGGAGTCAACACAGAGAAAGTAGAGCCTCCAGATGTAGATAGAAACTGAGTCTTTGATGGTATCATGTACATCTCTGGGTCTATTTCTGTAGCTCTACCTTTGAACTTTCCAGTTATTGAGTGAATAAATTTACTACGTTTGTTAGTCCGTTTTAGTTAGGATCTGCCAAATCTAATGGAAAGCACCCAGGCTAATACAATTTATAAGTGTCTTTTTCTACATTTATGATTCAAAAAAACAAAAACCAAACTGAAAAACCAGCAGTAAGAGTGAAGGACCAGTAGATAGGGCAACTGATTGCAAAAATGAGTTGGGAAGCAGGAAGTGTGGAGTGCCCCTCTGCCTCATTTCCCATCAGCAATATCAAATTGAGAAAAGTTTTTTTTTCGTTTTTTAAGGGGGTGGGCTATGCTGTGCCTTCATTGCTTTTCTCTAGTTGTGGCCAGCAGGGGTTACTTTCTAGTTGCAATGCACAGGTTTCTCCTTGCAGAGGCTTCTTGTTGCAGAGCACAGGATGGCTCCAGCCTCTAGAGCACAGGCTCAGTAGTTGTGGTGCACGGGCTTAGTTGCTCCACATCAAATGGGATCTTCCTAGATCAGCGATGAAATCCGTATCTCCTTCATTGGCAGGTGGATTTTTTTTTTTTTTTTAACCACTGAGCCACCAAGGAAGCCCAAGAGACGATTTTTAAAAAAGCTTCTATTTGTGTCTGATTCTGAAGCACAAGCTGGAATCAAGATTGCTAGGAGAAATATTAATAACCTCAGATATGTAGATGACACCATGCTTATGGCAGAAAGCTAAGAGGAACTAAAGAGCCTCTTGATGAATGTGAAAGAGAAGAGTGAAAAAGTTGGGTTAAAACTCAACATTCGGAAAACAAAGATCATGGCATCTGGTCCCATCACTTGATGGCAAATAGATGGGGAAACAATGGAAACAGTGACAGACTTTGTTTTTGGGGGCTCCAAAATCACTGCAGATGATGACTGCAGCCATGAAATTAAAAGATGCTTATGTCTAGTCAAGGCTATGGTTTTTCCAGTGGTCATGTATGGATGTGAGAGTTGGACTGTGAAGAAGACTGAGCGCTGAAGAATTGATACTTTTGAACTGTGGTGTTGGAGAAGACTCTTGAGAGTCCCTTGGACTGCAAGATCCAACCAGTCCATCCTGAAGGAGATCAGCCCTGGGATTTCTTTGGAAGGAATGATGCTAAAGCTGAAACTCCAGTATTTTGGCCACCTCATGGGAAGAGTTGACTCATTGGAAAAGACTCTGACGCTGGGAGGGATTGAAGGCGGGAGGAGAAAGGGACGACAGAGGATGAGATGGTTGGACGGCATCACCGACTCGATGGACATGAGTTTGAGTAAACTTCAGGAGTTGGTGATGGATAGGGAGGCCTGGCGTGCTGCAGTCCATGGGGTCGCAAAGAGCTGGACACGACTGAGCAACTGAACTGAACTGAACTGTGTCTGATTCTCCGTTCAGCACCATACAAGTGGATTATGACATATGTATGTCAGCAGTCTTCAACCAAAGAGATTTTTTCTCCAGGTGCTGCTGGGCAATGTCTGGATGGAGACAGTCTTGGCTGTGATAACTGGGGGAGAGGGTGCTACAAGCATCTAGCGGTAGAGACCAGGAACAGGGGTGCCAGCAAAGTCTACAGTGCACAACACTGCCTTCCACAACAAAAAATTACCCAGTCCAAAATATCACGAGAATCAAGGCTGGAAAACTCTCATCTGTGTCTCTCAACATCTACATGCTTATTTGTGTCTATTTTTAGGTCAAGTACTTGTTTGGGTTTCCGGTGGCGTTTACAGTTTTCAATGTTTGGGGTTTTCTGATAAGTATCACAGGTTCTGGGTGAAAGACCACAGGCTCCAGTACCAGACTTTCCTAAGGCCTTAAACAAAGATGTTTTCAGTCATACTGACCATTTGCAATTAGTTTCTGACTCAAGTGACAGAGCCCTGATTTATACAACCACATAAACCCTGAAAAGGAACAGATCCTGTGATCAGGAATGGCAGCTTCCACAGTTCTGAAGATTGCACAGCTGGCCTCCACTGGAGAGGTAATATTATTCCTGTGGCACTTCTTTAAAATGATAGCAAAAGGGAGGGCTAAAAAGGAAACTAGCTTTTGGTGTAGAATGCCAGCATGAATATATTTTCAAATACTTGGGAAACTGGTACTTCTTTACCTGGAATCTGGTGGCTTAGATGGTAAAGAATCTGCCTGCAATGCAGGAGACCTGGGTTTGATCCCTGGGTCGAGAAGATCCCCTGGAGAAAGGAATGGTAACTCAGACCTCCAGTATTCTTGCCTGGGAAATTCTATGGACAAGAGAGGCTGGTAGGCTACAGTCCATGGAGTCGCAAGGAGTCAGACACCTCTGAGTGACTAACACTACCTGGAATAATAATAAGTAAATTCGATTTACTCCTAAATGGGTATTCAGGCTCAGGTAATACTATTCATCTCTGAGAGGCACTGAAAGTGCAAAACTTAGGTTCACCCTGTTAAGTGGATAGATGATTTATGTATGAAATAAATCAGAGAAAATCTTTATTTTTGAAAATGGAGAGTGTCTCAATAAATCAAACGTTTACTAACAAAAGAGTATGGGGGAGGGAGTGAGAGTAAAAACTGAAAAATTCTCTAGTTTGCATGTAGCAAAACCTCTCTATAAGAGTAAAAAGATAAAGCTACATTTTGAGCCATGGTATATTTAAAACTGGCTTGGGTATAAAAACAAAGAAAAAAGTCTTTTTAATCGTTGCTTTATTTTAAATGCATTTTTTAAAGATTTCAAAAAATTTTTAAAAATTTGCTGTGCTAGACTTACGAAAACTTTGATTACAACCATGTTTAAGTATGTGGAAATTTTAATTGACTACATAAATAAATTTCTACATATAGTTATAAAAATAATTTGTAAATATTTGTATTAAGGATTAAACAAACATAAAAGTGAAGATTCCTCTACACACATAAAAAACCTTCCAGAAGAATGTTCATTTTACAAATTACTACTTCATATTTGTCTCCCTTTACTCTAGGTTTCTCTGATTATAATGTCATAAGGAAGCATGAATCCACTGAGAGAAATCATTTGTTATAAAAGATTAAATTACCCCATTACAAAATCCTTTCTCTGAATCATAATATTTTATTTAAGAGTCCATGTATGAGAACTAGATTTCATAGATTTAACTCCTTTGGCTCAGCCATTTAATACTGGTGTCCCGTGGACAAATTATTTAGCTTATTCAATTATTCTCTAACTCAGTTAATTTATTTATAAATGGGGAGAATAATAGGGTGGTTATGAGAATTGTTGTTATTATTAAGTTGCTAAGTCGTGTCCAGGTTTTTGTGTTACCCCATGGAATGTAACCCAGCAGGCTCCTCTATCCAGGGGATTTCCCAGACAAGAACACTGGAGCTGGTTGCCATTTCCTCCTCCAAGGGATCTTCCTGACCCAGAGATCAAACCCGAGTCTCCTGTGTTAGCAGGCGGATTCATTACCACTGAGCCACCTGGGAAGCCCAGCTATGAGGATAGAATGAGATAATTTTTTAAAGACTTGGCATAACACATGAAAGATGGATAATCTTATATTACTCAAAACACTGTAAACTTTCTCCCTGTCCCCTAGAATTGGCAGGGGTTTGTTTTTGCTATTGTTGTTTGATTTTGATTTTTACATTTCAGAGACACAATCCTGAAAATCAGAAGGGGAACTAGATAAAAATTTTCAAAATATTCCTCTGACTTCACCAAACTGTACAAGAAATGTTCTGTTACTTTTAGTAAAATGTTCTAATAGTGCATTTAACAAATACAAACAAAAAAAGTACAAGGTTGAAAATAGAACATAAGATACATCACTGAGTTCCATTTAATACTTGACTGGATCAGAATGAGATAAAACTTAGAATAAAAGGAGTCATATGGACTTTCACAGTGATGGTGATATGGGGATATGGGGATGGTTCTGATTTGTTGGATGTCTACTGTACCCACAGTCTCTATTAGGTATTTGTTCACTCATATTCATTCAACTGGTTTTCAGAACATCCTTGTAAGTGGACACGAGTGTGATTTTCATTTTTGTAAATGAAGAAGCTACACACTGAGAAGTTGAGAAGTTTACCCAGGTCTGTGACAGATGTCACGCCAAAAAGGTTGAGACTTGTGTCTGTAAGAGTATAACATTTGTCTTTTATTATACTTAGTTTACTACATTGTGTTAGTTTCAAGTGTACAGCAAACTGAACAAGTTATGCAAGTATGCTGCTGCTAAGTCACTTCAGTCGTGTCTGACTGCGTGACCCCATAGACGGCAGCACACCAGGCTCCCCGTCCCTGGGATTCTCCAGGCAAGAACACTGGAGTGGGTTGCCATTTCCTTCTCCAATGCATGAAAGTGAAAAGTGAAAGTGAAGTCGCTCAGTTGAGTCCGACTCTTTGCGACCCCATGGACTGCACCCTACCAGGCTCCTCCATCCATGGGATTTTCCAGGCAAGAGTACTGGAGTGGGTTGCCATTGCCTTCTCCAATATGCAAGTATATATTGATATATATATATATTCCCTTTTCAGATTCTTTTCCATTATGGTTTATTACAAAATATTGAATATAGTTCCCTGTGCTACACGGTAAGTCCTTGTTGGCTATCTGTTCTATGTATAGTAGTATGTATACATTAATCCTAAACTCCTAATTTATCTCTCTGTCTCCACCATCCCCTTTGGTAACCATAGAATATAATATTTTTAAATTACTTTTATTACTGTAATAATAGTTTACTTATATGAAACAATAAAGTTAATAAAATGCTTTTTAGGCTCATAATTGTAGCAGGTAACACTTAATGCTTACTATGCCCCAAGAGCTATTCCAAATGCTTTACATATGTTAGCTCTCTTCACACTCAAAACTCTAGGAAATGATTTGCTGTTATTTGACCCAACTTGTAGATGAGGACGCCAAGGCCCAAGGAAAGCTAAGTGACTTGCCAAGGAGTATCCATGTCAGGGAAAGGAAAAGGGTCAAGTTGCATCAGAAATCTATATCCAAGAGGAATACTGCCTCTTACTATGAAAGAAATAGTCTTTCTACCTTAAAACAGTAAATGATAAATATGTATTATGTATCTGAAAATAGTAATAAAAGGCTAATTATGGGAGAAATAGTTTAGTTCCTATGTTGGCTCATAAATTCATATTTTCATCTAACTCCTTTCAAATGTGTACTAAAAATTGTTCTCCTTAGTGACAATCCTGGCGTGAATCACTAATACTTATACAAACAAATTAGATTCAAGAAAAATGTGTTGCTTCAAGACAGAAGCAAGAGACAGAAATGTTTCTCTATTTGAACTAGGTATTTAATAGATTCCTGAAACTTTCATTGCCAACGTGTACAGCAAATAATTTCTTTGTAAATCTTTGTATTTATCTGGGCCAAGCAAAATAGAATATTACCTTGATTAAATGTCTTTGAGACTTTTATAAGCTTCATCATTTGCATGAAAATCTATCTTACTCAATTAAAACCTGGCACGGAGAGAAAGCTACTAAAGTGTTCAATTTTTCTATTTTAATCTTCAATATTTCAAATATTTCTATTTTATTATTTTTTATTTCATGTGTAAATCTTGTTAAGTAAGAATGATCTTCATAAACTATAACAGAAATCATCTGAATGAATTTATTTACCAAACACAAACAGATTCAGTCACTACCTTTATGTAAAAGTTGGTGGTTAACCTTTATGGTTACTAAAGGTGAAAGGTGAGGGCAAGGGATAAAGTAAGACCTTGGGATTAACATATACACACTACTATACATAAATAGGTAATCAACGAGGATGTACAATTTATCATGGGGCTTCCCTGGTGGCACAGTGGTAAAGAATCTGCCTGCCAATGCAGGAGACATGGTTCGATCCCTGGATGGGGAAGATCCCCCAGAGGAGGAAATGACAATACACCTCAGTATTCTTGCCTGAGAAATCCCTTGGACAGAGAAACCTGGCAGGCTACAGTCCACGGGATCGCAAAAGGATCAGACACTGCTTAGCGACTAAACAACAGCAATATCATACAGCACAGGGAACTCTGCTCAGTGTTTTGTAAGAACCTATATGTGGAAAGAATCTGAAAGAGAATGGATACATGTATAACGGAATCATTTTGCTCTACAGCAAAAACTAACACAGCATTATAAACCAACTATACTCTAATATGAAATAAAAATTAAATTAAATTTAAAAAAGAAACAAGCTGGCATCATACCCATACCTCACTGACATTTTAAGCAGTGAGGAAAATATAATTCGGCTTAGGTAGTTTGAAACCCTGGTCTGAGGCCACAGCTTCTGTAGCTTTGAACTGTTTCACAAAGAAGTCGAAGTTTGAATTCTCCTTTCTACATTTTTTCATAAAAAGAGGGATGTTACATGAGCGACACTTTATTTGTTCATTTATTTATCTTTGTTGGTGTTGGCTCTTCATTGCCGTGCTGGCTCTTCTCCAGCTGTGGCGAGTGAGGGCTACTCTCCAGTTACAGTGAGCGGGCTTCACGTCGCAGTGCTTCTCTCGCTGTGGAGCACCAGCTCTAGGACATGCAGGCTTCATTAGTTACACATATAGGCTCAGTAGTTGTGGCTCCTGGGCTTTAGAACACAGGCTCGATAGTTGTGATGCACAGGCTTAGTTGCTCCGAGGCATGTGGAGTCTTCCTAGATCAGTGATTGAACCCATGTCTCCTGCATTGGCAAGTAGATTCTTAGCCACTGAGCCAACCAGGGAAGCCCTAGATGAGTGACATTAATCAAAGAAAAAAACTATATTTTCAGAGTTAGTCAACATGCATCAGAAGTCCAGATGCCAAGAGTCGGAAGAAGTGAAGGGTGAGAAAGTGATCCCCAAACTGAAAGCCGATGTGTAGTATCCAGACTCCAGTAAGACTGTGGGATTCCCTCATCCCTGGGCATACAAAGCCTGGACACAGCCATGCTGGCAGAACCAATTTAAAAAGAAAGCATCAGAGAAAAACTGAAGAAACAAAGCAATGCCCAAGAATGAGGGAGGCAGATAGATGCAGGCTAGAATGAGTAATTATGATTAGCCTCATGGAAAAGCACATCATCTCTGCTTTAAGTAGATGTATGGTAGGACCAAGCATCGTCCTCATTCATCTAGAAAGACAAAGTAGCCCTTCCTGAAATTGTTGGTATGAGGCTTAAAGATGAGGTCACTTAAACTGTATGTAATGCTACTCTATCTTCAGACATGTGCTATTTAGACTTGCAAAACAAGACACTAATAATTACCAGCTCCAAACAAATAATTTAGGGTATTTAAGCTCTTGGGAATCACACGCTTAGGGGTATTCCTAAAAAGCCCACGCAGTGGAAAATGTTTTTATGACACTTCTCGACCTCATGCTGGCTGAATTTCTTTATCATCACTCTAGCTGAAAATAACTACAAATGTTGCATACAATTTATGTGTTTTTATCTCATCTTAAAGTCGCTAAAGAGAAAAAGAGATAGTAAGCAATCTCAATGTCTAAATCTAAATGAAGGCAGAGACCCACAGAGGGAAACCAAGCCTTAATTTTTCCCTAAGAGTATTTGATAAAACTAGGCAACTTTTGATTTTGTTTTCACCATCTATAGGAGTGTATAGTCATGGGTGGAAGGAATAGGCAAAGACAATGTATGTGCCAAACATCCCCTTTCTTCATCCTAGACCTGCAGGGTGACTGTATTTCCCATTCCTACTTATAGGAATGTTGAAGGCACATGTCTAGTTTTGGACAATGGAATAGGTGCAGAATTTAATGTATGCAGCTTCAGGCCTGACTCTTCGCATAATCCACAAGGTCCTTGGCTTGTTAAGCTAAAAGTTCAAGGTTTCTAGAAAGGGACTGTGATGGAGATTAACCCAAGAGAGCCATTTGACTTACATCTGATTGTGACATGAGCAAAATAATAAATTTCTATTTTTTTAAACCACCAAGGTTTTGGCTGGGGCAGCTTGTGAGCATTATGTTAACAAATTTGGAGACTAAGAAGAGCCCTTAAGCCCCATAAATATAAAAACAATGTCAACTCATGCTATTATCCTAAACCTAGGAAACAAAGGGAACACCATCTCAAGTTGAACAAAAAATGGAGACAGTGAGAATGAGCTTGAAAAATTGGAAACACTAGTGATTATTAGATTATTAGATGGATTATTAGATTCTATTCTTATTTCCTGGATAGTGAAAAACACCTCAAGTTGAAAATTTGGCTTAAAATTATCTCAGATGATATTGAATAGTTTTACCTGGAAATATCAAATGAAAACAAAAATTCTTTCTGTGGAATTCATCTTCATCCTGGGCATCAAAGAACTTCCAAAAATAATTTTACAGGAAACACTCGTGAATCACCCCCCAAAATCACTGGAAACAGGGAGAAACAAAGCAGCAAAATAGCAGAAATAATACACAGTAGAAACAGACATTAAAAAGGATGATATAGTAGAATCATCAGATATATAATTCTATAATTACTATGCTTAAAACATAAAAGATTTATTTGAATGTATCTGAAATCAGAAAACTGTAAAGAATGACCAAGAGATTTGAAAAGCATGAAAACAGAGCTTCTAGAATTGAAAAAAATCTAATAATCAATTTCATGAACATAATATGTATTTATTTCTCCTTTTTACTTCTTTGAAGTTGAGAGGTTGCTCACAAGCTATGACAACACTGTTACAAAGAAACATCATCACTGAAATGAAAATTCGTTGGAAATTTAAACAGTAGATGAGACAGAGCTAGAGACAGAACTGGTAAAATGCAAGATAGCTCAGAAGGAATTATCCAGAAAGATGCACAATGAGAAAAAGAAATTGAAAATATTTTTTGAAAGATTTTCAAAACATGGGGGGAAAGTACTTCCAGAATTGTGGAATATGGATCTCTGAAAATCATCTCCTTCATAAAAGTAGATGTTGTCAAAATCAAGTTTCTTAGAACTCTGGAAATTAACTACTAGTTTACAACAATCTAAGGGGTATTGTTCAAGAAAACAGCTGCATCTCAGTAGTAATTATGAGCCTTGTGATGTTTTAATTTGCTCTAGTCTCATCTGCCTTTCCAGCTTCATGGTAGCCATGAAAGCCAACAGCCTCACAACTGTCATAGGTGTGAAAACCAGCACACTAGAGAACCTAGACAGGACAGACAGACTTGAAGCTGCCTGAAAATCCCATATGCAGAAAATTGTCAGTATCTGAATATCTGTTAGTTTCCTGAAAAAGCTTCATTCTCAAGACTTGACTCAGCACATGGTCTGTGCAAGCTATTCTGTCCTAGCATATTTCTTGAAACAATAAATGGCAATTGTTTAACATAATCCCTAACTTCTCACAGACCTTGAGACTGTGCAAGCAAGAAGAGAGTTAAGGCAGAGTTGTGAACTTCCTGCTGTAGCATTGAAAACATGTCCAGTGCATGCATCCGCGCAAAGATACTTAGCAAAGGCTGGGATAGTTATTGAAATAACTATTAGAATCATTACCTGATCAATAAGTTAACTGATTTCAGTTGCTGCACAGAATGCAGAATATAGACTTTATAGAATTAGTCCAGGAAAGTCACTAAACAATCAAACAGCAACAACAGTAATAATACCAATGAAAAGCAACAACTAACCCTAAAGGAGGAAGAAGGAGACTGTGATTCCCAGAATTAAAATATTTTATTATTTTAAATATTAAATCTTAAACAAAAAAAAAATGATGAGAAACAAGAAACTATGACCCATACTCAGAAAATAAAAAGTTAATAGAAATTGTCCCTGAATATTTCTACTGGATGTACTAGACAAGAACTTTAAAGCAAGCTATTATAAATATTTTCAAAGAAATAAAAACAACCATGACTAAAGAATTAAGGGGAAGTGTGAGAACCATGTGTCACCAAATAGAGAATATCAACGAAGAGACAAATTATGACAAAGAACCAAAGAGAAATTATGGAGTTGAAAAGAATAACTGAAATGAAAAATTCACTAGACGGGCTCAACATCAGATTTGAAATGGCAGAAGAAAAAACTATAAAACTATGACCTAGGTTACTTGATATTATATACACTTAGGAGTAGAAAGAAAAGAGAATAAACAAAACTGAACAGAGCCTCAGAGTCTTATGGGAAACCCTCAAGCATTCAACATACATATAATGGGCATATTAGGAGGAGAGGTGAGAGAAAATTGAGAAGGAGGAATATTTGAAAAATAATAATTAATAAATGCACACATTCCATGACTTTGCATCAGGAATCATGGAGCCAAGGAACAGTAGGACAGCATATTCAAAGTTCTGAGAGAAATAGACTGTCAGCCAAGAATATTATATCCAGAAAAACTGTCTTTCAAAAAACAAATGTGAATTTCAAGACATTCCCAGATTAACAAAAACTTAAAAAATCCATCACTAGCAGATGCACCTTACAAGAAGTATTAATTTTACCGAAGCTACAGTTGATCATTGAGTACAGGCTCATCACTTTTATATAACTTTTTATTGAAGATTCTAGGGAAAAATTTTATTCCTAAAAGGAAAACATTCAGAAAATATAATTTTTTTAAATGTGTACTTTCCTGTTTATAACCACAAAATATAGAGAGTAAAATTTTACATAACTATAATGGAAAGTTAATACTTGCACAATCAGAATGGAAAAATTTTAACACCTCTTCCTTCAGTAGATTAGAATTCAGATTAAAAAAAAAGCTATAAAATGTTTGAATAGCGCACCCTACAAATCTGACCTGATGAACAGCAGTGCTTCTGGAACATAAGCACAAACTCTACAAATCACATTCTTTCAAATACACATGAATTATTTACAAAAAGATTTGAAGTCACATAAATGATATACTATGACCTTAATTCAACTTAGAAGTCAGTAACAAAAATATAATGGAAAAAACTTCCAAGTTTGGAAATAAAGAAATATGCTTTTGACTGAGCCATGGTCCAGTTAATGAATTATAATGGAAGCAGATGACAAGGAAAGTAAAACTGTCTTCTGAAAATGAAATAGACTATATAGTAACATAATAAAAGAGGAAGAAAGGAAGGGAATGATGTCTTGAAAATATAAAAAGGAGTTAGGAAAGAAGATAGTAGGTGGAGAAACCACGAATATCTTTAGAAACAATAGAAACAAACAAAATAATAGGAACAGAATTTTCAGAAAGTAAGGTGGAATGGACAGAATTTACATCAATCTTGACATGTAAAATTCAACAAAATAGGAGCATCTGAATATGTCCTTTACACATTCACCACACACACATTTCAACCACCTAGTCTGACTGACTTACTATCAGGACAGAAACAGCAGAAGAATAAAATCAAAAGAAAGGAAAAAACTTTATTACACTGAAGGGAAAAAAAAAGATATTTTCTTAGGAAGTGGGATTGAGGGCATACTAGAGAAACATGAAAGGAAAATGAGATTTTAGAGACTAGCAAAAATACACCTAAAATGGAGAAAAAGATCTATCCAGCTATTGGAAAAGAGAGATGTACAAGCTGTATAACAGAAAGGGCGACTGGAGCCCCAATAAATCGGACAAAGGAAGAGTGGTGAGGTCTCAGACCGTCATCAGGAAGGGCCCAGCCTTTGACCCCCAACAGGAGACAGGATCAAAGGTGCAGAGAGACCACAGTACAATTAACTGGGAGAATTACCCTTGAAGATTGGGAAAGGTTTGCAAAATGGCTAAATAAAATTTGGACAGATTTGATGGGGGAAACCAAGAGTAAATTATTCAAAGAATTATTGGATGAGCTTCAAAACAACACATTTACTCTAAGTAGACAATGCAAGCATTAGCCAGGCCCTGTAGAGACATGCCAAGAAATGTATGGAATTTGGGACTCTTAAGGAAAGACCCAACCAGGATGAGCCAAGATAAAAGGGAGCCAGGTAGGACAACAATAGATCAAAAATAGGCCTGTGGTAGATGTTCACAGAATACAAAATACCTCCTCTGTCAGATTAGTCAGTTCAAAAAGGTGAAGATGGATGAGGTTTGTTTCAACATTGATGCTTTTAATAGATCCATAACTTAAATGACTCATCTATCTTACTATGAGAAATACCACAAAGCAAACTCCAATAGAACAAATGAGAAAATAAACATATGGGCTGGAAATAAAGAATTAAAAACAAAAATGCATTCATCTTGGGGTTTTTCTACAGTAGAGAAGTAAAGGGTACAAGCATTTTAAATGCAAGGATCTCAGCCAAACCTTTCTGAAAGAGGTCAAGAAAGAGCAGAGGGGAAGCAAAATACTTAAGATATACCCTGCAATTGACAAAATAAAGATATAAGAGTAAGAAATGCTACTTAGGGCATGAAACAAAGGCTGACAGAACATGTCTTAAGGAGCAGATGGCAGAGGTGCCCATCCACCTTATGATAACCCTGGTGGCACACTTTTGAGACCCTCAGTTCAGGAACTGAGGGTCTTCTCAGTTCAGGCATCTTCTCTAGTTGAAACCTAAATGGAGACTAGGTAACAATTTCTTCCAGAAGAAGTAGGTTTCACACACACTTCATCAATGAGAGGCAGTCACAGTTGCCCCTGTGTCATGAGCTGAACTTGGCTCACAAAAGTAGAACAGCGCCCAAATTCAAAGGATCAGTGGAAATAAAGAGATTTTGTACATTCTTGCTGAGGTAAAACTAGAGACCCACGAAAGACCTGAGAACTGGGATTGCCACCATTGAAATCCTCAATTCTTGAGAAAGACCATAAGGTACACAGGTTGGGACATCCCTCCTCTTCATGGATCACAGCCTTGTCATAGCAAAGAGGCTTGTGTAACTCGGTGAAGCTATGAGACTTGCTGTGCAGAGCCACCCAAGGCAGGCAGGTCATAGTGAAGAGTTCTGACAAAGTGCGGTCCACTGGAGGAGGAAATGGCAGTCCACACCAGTATTCTTGCCTGGAGAACCCCGTGGACAATAGGAAAAGGCAAAAGATATGACACCAGAAGATGAGCTCCCCCAGGTCAAAAGGGGTCCAATATGCTATTGGGGAAGTGGTGGTGGTTTAGTCACTAAGTCATTTCCAACTCTCGCGAACCTATGGACTGTAGCCTGCTAGGCTCCTCTGTCCATGGGATTCTCCAGGCATGAATACTGGAATGGGTTGCCATTTCCTTCTCCAGGGGATCTTCCTGACCTAGGAATCAAACCCAGGTCTCCTGCGTTGCAGGCAGATTCTTTACCAACTGAGCTATTCGGGAAGAGCAGAGGATAACTATTAATAGCTCCGAAACAATGAAGTGGTTGGGCCAAAGTGGAAACAATGCTCAGTTTTGGATGCATTTGGTGGTGAAAGTAAAGCCCAATGCTGTAAAGAACAATTATTGTATAGGAACCTGGAATGTTAGGTCCACGAATCAAAGTAAACTGTATGTGCTCAAGCAGGAGAAGGCAATGGCACCCCACTCCAGTACTCTTGCCTGGAAAATCCCACGGACAGAGGAGCCTGGTAGGCTGCAGTCTGTGGGGTCACTAAGAGTCGGACACAACTGAGTGACTTCACTTTCACTTTTCACTTTCATGCATTGGAGAAGGAAATGGCAACCCACTCCAGTGTTCTTGCCTGGAGAATCCCAGGGACGGGGGTAACCCTAGTGGGCTGCCATCTATGGGGTCACACAGAGTTGGACACGACTGAAGCGACTTAGCAGCAAGCAGGAGATGGCAAGATTGAACATTCACATCTGAGGAATCAGTGAAATAAAATGATAAAAGTGGGAGAATTTAATTCAGATGACCATTATATCTACTACTGTGGGCAAGAATCCCTTAGAAGAAATGGAGTAGCTCTCATAGTCACCAAAAGCGTCCAAAATGCAGTACTTGGTGCAATCTTAAAAATGCCAATATGATCTCAGTTAATTTCCAAAACAAACCATTCAATATCACAGTAATCAAAGTCTATGCTCCAACCACTATGCCAAAGAAACTGAAGTTCACCTGTTCTATGAAAAACTACAACACTTTCTAGAACTAACACCACAAAAAAAAAAAAATGTCCTTTTCATCATAGGGGATTGGAATGCAAGGGTAGAAAGTCAAGAGAGACACAGAGTAACAAATAAGTTTGGTCTTGGAGTACAAAGTGAAGCAGGGCTGGCAGAGTTTTGTCAAGAGAGCATAGTGGTCATAACAAACACCCTTTTCCAACAACACAAGACATGACTCTACACAAGGAGATCACCAAAATGGTCAATACCAAAATCAGATTAATTATATTTTTTGTAGCCGAAGATGGAGAAGCTGTATACAGTCTGCAAAAACAAGGCCTGGAGCTAGCTGTGGTTCAGATCATCACCTCCTTATTGCAAAATTCAGGCTTAAATTGAAGAAAGTAGGGAAAACCACTAGGCCATTCAGATACTACCTAAATCAAATCTATAATGATTATACAGTGGAGATAATGAATAGATTCAAAAGATTAGATCTAGTAGACAGAGCAATTGAAGAACTATGGGCAGGGCTTCACAACATTGTACAAGAGGCAGTGACCAAAACCACTCCAAAGAAAAAGAAATGCTAGAAGGCAAACTGGTTGTCTGAGGAGGCTGTACAAATAGCTGAGGAAAGAAAAGAAGTAAAAGGCAGGTGAGAAAGGGAAAGATATACCCAACTGAATGCAGTATTTCAGAAAACAGCAAGGAGAGATAAGAAGGCCTTCTTAATTGAACAATGCAAAGATATAGAGGAAAACAGTAGAATGGGAAAGACTAGAGCTCTCTTCAAGGAAATTGGA
This sequence comes from Bos indicus, assembly GCF_029378745.1. Taxonomy (NCBI): domain Eukaryota; kingdom Metazoa; phylum Chordata; class Mammalia; order Artiodactyla; family Bovidae; genus Bos; species Bos indicus. The sequence goes on along the minus strand of NC_091764.1, from coordinate 87,789,337 downwards.
GATATCAAGGGAACATTTCATGCAAGGATGGGCACAATAAAGGACAGAAGTGGTATGGACCTAACAGAAACAGAAGAGATTAAGAAGTGGCAAGAACACACAGAAGAACTATATAAGAAAGGTTTCAATGACCTGAATAACCATGATGGTGTAGTCACTCATCTAGAGCTGGACATCTTGGATTGTGAAGTCAAGTGAGCCTTCAGAGGCATTACTGCAAACAAAGCTAGCTGACATAACAGAATTCCAACTGAGCTATTTAAAATCCTAAAAGATGATGCTGTTAAAGTGCTGCACTCAATATGTCAGCAAATTTGAAAACTCAGCAGTGGCCATAGGAGTAGAAAAACTGTTTTGATTCTAATCCCATAAAAAGGCAATGCCAAAAAATGTTCAAATTACTGCCCATTTCACATGCTAGCAAAGTAGTACTCAAAATCCTTCAAGTTATGTTTCAACAGTAAGTGAATTGAGAACTTCCAGATGTACAAGCTAGATTTAGAAAAGGCAGAGGAACCAGAGATCAAATTGCCAACATCAATTGGTTTGTAGAAAAAGCAAGAGAATTCCAGAAAAACATCTACTTCTGTTTCATTGGCTACATTAAAGCCTTAGACTGTATGGATCACAACAAACTGTGGAAAATTCTGAAAGAGATGAGAGTATCAGATCACCTTACCTGTCTCTTGAGAAATCTATATATATATAGCTCAATAAGCAATAGTTAAAACTGGCATGGAAAAAAGGATTGGTTCAAAATTGGGAAAGGAGTATGTCAAGGCTGTATATTGTTACCCTGCTTGTTTAATTTATATGCAGAGTACATCATGTGAAATGTGGGACTGGATGAAGCACAAGCTGGAATCAAGATTGCTGAGAGAAACATCAACAACCTCAGATATGCAGATTACACGACTCTAATGGCAGAAAGCGAAGAGGAACTAAAGAGTCTCTTAATGAAAGTGAAAGAGGAGAGTGAAAAGACTGGCTTAAAACACAACATTCAAAAAACTAAGATGATGGCATCCAGTCCCATAACTTCATGGCAAGTAGAAGGGAAAAAAGTGGAAACAGTGAAGATTTCATTTTCTTGGGTTCCAAAATAACTGTGGATGGTGACTGCAGTCATGAAATTAAAAGATGCTTGCCCCTTGGAGAAAAGCTAAGACTAATCTAGACAGCTTATTAACAAGCAGTGACATCACTTTGCCAACAAAGATCTATATAGTCAAAACTGTGATTTTTCCAATAGTCATGTGCAGATGTGAGAATTGGACCATGAAGAAGGCCGAGAACTTAAGAGTTGATGCTTTTGAACTGTGGTGCTGGAGAAGACACTTAAGAGTCCTTTGGACTGCAAGGAGATACAACCAGTCAGTTGTAAAGGAAATCAACCCTGGACATTCACTGAAGGACTGATGCTGAAGCTGAAACCCTACTACTCTGGCCACATGATGTGAAGAGCCAACTCATTGGAAAAGACCCAGATGCTGGGAAAGATTGAAGGGTGAAATGGTTAGACAGCATCACTGTCCAAATGGATATGAAATTGAGCAAACTCTGGGAGACAGTGAAGGGCAGGGAAGCCTGGTATGCTATAGTCCATGGGGTCACGAAGAGTTGGGCATGACTGAGCGACTGAACAACAACAACAGGGACTTCCCTGGCAAGACTTAGCCTTTCAATGCACAGGATATGGTTTAAATCCTAGTGAGGGAGCTAGGATCCCACGAGTTTCAAGACCAAGAAATACCAAGACATAAAACAGAAGCAATACTGTAACAAATTCAATAAAGGTTTTAAAATGGTCCCCATTAAAAAAAAAAAAAAACTTTAGAAAAAACTATTTTAAAATATAGACAGGGGATATTCTAACAAATGCACAGTAGCGTAATTGCCTCAGGAAACCCCATGGCTCAGATGGTAAAGAATCTGCCTGCAATACAAGAGACCTGGGTTCAATCCCTGGGTTGGGAAGATCCCTTGGAGAAGGAAATAGCAACACACCAGTATTCTTGCCTGTAGAATTCCATGGACAGAGGAGCCTGGCAGTCTACAGTCCATGGGGTCGCAAAGAGTTGGACACAACTGAGCAACTAATACACACACACACACACACGCACATAATTACCTCTGGTGAATTAATGTTGACAAACCATGGAATCCGAACAACTCACTTAGATGGATTGGCATCCTGGTGAGCCAGAAATCATTCATGGTTCTCTCTTTTCCATCAGTCTCCTTAATACACTTACAGAGTTCCCATCTTTGGAGTTTACCAAGTTCTAGGTTCTAAGATGGAGAAGGAAATGGCAACCCACTCCAGTACTCTCGCCTGGAAACACCCTTGGACGGAGGAGCCTGGTAGGCTGCAGTCCATGGGGTCGAGAAGAGTCAGACATGACTGAGCAACTTCACTTTCACTTTTCACTTTCATGCATTGGAGAAGGAAATGGCAACCCACTCCAGTGTTCTTGCCTGGAGAATCCCAGGGATGGGGGAGCCTGGTGTGCTGCTGTCTATGGGGTCACACAGAGTCAGACATGACTGAAGTGACTTAGCAGCAGCAGCAGCAAGTTCTAAGAACATCATTTTGCTTGGTATAGGTCTTCTCTAGGAGGTATTTTTTTCTTTCTTTTTTTTTAGTCTTATAGTAGGGTAGCTGATTATCCTGTGTAGCCTGTCATTCAAAGATGAAAAGTGAGAGTGAAAGTTGCTCAGTCGTGTCTGACTCTTTGTGACCCTGTGGACTATACAGTCCATGGAATTCTCCAGGCCAGAATACTGGAGTGGGTAGCCTTTCCCTTCTCCAGGGGATCTTCCCAACCCAGGATTTGAACTGGGGTATTCTGCATTGTAGGCAGATTCTTCACTAACTGAGCTATGAGGGAAGAACCATTCAAGGATGAGTCATATTTAATTTTCTGAGGTCCCCAAAGAACCACACCCACATCGGTTACAGATAGTACCTGCTGAACATTTTCAAACAGTGGTTCTCAGCCTTGACTGACATTAAAATCAGCTCGGAGCTTTTAAAAAACTGCCAGTTCCACAGCGCAGTGAGTGTCAGGGTTTGGTCCCCAGACTGCTACCAGAACCACCAATAGCATCTGGGAACTGTTCAGAAATGCAAATCAGGGACCTCCCTAGTAGTCCAGCAGATGGTACTCGGTGCTTCCACTGTTAGGGGGGCACCTCTTGATCCCTGGTCAGAAAACTAAGATCCCACAGTCCACGTGGTTCAACCAAAAAGAAAAGAAAAAGAAAGTACAAACCAGGGGATAGGGTCCAGCAATCTGTGTTTTATCAAGCCTTCCAGGGGATTCTAAGATACATAACAGTTTGAGAACTACTGCTCTAGTTCATCTCAAGCAAAAGAAATTAGAATTTTTGGAGGAAAGGCCTAAACATAAGACTAAGGACCACTGTATTAAAAAAAAAAAAAAAAAAAGCAAACACTAAATCTATTCATGCAATTGGAGATGCACCTGGCTGAGATTAAGCAGAAAAAAAGACTGGGAAATTGGGGTAGGGGGTTAATTTAAGAAAGTTAGATTATAATTTCTTTGGACTTTCAAAGATCAAGAAAATTTGATTAGGAGTTACATTTTTTGGATTTATGACTCACAAAAGTAAAATAATTTGATTTTAGATTTTAAATCTTCTGTTGTTCAGTCACTCAATCATGCTGACTCTTTGTGACCTCATGGACTGCAGCACACTAGGCTTCCCTGTCCTTCACCATCTCCCAGAGATCACTCAAACTTTAAAAGAAAAATCTATTAAAATGAAAGTTGTCAAGCATACAGAAATGTACAGTTAATAGTATAAGTGAACTACATATTTCTCAGATTAAACTGTTATTACTATTAACACTTTAAAAATACTCTTTTCAACTAATTTTTTTTCCATTTTTCTTTCCTTCATTTTTGTTTCATTATGTTTTCTTTTCTAGGGGTATGTGTTGGAGGGTGGAGTTGGTGCTATAGTATTTTCAGGAAAATTCTTGGTATTATCTTATTTAAAATCACAAGTACTTCCATAGATGTCACTGAAATTAGGAGCATTATTCATGTAATAACAATCTTATTTTCTTTTGTAACAGAATTAACAATAATTCTTTGAGATTATCTAATAACTTGTTTGTAATAGTATTTCCTCAGTTGTATCAAAAATATCTTTTGCGATTCCTTTGAAACAGAAAAAAAACCAAGGTTCGCACACAGCATATGATGGTTATATTTCTTAGGTCTCTGTTAGTTTGGGCTACCCAGGTGGTGCTAGTGGTAAAAACCCTCCTGCCAACGCAGGTGCACCTAAGAGATGTGGGTTCAATCCCTGGGTTGGAAAGATTCCCTGGAGGAGGGCACAGCAACCCACTTCTTATTCTTGCCTGGAAAATCCCATGAACAAAAGAGCCTGGTGGGCTACAGTCCAGGGGTCACAGAGTCTGACATGACTGAAGCCACTTAGTATGCGCTGTTAGTTTAGAACAGTCACCCTCCCTTTTGTATTCATGTCATTGACTTATGGATGAAATAAGATGGTTCTTCTGTAGAATATCCTCCTTCAGAATTTGTCTATTTGCTTCCCCCTGGTGATATTTAACTTTCCCCCTGCTCTTCTTCTCTCATTAAACCAGAAGTTAAATTAATAATCTCACTTACAGTCAAGTCCAAGATATTTTGCAAGAAATATTGACATGTTTACATTTACTCACACGTAAATTCAAGAGTGCCTGTCTGATCTATTATAGTCATCAACTTTCCTCTTGATGTTTTGATATCCATTAATGATTATTGCTTGAAACAGTTATTACTGTAGAAGTTATAAAATGGTTCATTTATAATACTATCACTCTTCCTGTATTTTCATCTGGAATTCTTCTATAAAACCAACTACTTTTGTAACTGAATAACAAGCTCATACTGCTCACCACACAGCAGGCCAATAAATCGAGTGATGAGTTGTTGGGACAAGAAACAGTGATTTTATTTGGAACTCCAGCAAACCGAGAAGATAATGGACAAGTGTCCCCCAAAAATCTTACCCAAGTTAGAATGCAGGCTTCTTTATACTAAAGGGGGAAGGGGTGTGTGCAAACATTTTGGCACCAGAATCCTTTGTTCTTGCAGCTATCTGGAAGGTCTGGTCATATTATTCCTGTAAACCTCCAACAAGATCATTGTTATTTTACAACAATTTTAAACTCTGTTAAGGACTTTGAAAACAAACTCGATAAAAGGAGAGATAACCATGTTCATGGTTGAAAAACCTGAGATTGCAGAGATATTTTTCCTTACACAGAAACACATAAAGAAAAATAATCCAGAAATTCCTCATGGTCCCAATCAAAACCCAGGTGGATTTTGAGAAAAATATGACAAACAGACTCTCAAATTTAAAAGAAGGAATAAATGTTTAAGGATAATTGACACAGCTTTGAAAAAAAGGGTTAAAGTGACTATAACTGATACTATTAGCTGCCTATACAGCAACCATTTCCCCATTCTTCCTCATTACCAGAGGTCCAGTTGTGTTCACCTTCTTTGCTGCAGAAGGAATGCCCCTTTCCCATGTCATTCCTAGGGCTCATTGTAACTGGTCTTAGACAATCAACAGTCATGTCTCATCCTCTTTGCCTCAATGTGGGTGTTTGGCGATCTGCCCAATGATGTGTAAGGGGGCAAGTTTTCTTCACTCTTTATTTTTTTTAACTGAAGTACAGTTAATTTCTTCACTCTTAAAGAAACAAGAAAAGACAGTTCCTCTTTCAAAACAATGCTTTGGCATATGCCAGAATACACTTTCTGCTACTACGACAGCCATTGTGTAACTAGGAAGAGAAAGCCGACTTGCCAATGACAACTGAGTAAATAAAGCCTTGGTGATTTCTTATCTCAGGATTTTTGGTTTATATAACATAGTTAATGACCCTTCTTATATAAAAATTGGGTGATATATATATATTCAAAAACTTGATAGTAGAAAAATAATTCAAAATAGTATGTATAGTATGATTCCATTTATGCAAAACAAAATACATATGTATTATTTACATGTCATATGCATAAAAAATTCATCCAAAGAAACAAAGCAAACTATTAACAATGTTTACTTTTTTGCATAATATTAGGCTCTTACTTTATAATATTTTAAATTTTAAAAATTTTATTTTCTGTTTATTTTATTATTTTTGGCTGTGCCAGGTCTTCATTGATGCATGCGGGCTTTTTCTCTAGTTGCAGCAAGTAGGGGCTACTCTCTAGCTGCAGTGTGCAGGCTTTTCATTGCGGTGGCTGCTGTTGTTTCAGAGCACAAGTTCTAGACACGTATGCTTCACTAGTTGTGGCTCGTGGTCTCAGTAGCTGCGGTGCACAGGCTTAGTTGCCCCACAGCATGTAGAATCTTTCCAGATGAGAGATCGAATTTATGTCCCCTGTGTTGGCAAGTGGATTATTAACCACTGAAACCACCAGGGATGTTCTATAATACTTTTTAATATTTGAATGGTTTTATCATGATTATACATTATTTCTGGGGGAAAAATGAGATAGAAGAAAACGGCAATTTGTCAGGTCAGAGATGAGATAAAGAATAGAGCACAGAGTAATGTAAAGAGTTGTGAATAAAGAACAAAAAAACAAAGGTACTAGCAAATAACAAATAAGTCTGACGTCAAAACCTCTGGGTGATGACATAGGTTGGACTAGGCTTCAGTGTACTAAAGTGAAGCTTCAGTTTCAGTCATAGTCAAAATCTAGCTGCTGCCCCGTGTTCTGGGATTCTGGAACAGTGAATGGGGAAGGAGAATAAATTCCAGGTGGGCTCTTTGTATATCTGCCCTCTGCTGGCTGAGGAAATGTTTATTTTTGAAACCTTGGCTCATCTCATGGAATGCCCACCTGCATTGTCTGCCATCAATGGATTTGGGGCTACAAGAGGCAAGTTTCACAAGTCATTAATTATACCAGATGGTGGTGGAAGATTTAATAGACAACATAAATCTTCTGGGGAAAACAAACATCAACCAATCAGTTCAGAAAATAGCATCCATCCATATATCAGTACAGACAGTTACTAGTCTTGGCACAGCAGGTATCCATCATGGAAGTTGGTGAGGTAGTTGTAAATTACATCACCCAGATACAAAACATAAAATCCCAGAATGATCACCTCTAGGATAAAAAAATATATATTTTTTATGCTTCTCTATTTGAACAGAAATATAACTCAATGTGATAGAGTCACAGTACAGCCTGCATAGGACCCTGTGAAAATAGAAAATTGATTAAGAACACACATGTTACAGGGGCAGAGATCTTGAGTCTGTGACAGAGTTGCTCTTTTGAGTAGAAAATGGTGCTAATGTATTAGCAACCAGGTCAAAGTTGTGTGTTCAGTACCCCAGGTAGGCCAATTTTCTGTGTTTTCAGGCTACACTGTGCAATTTGCCCTTAAATAGGTCAAAAAAAGGAGGGCATTGAGAATGTATGGATCTATCTCTATTACTGGAAAGCCATTCAAATGGCTTAATCTGCCAGTGACAGGTCAGCAGTTTCACCTTTAAAACAGGAGAGAACCAATCATTATGAACACAGCAGACACTCGTAATTCATATCAGTGGTGGAAATGTTAAATAATATTATTGGGTGTGTGCCAAGTTGCTTCAGTCATGTCTGACTCTTTGCGACCCTTTGGACTGTAGCCCACAAGGCTCCTCTGTCCATGGGATGCTCCAGGCAAGAATACTGGAGTGGGTTGCCATGCCCTCTTCCAAATATTATTATTATTAGATGTTAAATATTATTTCCAGAAATATGACTTTTACTTTTGGCATAAAGTAAAATGTGTCCCAGTTTTCAGGACACTGAAAACTATATCTTCTTTGCAATTTTCCTAGTTCAGCATTAAACATCAAAAGAACTCACCATAGTAACTCATGGAGAAGGAACATATTCTAATGATCTTGCCCCTGATATTGCAAAATGTCATTCTGTTAGTTCTTTTCCATGACACTTGTCATTACAATACTTTTAGCACTTGACTTTTCCTTTGTGAGTTAAAGAAATAGGTATTAAAAACTTAATAATAACACTAATCAGGCAAATACTACCACTAGTATATAAATACTAGTATAATAAAAGTAATAGTATTTATTTATTATGTTTAGAAATGACTCATTAGTTGGACACCTTGAAAATCTTTGCCAATTTGTCCAAACTGCTACTCATCAAATATTTCAAGTGTAGATGTTTAAATAAAAAAATTAACACTGAATCTAATTAAACCAAAACCTTGATACTTGCATTCTAGTCATAATTTTTGAAGATAAAGTTACCTTAGAAAGAAATGCATAGCTTCTTTAGTCTACAAATATAGCCCCTGGCTGCTTAACAGCTGCAGATGAAGAAAATAAAAGAAGAAAGAAGAAGAAGAAAATAAAATCTATGGAATGAGGCAGAAGTGGAGAAATTACTGCTACCTTTCTGGGTTGAGCAAGGAAGGTTCTTTCTGGGTAAATCCATGTATCAGGTAGGACTGGCAAATACTACAGCAACCCAGGAGCTCAATGGCTTAACCTTATAGAAGTTTGTTTCCTATCCAGTCCTGCCTGGACTCTGAGCATCATTGCAAATTTCAGTCAGACCTTTACCATTCTTTACCAGGACCGTCCGCAGGGTTATAGTTACTGTGTCAGCCTTGAAAGACGAAGTAATGTCTTCTCCACAGAAAAGGGCAGGCTTGATTCTGCTTACAATAAAAGTGGTGACTTCCCCAAGCTAAGTTTCCTTCCCTATAACATAGCTCACTGCATGTGGAGACATCTCTCCCATGTCCTGTGTAGCCTGAATAGAACTTGGGAGACAAGAAAAATAGATAAAAACCAACAGGAAGCTCTGGCTACCGATTTTGCCAGGAATAGTAAAGTCTTTTGTTTCTGACTACAGAGTTTTATGTCTTCTTCCAAGATCCACGAAACAGTAGCAGATACACCAGTTATCCTGTGAGTCTTGTAAAATCCCAGATCCTTCATAATTCTTGACAGGTGGAGGTTGGGGCTCTGTTCCAAACACAATTGTTCAGGGATCAAGGCATATATCAGCTTTTCCAGCCAATGAGTCCTCACCTACATCTTCAGCACACAAATGACAGGTGAGGGAAGTAACAGGGAATGTATAGGAGGTTCTAGGGCCCAGACCGCCAAGCAACATAAATCGCTTCCATCCATTTACAATAGACAGGACATGGAAACAACCTAAATGTCCATCAAGAGGTGAATGGATAAAGAAGGCCTGATACATATATAAAATGGAATATTACTCAGCCATCAAAAGGAATAAAACTGGGTCATTTGTAGAGATGTGGATGAACCTAGAGTCATATGGAGTGAGGTAAGTCATAAGAGAAAAACAAATTTCTGTATGAACGTGTGTATGTGGAATCTAGAAAAATGGCACAGATGAACCTATTTCCAGGGCTAGGATAGAGATGCAGATGTAGAGAGTGGACATATGGACAGAGCAGGAAAGGGAAGGTGGGAGGAATTGAGAGATTGTTTGACATAAGTACAAAGAGCTAGTGGGAAGCTAGCTGTAAAACAGACAGCTGGTGGGAAGCTATTATATAGAACAAGAAGCTCAGCTCGGTGCTCTGTGATGACTGAGATGAGTGATGAGGGGGGTGGAGTGGGAGGGAGATCCAAGACGGAGGGCATATATGTATAATACATAGCTGAGTCACTACGTCATGCAGCAGGAGCTAACACAACATTGTAAAGCAATTATATTTCAATAAAAAAATAAATCACTTCTACATTCCATTGGCTGGAATGTAGCCATAGCCATAGCCAATAGCCCAACCTGTTAATGGGAATCTGAGATATAATCTGTGTGGTCAGGAAGATCCCCTGGAGAAGGGAATGGCTACCCACTCCAGTATTCTTGCCTGGAGAACTTCATGGGCAGAGGAGCCTCCCTGACGAGTTACAGTCTGTAAGTCACAAAGAGTCAGACACAACTGAGCAACTAACACTTCCACTTTCAGGAGTAAAAAAGAAACAGGTCTTGAAAAGGATACAGGGATCTCCTTGCTACAGTCCAACAAGGTGATGTGATCATGGAAAACATGAAATCATTTTTGGAATTTTAGAATTTACTCAATAGGAGTTAGTGCCTGGACCAAATAAAGTTAACAAGCACATCTAGAGTTTTGTTTTCTGTGGAGGAATCAGCATTTCTACAACACTTTCAGAAGAGGGGGAAAAAATAAGAAACGCACGGCATTCTCTATTTTTCTAGAGAACGAGGAAAGCTTTCCCATCTTGACCTGTAAAGGTTTGAAGCAAAAAGTGCAATTAAATTTGCCAATGAAATATAACTTGGGCACCCATATTGTTTAAAATTCTACTCGGGTTTAACTTTTTTTATTTCAGGTGATTGCTCAGGTGTTCAGAATGTTTCCTCTATCAGAGAATGTGTGGAGGCGGAGATGAGGAGGAAAGGATCCTGAGGCCTGGGGCTCTCACCCTGTTTTGCCAGGGTCCAGCCCCGGCTGATCCAGGGTAGAAGGAGAGACGTCGAAGGAGAGACGGCGTAGGTGAGGATCAGGAAACAACTGTTTAATTAAATGTTAATTAAGGATATAAAGAGAAATAGAATGAGGATAGCTCAGTAGGAAAATTCAGTGGAGAAAAGAGGCTGAGTAGCTTGGTTTACGCGGGAGACCAATAAAACTTCAAGACAAGAAGTTTGCACCACTTACGTAGGCCGCAGGCGTCCTTCCATTCTCCCGAAGGAGAGGAGACACTAAGGCCTCCCCGGTCGGATCTTAGAAGCCCAGGCATAATTAGCAAGCATGGCGGGTTCCGCGCTCCAGATGGAGACTCAGCCAGAATTTGAGAGAGAGAGCGACATGGGGAGACCAAGTTTCGGTGAACAAGGCCTGCACTTTATTTTCCAAAGTAGTTTTTATACCTTAAGTTATGCATAGAGGATAATGGGGGAAGGGGTGGAGTCATGCAAGGACAGCAGTTCCTGGTTTTAATCGAAGCCAGGCTTTCAAACTTATCATATGCAAAAGTTCAGGTGATTTACATCATCTTCTGGCCAGGAGGCCTGTTAACATTTTAAGGAACTTATTTTTCTCTAAAGGTGATTATTCCAAAGTCAGGCACCAGCCTCCAAAAAAGCATTGGACAAAGCTGCATTCCTATAGGGCAAAGGTGAGGTGGGCTCAATCAAGAAAAGAACTAACTCAAGGGTCCAAGGTTACAAACATTGAGGCTACTACTTACATTTCTATACACCCATTATATCAGTCAATACACTGCCAAGGACACAGTAGGTAAGGAGTATGGAGACTTGGCAGCAAACATTGGCCCAATAAGTGAAAAACCCTTCACCAATACAATTTCTAATCAATCTTTTAACTACTCAAAGGAATCTGTGTTTAGACAATTCAGAACATCTCCTGCCTCTCACAGTTGGGAGGCTCTGAATAATCACATGTGGCCGGAAAAACCTATTCAGGCAGGCTAGAGGACTTCCAAAGGAGTTGTAGGTTGAAACACTGTCACACCCAGGAATTATTAACTGGAGCTGTAAGCTAACTCTTTTTTCAGAGAGGTAGTGGGGGACAGCCCCCCGTAAAGTCAGAGGTGTAGGTGAAAGCACAAAGCAGAAAGTAGGCAGACTCTGGTTTTGGCGGTAGATGCTCAGAATTTCCAGGGGGACTCCTGAGGCTCAATCCCGCCTTTGCGTATGCCAAGCCTCCTTCCTCATGACCTTTGTCATGGTGGAGCTCCTCACGCTGGCTCCCGGCAGTGATAGAATTCCAGTTGAGCTATTCCAGATCCTGAAAGATGATGCTGTGGAAAGTGCTGCACTCAATATGCAATATGCACTCAATACGCAATATGCCGGCTCCCGGCACTGTTTGACTTCTCTGAGGCTGTTTCTGATCTTCCCTGGACACTGGGCATTTTTCTATTCGTTTGTTGTTGTTTAGGTGCTAAGTCATGTTCAACTTTTTGTGATCCCATGGATTGAAGCCCACCAGGCTCCTTTGTCCATAGGATTTTCCAGGCAAGAATACCGGAGTGGGTTGCCATGCCCTCCTCCAGGGGATTTTCCTGACCCAGAGGTCGAAACTGCAGTCTCTGTTATTCGTTGCTAAAAGTCACTGGGAGGAAAACTTGCAGTTTTTTCTCTTTCCTGATCAGATCCTTGTGCTTGTCCCTCCACGATGACTGAACTCTGCCTTGGTTGGAGAGGCGAGGAGTCGACAACACCCCCAACATCTGTTCTAACCTGTCAACTGGATGCACCTGGCTGGTTGCTCTTCTTTCTGTCAGTCAGTCAGTCAGTTCAGTCACTCAGTCGTGTCTGACTTTTTGTGACCCTGTGAATCACAGCACACCAGGCCTCCCTGTCCATCACCAACTCCTGGAGTTCACTCAAACTCATGTCCATCGAGTCGGTGATGCCATCCAGCCATCTCATCCTCTGTTGTCCCCTTCTCCTCCTGCCCCCAATCCCTCCCAGCATCAGGGTCTTTTCCAATGAGGGGACTTGAAATTCCAGCCTGTGCCCAGAAAAAATGGAGAGAAAGCCCTTCTTCTCTTACATGCCCGAAACCTTACCTGGTTGTTTTTAATACCTCACTTCCAGGCCTTGACGTGAAACAGGGAGGAAGGAGTCATTGATCTGACCATGTCCTCTGTCTTCCTTTTCTCCACTCACCCCTGGGGATCTCCGGTTCTTCCCTGTGCAATCAATATCCTTCCTAGATCTCAGCCCATCTGCTCCCTCTTCCTGCAATCCCTAGTGAAAGCTGAAGTTCAGACCACCAATCTTTAAGGAGTTTGAAAATGTAGAAAGCCTTTCTCTCTCATCAAACCTTGCCTCCCAGGATCCTGCTTTTTGCAAGAGTCCTATAAATATCCAAGCAATTAAGTAGTGTGTCCTAGCCTTCCACTGAGGGGCTTCCCAGGTGGTGCTAGTGGTAAAGAACCCACCTGCCAATGCTGGGGACACGAGAGACTTGGGTTCAATCCCTAGATTGGGAAGATACCCTGGAGGAGGGCAAAGCAACCCACTCTAGTATTCTTGCCTGGGAAATCCTATGGACAGAGGAACCTGGCAGACTACAGAGCTGCACAGAGTTTGACACAACTGAAGCAACTTAGCACAACACACACACCCTTCTTCTGAAGAACTGAAACCCACTGGTTCATTAAGTGGAAAGTCCCGGGACACGATACTGGATGCTTGGGGCTGGTGCACTGGGACGACCCAGAGGGAGGGTATGGGGAGGGAGGAGGGAGGAGGGTTCAGGATGCGGAACACAGGTATACCTGTGGCGGATTCATTTCGATATTTGGCAAAACTAATACAATATTGTAAAGTTTAAAATAAAATTAAAAAAATAAAGGGAAGAAAAATATATCACTGTTTCAAGTAGGTATCTGTTACACTCTCACTCTTGAAGGAAAACAACTAAAAATATGGATAATGTTTTCTTCCCATACATATTCTTCCAGCACCACTTGTAACAAATATTCTCTTGTGGTATTTGGGGCTATCATAACTTTACCTTCCAGGACCACACTCACATCTTGGATGACTTTCAAATCCAGTGTTATGCAGTCTACATCCAGTTGTTACTTCTTTGGCTCTTTTTTCCACATGAGTGTTGAGTAGTATCCATTGTCTTAGAACCACACTTGGAACTAGAGTATGGCTATTTTATTTTTTAAAAGGAAGCTCTTGTCTCATTTGAGTTTTCACTGTTCATATCACTATTATAATTAAAAAGGGAAGTTTTCTTGTTTACCAGTACAGTTTTTCAATGTGATTTTGAGACAGGGCTGGTCTTTGTGCTAGAGGCCTGGCTCCTCAGGTCAGAAAAATTAAAAACTGTCTCAAGTAGAGAATTAGGAAATAGACAGGACTTCCCTGGTGGTCCAGTGGCTAAGACTCCACACTCTTAATGCCTGGGTTCAATCCCTGGTCAGAGAACTAGATCCCACGTGCTGCAACTAAGACAGTGTACATGAGTGCTAAGTCGCTTCAGTCGTATCTGACTCGTTGCAACCCTATGGACTATAGCTCCTCTGTCCATGGGATTCTCCAGGCGAGAATACTGCAGCGGGTTGCCACGCCCTTCTCCAGGGGATCTTCCCCACCCAGGGTTCGAATCTGCATCTCCTAAGGCTCCTGCATTTCAGGCACTTTCTTTACCTCTGAGTTACCAGGGAAACACATGACTCAGCACAGCCAAGTAAATAAATAACATTTCTAAGAAAAGAAAATTAGGAAGTAGAATTACAGAAGTTTGCTATTCTAAACATGCTACCAGAAGAATCACTCTAGGCCAGAACTCAGCAGAGTGGTGTCACGGAGTAAGCAACTATAGTTAAGCACGTCCCTAGATTCAGGTTCCAGCTTGGAGTGAGCATAGAGTATGAACACTAGTATTTGGGCAACCAAGAGGCTAAATATGGGGCCAGATACAGGCTGTGGGGAGAAGAAGTTGTGGAGTCCTGGTGGTTAAAGACCCCAAACAATATCCTCCATACACTTTTGTCAGATGGACGTTTCCTCAGCCACAGGTCATGAGGAATATTTTGTCCTTACACACCACAAAAACATGCTCTGACAATTGCCAACCGTCGATATCAATGTTCTCATACTCCAAGCTGTATTTCTTAAAATAGAAAATCTGTCCTCTGAGTTGTTTGATTCTTATCACAGGAAGTATTTAAACAGAGGCTGTTGAGGCTTATTATTGAAATGCGAAAATAGATTCGCCTTTTCCAAGCTCTACAGTACAAAGAGCAAAAAGACAAAATAAAGATTTGGATTTGCAGAAGAAAAATCACGTCATCCAAAAAAAAAGATTTTGTCTGTAAGAATGGGCTCAGTATTAGGAAGTGGTTCTTGTTGATTTACTTCTACAATTTTTCCACTTCTCTATTTTTATAACTTCAACAACATAAATATCAAAACATCTCACGTTCTACAAAGAGTATCAGCAAGACATGGCTTTTATGTGTAAGCCAGTAAAAGACTGATCGAAGATTCTTTTCCCATGTTTGCCGAGCATTTGCAATAATTTCTATTTTAGGAGCTTCCAATGATCCAGAGTGGAATTAAAGCCAATGTGCACCGTTTTTTTTTTTTTTTTTTTTTTTTGTAAGAATCATAAATATCCTGTGATTTCCCTGGTGGTCCAGTAGTTAAGACTTCATCTTCCAATGTAGGGGGTGCAGGTTCAATCCCTGGCCAGGGAGCTAAAATCCCACATACCTCAGGGCCAAAAGAGCAAAACATAAGACAGAAGCGATATTGAAACAAATTCAATAAAGACTTTTTTTTAATTAATTACAATTTTTTTAAATTTTAAAATGTAAATTTTAAATTTTAAAAGACTTTTGTTTATTAATTGGGCATTCCCGATAACTCAGCTGTAAAGAATCTGCCTGCAATGCAGGAGACCTGGGTTTGATCCCAAGTTGGGAAGATCCCCTGGAGAAGGGAATGGCTACCCACTCCAGTGTTTTGGCCTGGAGAATTCCACAGACTGGTTGCAGAGTCAGACACGACTGAGCGACTTTCAGTAAAAATGGTCTATGTCAAAAAAATCTTTTAAAAAATTTGTAAATACCCAAAACACTGATGACTCAGGAGAAGCACTCAAAGCCCCTCTAACGCTCTCACACCTCCCTCCTCCAGCTCCCAGGCCAGCAACCACATAGTATTCTGGCACCTCCTTGATGTCCCTGGAGTAGCAATAGGAATTTCTTGTTCTTACTATCTTTGGGGAGCATAAGAAATACCCCAGGGGAGAAACACTTGTTGTTTTAGAGTATCAGTTGCCCTTTTTGTTCCTCTCTTGTGGCAGAAGAGGAAGCCATATAAAAAGATGTTAAAAATAGAAATAGCTGTGGTTACTCATGTTTGGCAAAGAGATTCAGAGAGCTTTGTCCAGGTTTTATTGCAGTGTTGGACTCAGAGAATTTAAATTGAAATGACAGTTTTGCCACTGCTAGCTGTGTGACTTTGGGGAAAAGACTTCATTACTCTGTGTTTCATGGAGCCCACAAAATAAAAAATGAGGAGAGTAAAATTCATCCCTTCCTGAACTGTTGCATGAAAGTTAAAAATTGAATAGATGTAAAGCTTTTGAAGTAGTAACTGTATATAAGAAGCATGATATAAATGTCAGCTGTTTTTGTGGTGGTTTGCTCAGGTGGAAATGAAGAACACAGATGGAGCCGGTGTCCTAACCCTCCTGTTATTTCAGTGTATTCCTTCCTGTTTGGTCTTCAGGAAAACTACTGGCTTATCCCCTTTACCTCAAAGCGTTCGTGTCATTCACATTTGCATGCTCAGTTGCTTCAGTCATGTCCGACTATTTTGTGACCCCATGGACTGTAGTCACCAGGCTCCTCTGTCCATCAGATTCTCCAGGCAAGGATACTGGAGTGGGCAGCCATTTCCTCCTCCAGGGGATCTTTCCAACCCAGGGATCGAACCTGAGTCTCCTGAGTTTCCTGCATTGTGGGCTCTTTATCGCTAAGTCACCAGGGAAGCCATCATTCACATTTACTCAGCCTTAAAAAAGAATGAAATTTTGCCATTTGCAGAAACATGAATGGAATTGGAGGGCATTACACTACATGAAATAAATCAGAGAGAGGACAAATATTGTATGATATCACCTATATGCAGAATCTAGAAAAATAAAACAAACTAGTGAATATAACCAAAAAGAGAAAGCAGAGCCACAGATATGGAGAGCAAACTAGTAGTTTGAGAGAAGGGAGGGGGCAATATAAGGGTTAGGAGGAAGAGGTACAAAACTATTAGATATAAAATAAGTTACAAGGATGTATTGTACAACAGAAAGAATATAGCCAATATTTTATAATAACAGTAAATGGAGTATAACCTTTAAAATTGTGAGTCACTATATTGCATACCTCTAACTTGTATAATATTGTACAGCAACTACACATCAGTTTAAAAAATAAAGATTGTTTTCATCCAACCTAGAAAATGACTTCCAGTCACAGCAGAAGCATAAACAGAATCTGAAGCCACGTGTTAATTATTCTTCCTGTTGAGGGCACAGGGACCCAGGCTTTCAATCTCATTAAATGACACCATGATGGATAGAACCATCATCCATACAAGAGAGGCTTAAAGACAAGACAGATTTTCCAATCTAAGGATTTGTGACTTTTTGCTCTGATTTGAGACTGCTGTCTGTGATTCACAAAGGAGAATCATGGACAACAGCCTAAAGGAGCCCCTAAATGCAGCTCCTTTACCTTAGAGGAACTGAATACATCCAGTCTGCCTTCTCTAACAAACCACTGACTTTTTCATGTATTTTCTAATGGAAAATAAACACACTTTTTCCCATCTATTTCTGTACTAATTTATTTTCTCAAAGGCACCAACATGCCACAAGGATTGACTCCTTTATTTTATCACCTACTTCTACTGACTGCTAACCTCTTAATAATCTGATATCAAGAATAGGTGAGTTTTTAGAAAACTGGTAGAAACTGATAGAAAGTTTCTGGAAACAAGATAGAGATCAAAGGGGGGAAAGTAAAGGTAATTTGAAAAGTATAAAGCACTACAATTTAAATAATTACACAGGGTATAATTAATAACATCAATAACCCTGGTGGTCCAGTGGTTAAGAATGTGCCTTCCAGTGCAGGGAAAGTGGGTTTGATCCCTGTTGGGGGAAACTAAGATCTCACAAGCCACAGGGCTACTGAGCCCATGCACTCTAGAGTCCTGGAGCCACAACTGGAGACATGCCTGTGTGCTGCAAAGAAGGTCCATTGCAGCCTAATAAATAAATAATTTTAAAATAAAGAAATAATTACATATACATATGCACCCAAATATATTATTTATATATATGTGTATATATGTCTCTACCTTTTTTGTAGACCTGTGTAAATATTAATGAAACAAGGAGTGGAAAATGTCAGTTTTTCATTCCAGTCTCTAAGAAAGGCAATGCCAAATAATGCTCAAACTACCACACAATTGCACTCATCTCACACGCTAGTAAAGTAATGCTCAAAATTTTCCAAGCCAGGCTTCAGCAATACGTGAACCATGAACTTCCAGATGTTCAAGCTGGTTTTAGAAAAGCCAGAGGAACCAGAGATCAAATTGCCAACATCTGCTGGATCATCAAAAAAGCAAGAGAGTTCCAGAAAAACATCCATTCCTGCTTTATTGACTATGCTAAAGCCTTTGACTGTGTGGATCACAATAAACTGTGGAAAATTCTGAAAGAGATGGGAATACCAGACCACCTGACCTGCCTCTTGAGAAACCTATATGCAGGTCAGGAAGCAACAGTCAGAACTGGACATGGAGCTGCCGGGGTCCTGCCCCGGCTGATCCAGGGTATTCGAAGCGGGGACGGCGTCGGCGACCTATTTATTTAAATATTTTATCAAAGATATAAAGAGTAATAGGATGAGGATAGCTCAGTAGGAAAATTCAGTGGAGAAAAGAGGCTGAGTAGCTTGGTTTACGCGGGAGACCAATAAAACTTCAAGACAAGAAGTTTGCACCACTTACGTAGGCCGCAGGCGTCCTTCCGTTCTCCCGAAGGAGAGGAGACACTGAGGCCTCCCCGGTCGGATCTTAGAAGCCCAGGCATAATTAGTAAGCATGGTGGGTTCCGCGCTCCAGATGGAGACTCAGCCAGAGTGAGAGAGAGAGCGACATGGGGAGACCAGTATTTCGAGAAACTGATCCCAATTCTTTATTTTCCAGAGTCTGTTTTTATACACTGAGATGTTATACAAAAGTCACGTGGGGACAGCAGTCCTGACTTTTATTAAAGTCAGGTGCTTCACACAAATGTATACAGAGGTCTTAGGGGTGTTACATCATCTTCTGGCCAGGGGGGCCTGCTGACAATTTACGACCCTCTCCTTGTGACAGCGGTCAGTCAATCAGGACACTTATTTCTCCAGGGCTGATTATTCTCAAAACAGACGCCACCCAAGTAAAGTTACACTCCTACAGGGTGAGGGTGTAGTGGGTTTTAGTTAAGGAAAGAATTTACTTAGCCTAAGGTCTAACGTGATTAATATCAAAGGTCAATTCTATATATTCATTAATGTGTGTAAGGGCAGGGGATATGGAGACTTAGCAACAAACATTGGCTCAACAAATGAAAAACCCTTCACCAACACAATTTCTAATTAGCCCATTATACTTATACTAATAGTTTTCTAACTTCTCTAAAGAACCTGTTTTTAGAGGGTTTAAAGCATCTTGTTCCTCTCACGGTTGGGAGGCTGTGAGCAATCACATGTGGCTGGACGAGCCTGTCAGGCAGGCTAGAGAACCTTCAGAGGAGTTTGTAGGTTAAAACACTCTTATCACGCCCAAGAATTATTATTAACTGGAGCTCTAGGTTAACTCCTTCTCCGAAAGAGGTGGTGGGGGACAGCCCCCCGTAAAGTCAGAGGTGTAGGTAAGAGCACAAAGTAGTAAAGTAGGCAGGCTCTGGTTATGGGGTAGACGCTCGAGGATTTCCAGGGGGACTCCTGAGGCTCGATCCCGCCTTTGTGTATGTCGAGCCTCCTTCCTCATGACCTTTGCCATGGGCGGAGTACCTCACTCTGGCCCCCAACATCTCCCCCTTTTTTATTTCTTAAAACAACCAGATGCAGCTCAGTCGCGAGCCTCCGAATGCTCTGCCAGAGAATCCTGACAATACAAGGAAGAATGATTATGAGAAGTAGAATTAGAGACTAGGGATATTAGACAGAATATTTTTTCCAGAAATAAAGTTAGAGAAGGTGTTAAAAAAGTCATTAGCTGCTCCAGTGGCGGTAAAATCCAGCCAAGATTGTTCCAAGGTCTGTATTTGATTATGAAGTTTCCCTAAGTCCAGGCCAATATCAGAACTGTTCCAAACACCTGAGATATGATTTTTAATCTTTTCCCATTCATAATCTGTCTCATTTACCTTCAAAGATGTCACGCATATCCACCTGTAATCAGCGTGGCATGTCAATGCCATCTTCACCTTTAAAGCCTGTAACTCAGTCCCAATATGCATAATTGCTTCTTCTAAGGCATCTACTCTCATCTCTAATTTCCTATCTATAGCTTCCTGTGTTGCTAGAGTTAAAGAGACAATTTTAAACATGGTATCAACATATTGGGCAGTATGCACTTGTTGAGTCAATGATATTGCTGCCGCAGTAACAGAAGTAATTGTTGCTATCAAAGCTGATATTCCTAGGATAAGCAAGACCACAAACCGTCGCGATCGCATTAATTCCTGCAGTTGTTGTAACACAGTAAGACCATAGCTATCATATAGGCACCATAAGATAGGATGGGCATTGTAACACCACAAAGGAGCAAACATTACATTGAGGGTTTAAACAAGATGAAAGCATACATTGTTCACAAGTCACTACGTTAGGTCCACCTGAATAATTCATGCCTACATTAAGTTTGTTGGAGTCATTAGTAAAAAGGAAAACATAAGGCGAGGGTGGACAAGCTAAAACAGAATAAGTAGAATTATTTTCTGGTTGGAGTTCACGCTGCAGCTGCCCTGTCAGTCTCGCCGGGATCTCGATGTTTATCTTGTCTCCCCTGCTGGCCGGCGCCGCGCTGGTCTGGACGGCACTTTGCGGGTGCGCTCTCCTCTCTGGCCCTGGAAGGCGCAAACGGAGGCGGCGGCTATCGCCCCAAATCAGAAAGTGGTGGATAAGTTTTTTTAAAAGTTTGCGCAGAGGGGGAGGTAGCTCGCCAGGGCGTCTGGCCACAGTGTCCTGTAAGTCCTCTCCTCTCTCCTCTGCTGATTTTTTCTTCCTTCTACTCTTTAAATCTTTCTCAAGTTTTCTTTCCCTCACTCTATCTTTTTTCCTTCCTCTTCTCTTCTCTTTTACTTTCTATCATTTCCTTCTTGTTTCCCTCTTTCATTCTCCCTTCTTCCTTCTTACTGTCTTCTCTTTCTTTCGTTTCTTTTCCTTTACTTTCTTTCTCTCTAACTTTTTCTTTCCTCCTCCCTCTCTTTCTCTCTGTATCTCTTTTTCTAACTTCCTTTTTTCCTTTTTCTATCTTGCTGCATTCCCTGATTTCTTCCTCCTCCGTTCCTCTCTCCTTTTCACTCTTTAGTTCTTTTTCTATCTTTAGATCTTTCTCTATTTTCTTTCCTTTTTTCTTTTTCACTTTTTTTCTTTTTTCTTTTTCTTTTTCTCTCTCTTTTTTTTTTTTTTTGCTTGGGTGAAGCCCCCCTGAGGGGGTTTTTCTGCAAGGAGTAGGCTCTGTATATTGTGTATTTTTTAAAAGCTCCTTTCTTTAAAAATAAAACTTTTTAATCTTTTTCAACCTTAGGCAATGCTCTGGGAGGCTTTGGATGTAAACTGGGGAATTTTTAGGCCCTGAGAGGTGCAAGCGGAGGTGGAGTAGTCGCCTTAAATCAGAAATTGTTGGATAAATTTTTAAAGGTTTGTGTAGAGGGAGAGGGGGCTCGCCAGGGCGCCCGGCCGCAGCGTCCTGTAAGCCCTCTCACTCCTCGGGAGGTAGAGCACAGTGTCCCTCCTCTTCCTTGTCAATGGCAGAAAATATGATCTGCGCAGAAGGTGGAGACCCACTACCATCCACCGCTATAGCCTCTCCCATAGGTCATCCCACAGCCTCATGATGAGGGTCCAGAACATTTTTAATCATATTTATAGGATAAGTGTTCAGTTGTTTTTTTCACCTTCACCCAAGTATCTAAATTAACAGTAGCTTTAACAGTTTCAAGATTACTTGTATAAAGAGTTGCCATTCTTAGTTTCAGTGTTACCCATGTCAGAAAGTTAAGTATAGTAAAAGATTTTGCTTTAAGCTATCAAAAGATCAGGCTTTTCTTTGGCCTTTTAACTTCAGAAACTGTTTTTTCTAACTCTAACTCTTTAACACTTTCAACACTTCCCACTCCTACTCGCCCTGTCTATCCTACAGGGGGGTCCGCGGCACCCTGAGTGGGGTCCTATCCGTCCCTAAAATTCAACACTGGGGGAAAGGGTTGAGGACCTACCTTCGAATCGTCCCTGTATCGGGCGCCACCTGCCGGGGTCCTGCCCCGGCTGATCCAGGGTATTCGAAGCGGGGACGGCGTCGGCGACCTATTTATTTAAATATTTTATCAAAGATATAAAGAGTAATAGGATGAGGATAGCTCAGTAGGAAAATTCAGTGGAGAAAAGAGGCTGAGTAGCTTGGTTTACGCGGGAGACCAATAAAACTTCAAGACAAGAAGTTTGCACCACTTACGTAGGCCGCAGGCGTCCTTCCGTTCTCCCGAAGGAGAGGAGACACTGAGGCCTCCCCGGTCGGATCTTAGAAGCCCAGGCATAATTAGTAAGCATGGTGGGTTCCGCGCTCCAGATGGAGACTCAGCCAGAGTGAGAGAGAGAGCGACATGGGGAGACCAGTATTTCGAGAAACTGATCCCAATTCTTTATTTTCCAGAGTCTGTTTTTATACACTGAGATGTTATACAAAAGTCACATGGGGACAGCAGTCCTGACTTTTATTAAAGTCAGGTGCTTCACACAAATGTATACAGAGGTCTTAGGGGTGTTACATCATCTTCTGGCCAGGGGGGCCTGCTGACAATTTACGACCCTCTCCTTGTGACAGCGGTCAGTCAATCAGGACACTTATTTCTCCAGGGCTGATTATTCTCAAAACAGACGCCACCCAAGTAAAGTTACACTCCTACAGGGTGAGGGTGTAGTGGGTTTTAGTTAAGGAAAGAATTTACTTAGCCTAAGGTCTAACGTGATTAATATCAAAGGTCAATTCTATATATTCATTAATGTGTGTAAGGGCAGGGGATATGGAGACTTAGCAACAAACATTGGCTCAACAAATGAAAAACCCTTCACCAACACAATTTCTAATTAGCCCATTATACTTATACTAATAGTTTTCTAACTTCTCTAAAGAACCTGTTTTTAGAGGGTTTAAAGCATCTTGTTCCTCTCACGGTTGGGAGGCTGTGAGCAATCACATGTGGCTGGACGAGCCTGTCAGGCAGGCTAGAGAACCTTCAGAGGAGTTTGTAGGTTAAAACACTCTTATCACGCCCAAGAATTATTATTAACTGGAGCTCTAGGTTAACTCCTTCTCCGAAAGAGGTGGTGGGGGACAGCCCCCCGTAAAGTCAGAGGTGTAGGTAAGAGCACAAAGTAGTAAAGTAGGCAGGCTCTGGTTATGGGGTAGACGCTCGAGGATTTCCAGGGGGACTCCTGAGGCTCGATCCCGCCTTTGCGTATGTCGAGCCTCCTTCCTCATGACCTTTGCCATGGGCGGAGTACCTCACTCTGGCCCCCAACATGGAGCAACAGACTGGTTCCAAATAGGGAAAGGAGTATGTCAAGGCCGTATATTGTCACCCTGCTTATTTAACGTACATGCAGAGTATATCTTGAGAAATGCTGGGCTGGATACAGCACAAGCTGGAATCAAGATTGCTGGGAGAAATATCAGTAACCTCAGATATGCCGATGACACCACCCTTATGGCAGAAAGTGAAGAATAACTAAAGAGCCTCTTGATGAAAGTGAAAGAGGAGAGTGAAAAAGTTGGCTTAAAGCTCAACATTCAGAAAACAAAGATCATGGCATCACGTCCCATCATTTCATGGGAAATAGATGGGGAAACAATAGAAACAGTGTCAGACTTTATTTTTGGGGGCTCCCAAATCACTGCAGATGGTGACTGCAGCCATGAAATTAAAAGACGCTTACTCCTTGGAAGGAAAGTTATGACCAACCTAGATAGCATATTCAAAAGCAGAGACATTACTTTGCCAACAAAGATCCGTCTAGTCAAGGCTATGGTTTTTCCAGTATGTATGGATGTGAGTTGGACTATAAAGAAAGCTGAGTGCTGAAGAATTGATACTTTTGAACTGTGGTGTTGGAGAAGATTCTTGAGAGTCCCTTGGACTGCAAGGAGCTCCAACCAGTCAATCCTAAAGGAGATCAGTCCTGAATATTCATTGGAAAGACTGATGTTGAAGCTGAAACTCCAATACTTTGGGTACCTGATGCGAAGAGCTGACTCATTGGAAAAGACCCTGATGCTGGGAAAGATTGAGGACAGGAGGAGAAAGGGCCGACAGAGGATGAGATGGTTGGATGGCATCACCAACTCAATGAATATGAGTTTGGGTGAACTCCAGGAGTTGGTGATGGACATGGAGGCCTGGCATGCTGCAGTCCATGGGGTTGCAAACAGTCGGACAGGACTGAGCAACTGAACTGCACTGAACTGATGCAAACTCTGGGAGGTGGTGAAGGACAGAGACACCTGGCAGGCTGCAGTCCATGGTGTTGCAAGGAGTTGGACATGACTTAGCAACTGAACAACTATGTAAGGGATGCAGTGATGAACAAGAGACACCTTAAAGCAGAGGAAGCCGGGATGGCTGGGAGCTTCTGTCAGAGCGGGTGCCTGGGGACAATTCATATAGGATCTTGCAGGATTTTAGTTGCATTCTAAATGAATGAGACTTAAAAGCAGGGTAAGGGGGTTATTGGGGGAGAGTTTGACTTGAAAACTCTGTGTTCAGGTTCACTAATACAGTTATACCTGGTTTGTTGTTATTTTAACTCTTCTTTGTATTTATTCTATATGTGATAATATTTCAGGCCTTCCCAGGGTTTTTGGACACTTACATGTGAGATGAGTTTTTAATTTGCTGCTCAGTTGCTCAGTCGTGTCTGACTCTTTGTGACCCCATGAACTGCAGCACGCCAGGTTTCCCTGTCCTGCACCATATCCCAGAGTTGGTTCAAACTCATGTCCATTGAGTCAGTGATGTCATCCAACCATCTCATCCTCTGTCATCCTCTTCTCCTCCTGCCCTCAACCTTTCTCAATCTTTCCCATCATCAAGGTCTTTTCCAACGAGTCAGCTCTTCGTATCAGGTGAAGGAGATCAGGGGAGAAGAAGTCATACATACATACATTTCACATTCTCCTCCCTTGATTATCCTTGCTTCAGCTTCAGCATCAGTCCTTCCAGTGAATATTCAGGGTTGATATCCTTTAGGATTGACCGGTTTGATCTCCTTGCTGTCCAAGGGACTTGCTTTCGAAGAGTTTTCTCCAGCACCACAGTTCGAAGGCATCAATTCTTCCTTGCTCAGACTTTTTTTTTTTTATTGTCCAGCTCTCACATCTGTACATGACTACTGGAAAAACCATAGCTTTGCCTATATGGAGCTTTGTAGGCAAAATAACGTCTCTGCATTTTAATATGCTTTTCAATATCCTTCACTAAAACCTGTAGCAAAATATTTAAAAATGGATAAGCAACAAGGACCTACTGTAAAGCACAGGAAACTCTGCTCAGTGTTATGTGGCAGCCTAGATGGGAGGGGAGTTTGGGGGAGAATGGATACATGTGTATATGTACGGCTGAGTTGCTTAGGTATTCACTTGAAACTATTTCAACATTGTTAATTGGCTATACTCCAATACAAAATAAAAAGTGAAAAAAAAAACTGTAAAAAAGAATAACCTTAATGGACAGTAGATGGGTCTTGGTAAACCTGAATTTACCAGGCATATAATTCCATATACAATCATTGGGAAGCTTCCAAGAAGGGGGAGAAAGTTACCTAGAAAAAGCATCCTATCTAATCTTCTCCAAGGTGTTAGCTGCAAATGGATAAGTGATGTTTTCCACATCCTCAGTTGGGAGACATCTCTTATCACCTCCATTTCAGGCCTTAGCATCTGCACAGAACCATAAACAATAAAAGACGTATTTAAATGGAGAAGGTGATGGCACCCCACTCCAGTTCTCTTGCCTGGAGAATCCCATGGATGGAGGAGCCTGGTGGGCTGCAGTCCATGGGGTTGTGAAGAGTCAGACAGGACTGAGAGACTTCCCTTTCACTTTTCACTTTTATGCATTGGAGAAGGAAATGGCAACCCACTCCAGTGTTCTTGCCTGGAGAATCCCAGGGACAGGGGAGCCTGGTGGGCTGCCGTCTGTGGGGTCACACAGAGTCGGACATGACTGAAGTGACTTAGCAGCAAACAATTGGCTTGGAACATAAATCTCTTACCCATCTTTCATTTTATTTGTTTATCCTGCATCTAATAATAAATTCTGTCAATGTTTTTGTGTCAAATTTCCCTAACTTGTTATTTTTCTTTAAGCTTTACCAAATATATATATATATATATATATATATATTTAGTGCCTTTATTATTAAAAAAAAGAAAACAGTTGACCAAGAGTGATTGTTCAAAATGCTAATAGTGTAAATTAGCATACATGTGGTTTGAAATGTGGCAGGTAGTTTTCCATTATGTAGGATTCTTGAAAGCTAGTATATAATGAATAATGTATCTGAAAGAGTGTAGCCATTAGTCTGAACCTCTAGGGTTTTGCAGTTTCAAAGGAGAAAATATATTCTGTATATCATTACTTGGTATTTTCAGTGCCTGCAGAAATACCAATAACTAAATACTTTTGATGATAATATTAGCAAAATAATTTAGCAGGGTACTTAATAATTTTTAGTAAATGCAATACATTCAGAACTGGTGGGATATTATAAGTATTCCTGAAGTCGTCTTTAAATATTGAAATGGGCTTCTTTCTAGTCCTTCTTTGATTTTGACTTGGAAGTAGAATTTCAAATTATGCTGAGAAACAGAGTCCCAAGGTAGTGGGGGGTGTTAGCACCATGCCAGATATAAGAAGGGGTCTGGGAGGCAAGTTTACGACAACTTCTCTCTGCAGGACGTAACAAAACTGGAATGTTTCCTGGGGCACTAAAACTACGATAAATTATCTATTACAGGATGGCATTAAAAAAAGAAAGGAATGTGTACTCCATTGTTCTTCCCCAGTTCTCTGCGGAGTATCTCATAACCTAGAGAAAGAAACAGGCAGGAAGCAATTACTTACAATAGTCAGATACTGTCGGTAATAGCAAAAACAAAGGAGAAGTCAATCCAAGGTTTCCTTATTCTAGTTTCAATCATCTCACTGATGTGCAGAAGGTCACTGTGTCTAAGATATGGCCTCCTGAAACATAGCGAGGTTTATAGCAATTTCAAGGCCATAGAGATTACTTGGTGTAGGTAGCCATTCTGGGCAGTGCCTATAGACATACTTAGCTGGATGGTGTGAATACACACACGGGTTATCTGGTGGTTCATGGAGTTGCTCCCCAGATTTGTAGGCACTACCTTCAGGCTTATAAAGGAGCAATTCTGTATTCACAAAGTGTCCATTCAGCCATGTCTGGAGATATAAGACCCTGAGGGCTATGTACAGAAAGAATCAAGACAAAATTGGACAGACAAGATATTTTAACTTATGCCCATTGGGTCACCAGCAGTCAGACCAGATAGTCCTTTTACAATGTCTGGAACCTGAGTCTTGGTCAGGTCATCCCTTCTTTACATCCCGAGCCATATAGAGGTTAAACATATATTTGTTCCTGTCTGGAAACCCGCTCAATGATGTTTTTCTCTCTCTGATGGCAGTGTTCTGGGTGCTGTACACTCACTCACCATCTGCAACTGGGCAGCTAGGCAAAGGCACCAGTTAAGTGTGGTGAGAATCCCCACCCTCCACATAACTTACATCTTTTGAGCTGAGCTCTTGCACCTTCCATCAGTCTCCTGAAGAAATAGATGGGTGGGATTCTTATTGTCTAACCTGGAATTTTGAACATTTGAAGACCAAAATTAGTTAGAGGATTTTTTTTTTAATAGTTCACCTGAACTACACTGTCTTACATTTATACAACTCTAGCCACTTACAAGAAGAGACAATTTTTCTTTTAGTAAAAAATGATCTTAGAGGGCTTCTAGTCTCACACCTTAATTTTCTATATTAGAAAACAAGACTCAAGGAATAAACTGGCTTGCCTAAGGACAGAGAGCTTCATTTCTCCAAGTATTCAAAACGCATTTATTTATTGAGTATCTATAACCCATTCGGGCAATTCATGGATGTACAATTTTTCATATTTTGACAACTCTGAAATCTGGGTGACTTTTAGAGTTGCTATCTGCCAGGCATTGACTGTCCACAAGCATCAAAACTTGCAGAGCAAATGTTACCCTCTGGGAAGAAAATCACAAAGACAATAATGGCTCAGTCTTTTAAGAAACACTGCTTTGCTAATGCTCTTGATGACAAAGACAATAATACTGTGTGAAAAGTGTGTGTACTGGCAACTTTTCATTGAAAATTGATACTGGAGAGTTGGATTCTGAGTGAGAAGTTGTTTCAGGAATAGGTTAACCAGTTTAGTTTTGCTTATGTTCTCATCTTTCAAGTGTTCGGTAAGATGTATGATAAATTTATGGTCTTTCTAAATAAATCTAAAAGAGCTCTTCAATATTTTGAGATTAAAAATCTAAAGTGACAAGAAGACATTGTGCCATAGCTTAAGTGGTGGCGTTTTTTACATACATATGTAAAATGATGGTGTGTCTTATAATTGACATCATGCTAGATTTGGTGAGATAGGTATACTCCTGCTTCTCTTCTAGACGCTGGATATTTAGCAAAGAAAAAGACATAAAGTCTCTGAAGCTTAAATTCTGGGAGGATCAGTCACAAGAAACAAATAAGAAAAATATCAAGTAGTAAGTGATAAGGGCTATGTAGAGAATTAGTATTAGGTGATGTGTAAGAGAGAGATTGGGTGGCTTTAAAGATCAAGGAGTTAAGGAGGTGACTTTAAGGTGAAGAAGTAATAATACTAGGTGAGTGGAAGAGCCACCCACCTGGACACCAGTTCCTGAACACCAGTGCCTTTGCCAATATACCTACACAGGCTGAGAGTATAATTACTGTGCCAAAGCTTATCCATAGGTTTTTTTCCCACTCTGGAGGCACAATTCTTATTTCAAAGCGAATGTGGACTTTAAAGCAAACTACTTTTTATCTCATCATTTTAAATGGAAATGCCTTAGAGGGCTAGTGTTTTATGAATTAAAAAAAAAAAAACCACTGAAGCTTTGATTCATTGCGATTTTGGAAGAAATGAATCTCTCAAATCCTTGTGAAATGAAGAATGAAAGGAGGGAAGGAAAGAAGGAAGGAAGGAAAGAAGGGAGGAAGAATGAAGGAAGATGGAAAGGGAAAGAAAAAGAGAGAGGGAGGAAAGGAAGAGAGGGAGGGAAGGAGAAAAACAATTACTTAATATCAACTTTCCTGTGAAAACTTTTGCCAAAGCGTTAAATAATCAGACAAAACTGATTTTATTTTCTTGGGCTCCAAAATCACTGCAGATGGTGACTGCAGCCATGAAATTAAAAGACTCTTGCTCCTTGGAAGAAAAGCTATGACAAACCTAGGCAGCATATTAAAAAACAGAGACATTACTTTGCCAACAAAGGTCTGTCTAATCAAAGCTATGGTTTTTACAGTAGTCATGTATGGATGTAAGAATTGGACCATAGAGAAGGCTGAGTGCCAAAGAATTGATGCTTTTGCACTGTGGTGTTGGAGAAGACTCTTGAGACTCCCATGGACTGCAAGGAGATCCAACCAGTCAATCCTAAAGGAAATCAGTCCTGAATATTCATTGGAAGGACTGATGCTGAAGCTGAAACTCCAATACTTTGACCACTTGATGTGAAAAACTGACTCATTGTAAAAGACCCTGATGCTGTGAAAGACTGAAGGCAGGAGGAGAAGGGCATGACAGAGGATGAGGTGGTTGGAAGGCATCACCGACTTGATGGACATGAGTCTGAGCAAGCTCTGGAAGTCGGTGATGGACAGGGAAGCCTGGTGTGCAGCAGTCCATGGGGTCGCAAAGACTTGGACACGACTGAGTGACTGAACTGAACTGAAAGACCCTGATGCTGGGAAAGATTGAAGGCAAAAGGAGAAGGGGGCAACAGAGCATGAACTGGTTGGATGACATCACACTGACTCAATGGACATGAGTTTGAGCAAACTGTGGGAGATGAAGGACAGGGAATCCTGATGAGCTGCAGTCCATGGGGACTGCAGTCCATGTGTCCACAAAGAGTGGGACACAACTTAGTGACTGAACAACAACAATTTCAGAACGGAAGAGTATCAATCTGGAGTTTGGGCAGAGGGATAATCAACCTCATTGGCTTTTTATTCTTCTCTTGATTGATTGCTATTTAGATAACATGTATTTAATATCAGGATGTCTACTTAAAAATGACCAAAAGATTCTTGGCCTGTGATCTTAGTTTTAAAATATCAGAGGTTCTGAAAATTAGATTCAAACAAACAAGTGTATGAAGAAAGTGATCAAATAAAAGATTCTTAAACACTAGGATCAAAAAAAATTTTAAGTTAATTAAAAAAAAAAGACACACAAGGCAACTCCTAGGACAGATGAAAACTCAGGGAGCATGATGCCAAAATGATAAAATTTATTAGAGATACACAAGCACTAAGAGATATAACTGGTTTTTACCTTAAACAGCTTTATGCTTAAAAGTTTATCTTGAATTGCATTTTGATTTTTTTAAAAGAAGAAACAAAAGCTTCTCATTCATTTTACTTGTAATAAATATTTACTCTGCCCTTACTATGTACCATTCACTGCATTAGAAGAGTGGCAGAACTCTTAATATACTAAGATCAGTTGAAGCAAAATAAAAGAAACTGTAAATAGGTTATTAGTAGTTTAAGACCTAAAATCTGAGGGATAAAGTGGTATCTATGTCCATCCCAATGAGCATCCAAGAAAACTGGCCTATAGTTTCCCAGCTAGAGACATTAAGTGGTAATCCCTTAGGGTCCATGCCTCTGAAACACGATAAGAATAAATGTGAAAGGCCTTTCTGGAAAATGCCTAAGGTTATGAATAGCAATCAGTCCACGGAACCCAGCTGCTCCCCACCTCCTTCCACCCATTACAAACTGATGCTTCATCTTTTATTTCCATCATTATAACCACTCTGGTAAATGAGGTATTTATGCCAATGTGTGGAGGAAAATCTTAGGGACCAATAAGTATCTCTTCTATCTATCCTGGGATCCAATAATGGCTGAGTACTTTATTTCAAAGTGGAGGATTAGGAGACTGATCAATGGAAATTTTGGCAAAGGTCCATCCAACATAACTGAATGTGACCAAGCAAAAATAGAAATGATTATTCCTCAATTTCCTCAACTTCAGAGAGGGAGAAAGAGATGAGAACGTCTGTAAATAGGTCCTTTCTATTTAGATTGTTTCTCTAAAAACACCTAGCAAACACCACCCAAGGCAGGCAAGAGCAATTCACCCAGGTGACTCTGCTATTAAAACATGCATGTGTGCCTTTTTGTCTTATGGGTATGGAATAGTTACCTTCATTCTTATGCCATAAAGAATCCATCTTGTTCCCTCAACCTGAAGCCTAGTAAGATTTTCAAAGAAAATTTCACAGATTTTCTTTGAAAATCTTACCTGTGAGGATAAAGTGCTATGTGCGACTAACTGCAATGCAAAATGTTTTCTAACCATTACAGATTCTGGTTCATTATTCATTCGAAGCTTCATCTGTCATCTTCTCTACAGATCTCATCAACTCCCTTAAACAGTCTCAAATAAATAATTTCCTGTCAAGAAAACATTACTGCTAGGAATATCAAGGCTTCTAATTAACCTTTTACACATAAAGTTACTTCAAAAACCATCACTATGGAAATGCTGTACTGATATACTAGAGAAGAGTCTTCAGATACACAATATATTTTGCTGTGGCAATATGAAAGTGAAGTGAAAGTTGCTCAGTCGTGTCCAACTCTTTACGACCCCTTGGACTATACACTGCATGGAATTCTCCAGGCCAGAATACTACAGTGGGTATTCACTATCCCTTCTCCAGCAGATCTTCCCAACTCAGGAACTGAACCGGGGATCTCCTGCATTGCAGGTGGATTCTTTACCAACTGAACTATCAGGGAAGCCCCTTGCTGTGGCAATATACTTTTTACTAATTGATGTAATTAAATCTCACAGGTCAAAGTTATGTTTGTGAAACATAATCATTTACTTGTTTAGCAATAAAAAAAAAAAATATCAACCTTGTCAAATACTCTGAATCACTTGAAAGAGACACTCTCAAGCCCAGTAAGTGGATGTAGATTTAAATCAGCGTTTTGGAAATGCTTTTCAGTTCAGTTCAGTTCAGTCGCTCAGTTGTGTCCGACTCTTTGTGACCCCATGGACTGCACCATCACCAACTCCCGAAATTTACTCAAACTCATGTCCATTGAGTTGGTTGGATCTCCTTGCTGTTCAAGGGACTCTCAAGAATCTTCTCCAACACCACAGTTCAAAAGCAACAATTCTTTGACGCTCAACTTTCTTTATAGTTCAACTCACATTCATACATGACTACTGGAAAAACCATACCTTTGACTAGATGGATCTTTGTTGGCAAAGTTATGTCTCTGCTTTTTAATATGCTGTCTAGGTTTGTCATAACTTTTCTTCCATGAAGCAAGAGTCTTTTTCATGGATGCCATGAAATGCAGTCACCATTTCTGAGTAATCAATTACTTATTATAAAAATAATTAATATAACAAGTAATTGATTACTCAGATATTGTAAAATTTCACAATTCACAAAGAATGTTCAGATCCATTATTTTCTTTTTATTTGGAAACTCACAAGACCATTGTGATTTAGGGCACAGATTAATATCCCCATTTTCAAGTGAGATTGTTATGTTAAGTGGCTTTGTCTAAACCAAACTGTGATAAGGAGCTCTGGCATTTAAGGCCAGTTCTTCTGAACGCCAGTCCATGTTTTCATCCTAATGATTATTTTCACTCTTCTGTTCTCTTAATATCTGTAAAGTTCATTCATTCATTCACCCCTAGGTATCTGGTGCTCTGCTAGAAAATATGGTACTCTTCGGAGGGAAAAATATTGTGAACCTAGAATTATAGAGTCAACTATACTACATAGTGAAGGTGGAACAAAAAAATTTCAGATACAAAATTTTAAATATGCACAGGACCCGAGCAAACTAAATTCTAATAAATATACTTGTGATGCAAGAATGAAAATAAACCCAGAAAAAAGGAATGGTACACAAAAAGCAATGCTAAGTAGATATCAGAAAAGTACATCAGTAATCTCCATAAATACATAAAACTCAGAAACAACCACAATTTGTTTATGTTTTAAAGTGTGAGAATTAAAAATCATAGACAGTAACATTAAATCTTTGCTTATTTGGGAGAAATATAGGAACACTCAAAAGTTTCGACTTGTTAGAGAAATAACATACTAAGAATGGGTACATGAGGACTTATCTCATGGTCCAGTGGTTAAGAATCTGCCTTGCAATGCAGGGGACGCAAGTTTGATCCCTGCTTGGGGAACCACATGTCACATACCCTGTGCCGCAACTACTGAGCCCATGTGCCATAACTAGAGAGAAGACCCTGCACTGCAATGAAAGAACCTGCATGATGCTCAGAAGATCCAGAGTGCCACATCTAAGACCTGATGCAGACAAATAAATAGGCAATTTTTTTTTAAGAAAAAAAAAACATATATGTGGTAGGCTCCTTAAAGGGCCCCAGAGACAGCCATGCCCTAAATCCAGATCTGTGAATATTATTTTATACACCAAAGGGGCTTTGCTGACGGGATTAAGGATCTTGAGATGGGGAGGTTATCCTGGTTAATCCAGGTGGGTCCTACATGTAACCACAAGTGTCCATAAGTGTCCTTCCACTCTGAATGCAGGCTTTCTCTAGCTACAGCTCAGTCTCTTCTAATCTTTGGGATCAGCTATCAAAAACCTCAGATATGCAGATGACACCACCCTTATGGCAGAAAGTGAAGAGGAACTAAAAAGCCTCTTGATGAAATTGAAAGTGAAGAGTGAAAAAGTTGGCTTAAAGCTCAACATTCAGAAAACGAAGATCATGGCATCCGGTCCCATCACTTCATGGGAAATAGATGGGGAAACAGTGGAAATAGTGTCAGACTTTATTTTTGGGGGCTCCAAAATTACTGCAGATGGTGACTGCAGCCATGAAATTAAAAGAGGCTTACTCCTTGGAAGGAAAGTTATGACCAACCTAGATAGCATATTCAAAAGCAGAGACATTACTTTGCCAACAAAGGTCCGTCTAGTCAAGGCTATGGTTTTTCCTGTGGTCATGTATGGCTGTGAGAGTTGGACTGTGAAGAAGGCTGAGCACCGAAGAATTGATGCTTTTGAACTGTGGTGTTGGAGAAGACTCTTGAGAGTCCCTTGGACTGCAAGGAGATCCAACCAGTCCATTCTGAAGGAGATCAGCCCTGGGATTTCTTTGGAAGGAATGATGCTAAAGCTGAAATTCCAGTACTTTGGCTACCTCATGCGAAGAGTTGACTCATTGGAAAAGACTCTGATGCTAGGAGGGATTGAGGGCAGGAGGAGAAGGGGACGACAGAGGATGAGATGGCTAGATGGCATCACTGACTCGATGGACGTGAGTCTGAGTGAACTCCGGGAGTTGGTGATGGACAGGGAGGCCTGGCGTGCTGCAATTCATGGGGTCGCAAAGAGTCGGACATGACTGAGCGACTGATCTGATCTGATCTGATCTATCAGTAGAGAACACAAATTCTGCTCTGTTCTGTTTTGCGCCTCAGTAAGGAAGGAATCCTGTGGTTACTCTACACTGTTAGGAACCAGATAAGTCTGCCTAATTCAGAGATAATAGACTTAAAGTCACATTCTCCAAAATGTCATCATTAGTAATAATTGACAACTACATAATTACAGTGGAAAATTTTTTAAATTATGTATCAGTTAGTTATTCCTTCATAAAAATTACCCTCAAACTCTCTGGCTTAAAGCAATTGTCATTCATTACTATTTATGAATCTACCTAACAGTTAATTAATTCAAGTGTGGGATGGACTCAGAAGGACTTATTTTTGCTTCACAAAGTTCCTCAGCTTCTAGCAGACTAGCCAGGGCCTGTTTGCATGGCATGGTAGAGGTTCCAGAGAGAAAGCAGAAACTCACAGTAGAGTACATGTGTGATCCAAGTGCAGTGTAAGCAAATATACTCCTGCTTTATCCCATTGGCCTTTGCAAAGCAGGAGGCCAGTCTGTTTCCTCAAAATCTGGGGAAATAGAGTCCACCTCTTGATGGTAGGAGCCACAAAGTCATATGCTAAATGCCTGGTTACCTGGAGGCCATTATTTAGGGCCATCAGTGTAATCAATGCACCACAGTCACCTCTTTCAGAAATTGACAGGTCAAGGGGACAAAAATAGTGGTAAGGATGTAGAAGATTCAATAACGTAATTAATAAGCTTGATTTAATAGAGCCATGATGATAGATGACAGATAGATGATATAGAGATATACAACTTGCTTGCAACAAATGAATTTTCTTTTCAAGTGCATATGAAACAGTTACATAAACTGAACAGAAAAACAACCAGGGAATTTTCAACAATTTTCAAAGAACTGATTGAGATCACAATATCTTATCATAGTGCAACTTAATTAGAAAACACCAAAGAAAACAACAACAAGAACATGCTTTTGGAAACTAAGAATACACTTCTAATGAAGACATCATAATGGTAATTGCTAATATTCAGGTAAAAATCTAGAGATACTGAATTAAACGTGCGGGATGATAAAAAAGCAATTGCAGGGGAATTTATAACTTTAGATACACTTATGAGAGTGTATCTAAGTGTATCTAACTAAGAGTGTATTAGTTAGAAAGTGTATCTAACTAAGAGTGACAATAAACAAGCTAAATGTTCACCCTAGGAAGCTGATAAAGTCCAAAGGGAAAAAAATGAAAAGTAAAATTGATTTCAATCATTCAAAGAATATTCTTGAACTGCAAAGTTATGCTGCTATACTATTATTTGATGGTAGACTGTGATAAATATGAAAATACATATTGAAGAGTCTAGAGCAACCACCAAAGCTATATTAAGAAGAGGCAAAATTTATATGTCAATTTTGAAGACAAAATGAAATCAGAAAATCTGACCTTGAGGATATTATGCTGAGTGAGATAAGTCAGACAAAGACACAAATACTGTAAGGTATGTAGAATCTTAAAAAAATAAAACTTGTTATAGTATAGTGATTATAGACAACATACTGTGTTTCAAACATAACACTTGCCAAGAGACTAGATCTTAATTATTCCCATCACAAAAAAGAAATGATAATTACATGAGCAAATAGAGGTATTAGTTAACAGTATGGTGGCAATCATATTGCAATACATAAATGTAACAAATTAATAAAAAATTGCGCACCCTAACCTTACACAAGGTTACACATCAATTGTATCAATAAGCTAAATAAACAGTAAACATTTTAAAATGAAAAGTTGAACTCATAGAAACAGAGAATAGGATGGTAGTTATCAGAGCTCAGGATGGGGAACCAGTGGGGGCATTGGGGAGATGCTCTTTAAGGGTAAAAACTTGCAAACAATAGATAAGTAAGTCTTGGAGCTCCAACGCACAGCATAGTTATTACAGTCAACATCATGTATTCAGTTCAGTTCAGTTCAGTCGCTCAGTCATGTCCGACTCTTTGCGACCCCATGAATCGCAGCACGCCAGGCCTCCCTGTCCATCACCAACTCCCGGAGTTCACTCAGACTCACGTCCATCCAGTCAGTGATGCCATCCAGCCATCTCATCCTCTGTTGTCCCCTTCTCCTCCTGCCCCCAATCC
The DNA here is from genome assembly GCF_029378745.1 of Bos indicus. Lineage (NCBI taxonomy): Eukaryota > Metazoa > Chordata > Mammalia > Artiodactyla > Bovidae > Bos > Bos indicus. The sequence continues at coordinate 87,752,565 of NC_091764.1, read as the reverse complement.
CTCCCAGCATCAGAGTCTTTTCCAAGGAGTCAACTCTTTGCATGAGGTGGCCAAAGTACTGGAGTTTCAGCTTTAGCATCATTCCTTCCAAAGAAATCCCAGGGCTGATCTCCTTCAGAATGGACTGGTTGGATCTCCTTGCAGTCCAAGGGACTCTCAAGAGTCTTCTCCAACACCACAGTTCAAAGGCATCAATTCTTCAGCACACAGCCTTCTTCACAGTCCAACTCTCACATCCATACAGGACCACAGGAAAAACCATAGCCTTGACTAGATGGACCTTTGTTGGCAAAGTAATGTCTCTGCTTTTGAATATGCTATCTAGGTTGGACATAACTTTCCTTCCAAGGAGTAAGCCTCTTTTAATTTCATGGCTGCAGTCACCATCTGCAGTGATTTTGGAGCCCAAAAAAATAAAGTCTGACACTGTTTCCACTGTTTCCCCATCTACTTCCCATGAAGTGATGGGACCAGATGCCATGATCTTCATTTTCTGAATGTTGAGCTTTAAGCCAACTTTTTTACTCTCCACTTTCACTTTCATCAAGAGGCTTTTTAGTTCCTCTTCACTTTCTGCCATAAGGGTGGTGTCATCTGCATATCTGAGGTTATTGATATTTCTCCCAGCAATCTTGATTCCAGCTTGTGTTTCTTCCAGTCCAGCGTTTCTCATGATGTACTCTGCATAGAAGTTAAATAAGCAGGGTGACAATATACAGCCTTGACGTACTCAGTTTCCTGTTTGGAACCAGTCTGTTGTTCCATGTCCAGTTCTAACTGTTGCTTCTTGACCTGCATACAGATTTCTCAAGAGGCAGGTCAGGTGGCCTGGTATTCCCATCTCTTTCAGAATTTTCTACAGTTTATTGTGATCCACACAGTCAAAGGCCAGACATCCTGGAATGTGAAGTCAAATGGGCCTTAGAAAGCATCACTACGAACATCATGTATTATAAACTTCAAAATTGCTGAAAGACTCAATCTGGCTATCACCACAAAAAAATAACTGGAAAAATCCCTAAATATTTGGAAATTAACACTCTTTTAAACAACTCATTAGTTCAAGAGGAAGTTAAAAGGAAAATTGTGAACTATTTTGAATTTAAGAAAAATATAAAAATTTGGGGAGCCTCTTCAAGGAGTGTATATAGAGAAATGTGTCACATTCAATTTTACATTAGAAAAGAGGCCTCAAATCCATGATCTAAGCTTCTGCCTTAAGAAACTAGAAAAATAAGAGAAAATTAAACCAAAAGCAAGTATAAAGAAGGAAATATAAAGGTAAAAGCAGACACAGAGTCTGAATACAGAGGGGAAAACAGTAGAGAAAAATCAATGAAACCAAAAGCTGCTTCTTTGAAAATATGCTTCTTCGCCCCCTGAGATCTGGAACAAGGTTAGAATATCCACTCTTATCATTCTACATTATACTTAATAATTTAATAAGATAATTACTAATAAAGCCAATTAAGTAAGGAACAAGAAAAATAAATATACACTAGATTCAAAGGAATAAATAAAACCGTCCCCATGTACAGTCATAAAAATGATCCTCCACATAAAAACTCCAAAGAAATACAGAAAAAGCTAGTGAATCAATACATCCTGGATGCAGGATGCAATACCAATGTAAATAATCAATATTTGTATATACTAAAAATCAGTTCTCAACCAAGAGGTCCTGTCAATCCAGTGTAGCAGAGCTAGTCAACATTGTCATTGCTGGAGCAATTCAACATCCATATGCAAGCAAAGGAATGAATCAATGAATAAATCCTTGACCCCTACCTTATACCATATACAAATGTAAATTGAAATGATCATGTACTTAAATGTAGAGGCAAAAACTGAAATTTCTAGAAAATGTTTTCGAGGTTCATTAGGCAAAAATTTCTTAGAACACCACACAAATTACAAAACAAAAAAAAAAAGAATTAGACCTCACCGAAATTTAAAATTTCTATTCCTCAGAGATAATGTTTAAAGAATGCAAAATAAGCCACAAACTGAGGGGAAATGTTTGCAAAGTACATATTAAAAAAAAAAAACCCTGATATCTAGAATTTGTAACTCTCAGAACTCAATAAACAGTTGAGCACCATAAACTGAATTTTGGCAGGTTTCCTCAGATGGAGCAGGCATGAAGAAAATTACTTGCTAAAGAATCCTGGAAACATACATGCGCATCTTGGCCAGTTTGACATCCTCACTGCAGAAAAACCAGCATCGTCTGCTCTACTGTGTGGAACCCGTTACAACAGTGACACCATGTGGCAATGAGAAGCAAGTGCAAACCAAAGAGGTTCTGAGAGCTGAGTGCTTTGGGGGCTGAGACCTAGAATTGAAGGCAACTTCAAAGACTGGAGATCATGAATTTCTGCTTAGTCAATGAGTATTAAAAAATTAATTGGAAAACAAAAGAGATACAACTATACTCGTACCTTGAGTTAGTGAAGCATTTTGTATTAGATGTTATTACCATGTGCTGTGCTTCAGTTCAGTTCAGTCGCTCAGTCGTGTCCGACTCTTTGCGACCCCATGAATCGCAGCACACCAGGCCTTCCTGTCCATCACCAACTCCCGGAGTTCACCCAGACTCATGTCCATCGAGTCAGTGATGCCATCCAGCCATCTCATCCTCTGTCGTCCCCTTCTCCTCCTGCCCCCAATCCCTCCCAGCATCACAGTCTTTTCCAAGGAGTCAACTCTTCGCATGAGGTGGCCAAAGTACTGGAGTTTCAGCTTTAGCATCATTCCTTCCAAAGAAATTCCAGGGCTGATCTCCTTCAGAATGGACTGGTTGGATCTCCTTGCAGTCCAAGGGACTCTTAAGAGTCTTCTCCAACACCACAGTTCAAAAGCATCAATTCTTCGGCGCTCAGCCTTCTTCACAGTCCAACTCTTGCCGGGGTCCGGCGAACTCTCACAGCCATAGATGACTGCTGGAAAAACCATAGCCTTGACTAGACGAACCTTTGTTGGCAAAGTAATGTCTCTGCTTTTGAATATGCTATCTAGGTTGGTCATAACTTTCCTTCCAAGGAGTAAGCCTCTTTTAATTTCATGGCTGCAGTCACCATCTGCAGTGATTTTGGAGCCCTCAAAAATAAAGTCTGACACTGTTTCCACTGTTTCCCCATCTATTTTCCATGAAGTGATGGGACTGGATGCCATGATCTTCATTTTCTGAATGTTGAGCTTTAAGCCAACTTTTTCGCTCTCCACTTTCATTTTCATCAAGAGGATTTTTAGTTCCTCTTCACTTTCTGCCATAAGGGTGGTGTCATCTGCATATCTGAGGTTATTGTGCTTAGTCACTCATAAAGAGCACTGTATTTGATATTTGAACTATATCTCTTCAGTTTAAACTTATGAGAACTTGTATTAGTTTACTATTCCTACTATTAAAAAATGACTGCAAACTTAGTGACTTATACAAGTTTAGCTTACAGTTCCACAGGTCATTAAGTCTGATGTGAGTCTCCCTAGGCTAAAACCCCTTTCTGCAGGCTCAAAGGAAAGAATCTATTTCCTCCTCCATTTGAGGTGAGGCAACATTCAGTTCTTGCAGGTGTAGAACTGAGAACCCTGTTTCCTGGCTAGCTGTCAGCTGGTGGCCATTCCCAGCATTGAGATGCCACCCACATTCCTTGGTTTATAGCTCTCTTCTTTCTTCTTGAAAGTCAGCAATGGCAGTTGAGTTCACCTCTCAAAAGAATCTCTACGACCTAGTCTCCTATCCCTCTTTGAGAGGTAAACTCAACCTGCCATTGCTGAATTTCAAGAAGAAAGATTAGGTTCTAGGACTTTCACAGATAAACTTAGATAATTCGCCCATCTCTAGGTCTTTAGCTTTGACCCTATCTGTGAAGTCCCTTTTGTCACGTAAGGTAATATGTTCACAGGCCCTGCAGGTTAGGCTGTGCACATCTTTGCTGGGAGGTGGGAGGCCGGGGGGACATCATCCTGCCTACCATAAATATACATCTTTCAAATATTTAAACGTCTAATCTTAAAAATGTCTTTTCTACTGGAGAAGAGGCAAACATTTTAGGACAGGATTTACCCAAATCTTCCTAATGTTTCCTTCAGCCTGGTTCCTTATTCCCCTCCATATGCTGTGCTGTGCTAAGTTGCTTCAGTCATGTCTGACTCTGACCCCATGGACTGTAGCCCACCAGGCTTCTCTGTCCATAGGGTTCTCTAGGCAATACTAGGGTGGGTTGCCATGCCCTCCTCCAGGGGATCTTCCACATGCAGAGATGGAACCCACGCCCCTTATGTCTCCTGCATTGTTCTTCACCCCTAGCGCCACCTGGGGCCTGTACTAAATTTAACTTGAGCTCAACAATGGGGCTTCAACAAACCTGAAATAGTGTGCAAAATTTCACCTCTGTGCTTATTTTTCTGGAGAAGAGTTCCAGAGCTTAGATCAGATTCTCACAGTACTGTTTGAAAGACCTCATAGAACAGAAACACAAGTTTCACAAGAAAGTGTGAACTTAAATAAAAGTTTTATTCATAATAGCCAAAAATGTTGTCCAAATGGGATGCCTCATACTAAGTGAAAGTTACCAAGCACAAGATCGTATTGACATGGAGGGGGTAAGTTAACTGACTACAAAGGGGCACAAGGCATTCTCCTTGGTGATGAAATGTTATCTTGGTTACACAACTGAATCTATTTGTCAAACTTTGACTCATACACTTAAAATAGATAAATTTTATTGAATGTAAATTATATATTAGCATATTGTAATATGTAAGAATACATACTAGGTTATTAACATGGATTGGGAGGGATAAGATGGGGGAAGAGAAAACCAGGTGAAAAGGTAAAAAAAACAAACAAACACCAATATACTTAAAAATTAGGTACTTGATCCAATTTATGAAAAACTGTTTGTGTATGCATGAAGCTTCTTAGCTACCTGATACTGCAGTCCAATACTTGCATCCTTGCCAAGTTCAAATTTAGGGGTAGATCAGATGATGGAAACCTGGTGATGGTTTATGGCAGAGTAGGGCTTCCTGCATGGCTCAGCAGGTGAAGAATCCTCCTACAACGCTGGAGACATAGGAGATGCAGGTTCAATTCCTGGGTAGGGAAAATCCCCTTGGAAAAGAATATGGAAACCCACTCCAGTATTCTTGCCTGGGAAATTCCATGGACAAAGGCGCCTGGTGGGGTACAGTCCATGGGGTCACAAAGAGTTGGAGATAACTGAGTGACTAAACACAGACACACGGGAAGTGAGGAAATGGGACAGTGAGTTTAGCAAATCTAACAAAGGATTGGATAACTTGTATAGTTTAAGCTTTGGAGTACCAATAGAGAATGAGATACTACAAGGTGTGCTAAAGTCCTGTCACTGGCCTCAATATTTCCAAAAGATTAAGTCCCAGTATGTTTGTCTAAAATGATGTTTCTGAGGGAACTTACACACAATGAACAGCAGCAACTCTTTCGGCATCAGGTAACATCAGCCTTTCCAGAAGGAGCCATTTCTGGCATGGGCTGACTACCTCACATGTGACCCACATTGAGCAAATGGCCTGTGTCAGCAGACAGAAAACCTGAGTAGTTATAGAAACTCTAGCTTTTCTAGAAATCAGTCTGTGCCTCTGTTAAGTATCCAAATGTTGAGACCAAAATGGAAATACATTTTGGTCTCAAAAGGTAAAACAAAAACAGCCAGTATTATGTTTTAAACATTAGTAATAAGGTACATGCACAAACCTAAAGGAAATCAACTCTCAATATTCATTGGAAGGACTGTTGCTGAAGCTCCAATACTTTGGCCACCTGACGGGAAGAGCTAACTCATTGGAAAAGACCCTGATGCTGGGGAAAATTGAAGGCAAAAAGAGAAGGGGACAGCAGAGGATCAGACAACTAGCAGATAGCATCACTGACTCAGCTGACATGAATTTGAGCAAACTCCAGAATGTAGTGGAGGACAGGAGCCAGGCATGCTGCAGTCCACGGGGTCGCAGAGTTAAACATGACTTAGTGATTGAACAACAACAACATGCACAGGATATGACACAAAACAGGCACTCAACCAGTGAGCTACATTATTAAGCCCCTGTCAAGAAAGAACTCAGAAACATACTCAGGAATCACAAAATAGCTGTTGTATGGATGGATAAAACTATGAACAAGTCAGTCAATTCCAAGTACCTGTTTTTCCAGAATGAGCTTAAGTATTATCCTCTTGGGGAAGCCACCTTCATCCCAAGCTACACACATTTTCTCACTTAACCGTGCAGGTTTCCTACCACCAACAACGAAAGTGGCACAATTACAAGTGTATTTCTCCTCCAAATGAAGAACAGACATACAACAGAAGATTGTTGACTAAAGAAATGAAGATGATCATATGGAAAGTGGTTTCTGACCACTGACAATACTACAAAGGGGCAAAAAAACAGATTTAGGAATATTCCAGTTTATAAAATCTTTTATTTAAAAAATAAAATTATAAACAAAATACAGAAAAATATTGACACCTGTGATAACAAGGAAATGACTCCTAATCTTTAGGGCAGTTGTTATCCTGGAAGAGCAAAATCATGAGTTTTAAAAAGAAATTTTATTGTCCAAAGGAGGAATGTACTTTTAAAGGTTCATCTGTAATATGTATTTGGCATTGACAAAAAAAAAAGTATTTCTATCTATACATTCAACATTCTGCAGCATATTTACATTCAAGTTACATTTCCAAATTCTATGCCAAATACAGTCTACCTCACCACCCCAAACCCCTAATAAGATAGTACTAAAATTCTGTTTATTTGTAAGAGTTCAGTATGACTTTATTAGAAAATAATTTTATGTTCCAACTAGATCAATCATATTTTAACTACTCCAACAAAACTCATTGGCCTGTTCTTCCCAGTTGAAGCCAAGCCCCTTCCAGAAAAATTAAACACAAATTGAAACTTGGGTAAAAATGAAGTTATATAGTAATTTTTGCCTCCTTCCTTAGAGATATTATTAAGCTTCCGATAAAAGGACATTGGCTCTGATAAACAGATTTTACTTTTGCAGCAATTAAGATACAAGTCACAGAAGCTTAACTCCTTTTTCAAAGATGGCTAAAGTACTTTTCCCTTTCAGCTGTTACCAGATTCTTCATCAAAATAACACATTAATAAACTCAGAGTTTTCTGAAAACTTTTCTCCATTTTCCCCATACATTCCTCAAATCAGATTATTTATTAACAATTTGTTAATTTCTTGCTTAATTTTTATAAATTACACCAGGATAGCTAGCCTAATTTCCTGATAATTTAAATTACGATTTTATTAAAATCAACATAAATTATAAATAGCTTGCATCTTTGCTACAGTTCTCAGAGAAATTTATCTGAACTTCCTGGGGAGTCAAGCCTCCATAAGGCCTGTCTGTCTAGCCTTGGTTAAAAAAAACGTCAAGATTCGAAAATTCTCATGCCTCCAAGCGATCCCATTCAAATCAAACATTCTCATATGGGATCAATTCTTTCTTAATTCTCTCATATTAAGTTCATTTTTTATGTCTAGTACGATAAATGAATGACAAAGGAAATTGATGAATGTCATTTAGTTGAGCTCTTTCTAACTGACTTCAGGTTGTGACTTCTCCTCCAGTACATGAGGGCTGGCAACTGGCAGCAGGCTGCGGAGTAGACACCACTTCTAATTCAGATTCACGAACAAAAACCACCGCATCACCACTGACGTTTATAAGACACTGTGCCTAAAAGAATAACACATTTCAGTCACATTTCAGTAACACGCTCATACTCTCCTGTTACGCTGGGGGCAGTGTTTATGTTCTACTGTTTCTGTAGAGCAGAAACAGGCATACAGTTCAAGAAAAAAATGAGCAAAGGCTAAGAAGGCAATGCATAGGAAAGGAAACAAAAAAAATTCATTAATATAGTTATTTAATTTTTTAAAGGACTATGTTTAACAGTTGTAAGTGAATTATTATGTTAACAAAGCTGATAAGAGAAATCTATTCTAAAATTTAACCTAAGTAACACTCCCCTATCCTCATTAACAAAATTATATTACTTATTAGAATTAACAGTGTGGCCCCATCAGGATGTACTCTTTACCAGCAGGGCAGTCAGAAGTGGACAGCATCACAGCTCAAACCACAGGGCATCTTTAACTGTCCTCCATTAGCCATCACTGGATCCCAAAAACACCCCCCCTAAGAAGGTGGTGGGAAAAGTAATTTAGGAGCAAAACTTCCAGAGGTATTTCAGACTACTAACTAGTCACTGGGGATGTGAAAACAACACCTGACCTATGTATGACCACAGTTACCAAAATATTTACTAAAACATGTTTTAAGCCTCTGGAATCAAAGAGCTCTGAGGAACAATTCTCTTTTTTGGAGGCGGATGGGAGGTGAAAAGGCCATAGGGTGAATTCGTAGGGTCTCCCCATCAGAGGTTTTTAACTCCACCTCACCTGGTTTTTGTTTGGATTCTCCATGAAGACACACTGCTTCATTATGTAGGAGACGACAGCGTTCCCTCCCAGCGCAGCCACGTGTGCACGCACCATTGCAAACACTTCAGCGATAAAAGCATGGAGAAAACCACTGACCCCACCTTCCTAAAGGACAATGCACAAGCAAACCAAACTATATACCTGGGTAAATGAATGTACATAAAACATCAAAGAATATATATTAAAACAGTTTAAGTGATCTTACTATAATGGATGGTCCTTTTAATTTCCTTCACCATGCAGATCTGTTGCATGAATGAAAAACCTTTACCTAACACATGTCTACAACAGGGATTATTGTTGGTGTTCAGTCATTAAGGTGTGTCATAATCCCAACAGGGATTACTATCTTGATTTTAGAGACGATGAAACTGAAGCTCATGTGATGTGTCCATGATGAAGGTGGAACACAGAGCTAGTGGACAGATGGCAGAGCAAGAGTTCTAACTGTTCCTCCACCGTCAACACCTCCCTCCATGAAGCTGTTCCCGTCATCATTCAAATAAATTGATGGTAAATATACACAATGAGACTTCCCTGCTATCCCTATCTCCCACTTTGAAAATGAACCATGTTCCAAGTCACACTTGTCTTTTACAGTTTCTTGAAGGTTTGACACCTTTTCCAGCCTCGGGGTCATCGTACATGAAAGGTCCATACCCAATTTTCCACCAGGGTAACTCATACTCAATTCTTCAGGTCCTGGTTTACACGTGACTTCTTCAGAGCAATCTACCCCGCTGCTGTTGCTGCTAAGTCGCTTCAATCGTGTCCGACTCTGTGTGACCCCATAGACGGCAGCCCACCAGGCTCCCCCATCCCTGGGATTCTCCAGGCAAGAACACTGGAGTGGGTTGCCATTTCCTTCTCCAATGCATGAAAGTGAAAAGTGAAAGTGAAGTCGCTCAGTTGTGTCTGATTCGCGACCCCATGGACTGCAGCCTACCAGCCTCCTCCATCCATGGGATTTTCCAGGCAAGAGTACTGGAGTGGGGTGCTATTGCCTTCTCTGGCAATCTACCCCATCAGACCTAAATTACATTGTCCTGTTAATATTCTCTGAGAGCCCTTGTTGTATTTCTTTATATGACTTACTATTACTAAGAGCTATCTATTCACCACATGATGATGATTTACTCCACTAAATTCCATCATGCCAGGGACCGCATCTGCCATGCTCACAACTATATACGCTAACACCTGTTTCAACAGGGGCATGTACCCAGTGATCTATACATATTTGTCATGGAAGGAAATCCAACAATTTGGGGAACTTTTGCAGTGTTCAAAACCAAACAAGACAGAAACCAAAGGCTAGCTGATAGCTTAGAACGCTTTACAATCTAAATTTCCCACAAATTTTACTGAAGGTTTTTTACAGTCTAGGAAGAAATTTCCAACTTCAAATTGGAAGGTAAGGGCAAAATTTAATACACTGTTAGAAAAAGCATTTGTCTAGGTCACATTTTTCTGAAAAGCTACAGGATCCTACATAAAGTTTGTCATTAAGGAATTAAAGGAGTTGCTTCAGCCTCCCTCTGACTCAATCACAGTCCAGGACAGTCTTTTCTTCTACTTTCATCAGTTTTCCTCTTACATATAAAATCAAAAAATTCTTAGAGTAAAAGACACTACAGAGGGGTAAATTCTAATATTATGTAATTGAAAGCAAATAACTCAACAAGGAATGAACAGATTTCAGATATTACACTATATACAGGCTTCTCAGGTAGCACTAGTGGTCAAGAACCCACCTGCCAAAGCAGGAGACGTAAGAGATGTGGGTTAATCCCTGGGTCAGGAAGATCCCCTGTAGAATATGGCGACCCAGTCCAGTATTCTTTCCTTGAGAATCTCATGTTCAGAGACGCCTGGTGGGCTACAGTCATGGGGTTGCAAACAGCCAGACACAACTGAAGCAAATTAGCCCACATGCATGCATATACTACATATTATACTATTAACTATATTACAGCTGGTATTATAAATCTCTGTTGAAGGAAAATCTGTGAAGCAACATTTCGGGGTATGGTTGCTTCAGCAGTTGAAAAGACACTTTGGAAAGAAAATTTTACGCATTCAACAGTATAATATCCATGTGCAACTGGAAAAGGTTAATTCACCAATCTATGACAGCTTCTCAAACCCAAATTTGTCAAACCTCAATGGATTTAAGTGTTGCCTATTTTAATTCTATATTAAAAGGTTTTTGAGAATATCGAGATAGTTTCTTTTCCATCTCAACACAGTTAGAATATGATTATAAAAATAATTTTTCTTAAAGGAAACATCTATCTAATTAATTAATCTGTCAGAAGTCACTCCCTCATTTACACAAAAACGGCTTGTGGTTACTCTGCACCAGGCACTCTGCTGGGTGCAGGAGGGTGAGCCTGAGTTAGTAAGCAGGCTGCCATTTCCAAGAAGGCATAGAAACACTGCTGGTGAAACAAGGGGGGGAAAAACACAATTAAGTTGTGTTTATAATTGACACACTTTTAAAAAATACAAACTTCTGCTAAAGTAAATTTTGAAGAGTTTATTGGGTTTCACATTTAAATAATTAAACATTTTCCCTACTCACTATATTAATTTGTTTAGCAGCCCTGCTCAAGAAACATAAGACAAATAGAAATATAATCTTTTCCTGAGTTTAAATTCTTCTGTAATGCAAGATATAATAGGCTGACTCTGATTCTTAATTCTGACCTCATCAAGCAAGAGATTATAACTGCTGTTACTTAAAAAACAAATTAAAGTTTAATGATACCCAGTGTGAGGTAGAACTTGAACAAATAACACTGATGGCTAGAGGAGAAAACAAGCAGCCTCCTTCTTTGTCAGGAGAAAACGACAGAACTAAATGATATAAAAAAACCTCCAAAGACATCTATTCAGGATACAGTCCCCTACTATTTAATGTGAACTCTTAAAAATTGCCATTTAAATCCATCTCAGGCAAATACCTACTGAGAAACTAAGCTATTCTTTCAGGGCTGTTTTAAACCTCTATCAAACATGGATACATTTATTTTTTTTAATTTACCATCTGATAAGGATCTGTAACTTCTAATAACAAATGAATTTAAACCCAACACAACTCTTGTGATAATACTGAAAGTGAAAATGAAGTCGCTCAGTCACGTCCAACTTTTTGCGACCCTGTGGACTATAGCCTACCAGGCTCCTCTGTCCATGGAATTTTCCAGGCAAGAATATTAGAGTGGGGTTGCCATTTCCTTGGAGAAGGCAATGGCACCCCACTCCAGTACTCTTGCCTGGAAAATCCCATGGACGGAGGAGCCTGGTAGGCTGCAGTCCATGGGGTCTCTAAGAGTTGGACACAACTGAGCGACTTCACTTTCACTTTTTACTTTCATGCATTGGAGAAGGAAATAGCAACCCATTCCAGTGTTCTTGCCTGGAGAATCCCAGGGACCGGGGAACCTGGCGGGCTGCTATCTATGGGTTCGCACAGAGTCAGACACAACTGAAGCGACTTAGCAGTAGCAGCAGCCATTTCCTTCTCCAGGGCATCTTCCTGACCCAGGAATTGAACCTGGGTCTCCTGCATTGCTGGCAGACACTTTTACCATCTGAGCCTAATCTACAGCCAATCCAGACAGGTTATGGCAAAAAGTGTGTGTGTGTGTGTGTGTGTGTGTTACTTTTGGCAAAAAAACAATTTGAAACATGTTTAGTTTTGATACTACTACTTTCAACCACAGAAAATTCACACACACAATGAAATAACAACTATAAAATTACCTCACGTAGAGAAGTGGTTTCCCGAATGAAAAACATGTTAATTATCCCAAGATATTTTGTTATTTTTGCTCCAGGAATGAAAGAAAGAGGTGTCATCTTAACAACCCCAACGGTGGAATTTGCACAAGGGGGAGCAGAACGATTCCGGAAGTTTCCTTCACCCATTGGACTTGCTTTTTCAACTGTCACTGCTAAAATTGGAAAGAGAAGAGAAAGCATCAAGATCACATGTTGGTGACTCAATGATTCCCTAGTGTTTCCAAATAAGTGGTGACAACATTCAGCTGTCTGTGAGGCTAAGCCATGTCATGAAAGAAAAGAAATTATCATGCACTGCATGCAGTTACAAATAGAGAGAGAAAGAAAAACGTAAGAGGAAATGCTGGAATGGAATCTTTGGGAAGAAAAATGGCATTCCTGCAAAAGAAAATGTCAATGCGGTGTAGCTACACACACAATGATCGTTATAAAGTGAAGACAAAGAAAAAGCGGTAGAGCATTAAAAAATCTGCTGTAGGAACAAATTATTATGAGAGTGTGAAAGTTGTTACATTTCCCAGTGCAGTTTTCCATCTCTTTTTCAGACGACTTCTTCATTGTCAACTTGTAGATAAACCTTATCTTAACTAGTTGTAGCAGGTTTCTTTTCCAAACCTTCTCGATCAAAGTTGTCATTTAAAAAATTTAACAAATGACCTTGGCTGTCTAAAAGTTAATTGTTCATAAAATAACAAATACCTACTGCTTATCAAATAACTACCATGAACCAGACACACACACACGTGTGTGTGTGTGTAATTTTCACAGCAACGCAGCGACATAGGTGTTGTCATCCCCATTTAACACATGAGGAAACTGAGGCTCACAAAACTTAAATAACTTGCCAAGGTCACACAGCTATTAAAATGACACTTTTAGGATTCAAAACCAGACCTGGTTGGTTTCATAGCCTGTGAGCTTCCCCCTAAATACAGTTCCTTCCCTTTAATGTCAACTCTTTCACTCAAATACATTTACCTCAAAGTCTACCAAAACACATGGAGTATAGATTAAAAAAAAAAAAAAAATCTTAGTCCTGATGCTGAGTCTAGCAGTGAGGTAAGAGTTGGCCACTTTCTCTCTGGAGATACCTTCTACTCTCACTCTAGACATTACTCTTAGTAATCTGACAGATGCCATATACTACCGAGTACCTTGGGCCCTGAAAGAGTCTCTTCAATAAAAGCTCATTAATTTCCTTCCACTATGTGACATAATATCTATTTATATACATCTAAGAATACCTTCCTAAAATAAAATACTAACAACACAACCCTGCAGCTACAATTTAAACATCTAAAGGCCCTTCAAAAGCTTTTGCTAAATGACAATTAGCATCTGCAGCTTTCACACTCCAACACATGATTGATTGGCAATGTTATTACTGAGTAGTCAGGGCCAGCCTTCACCACTGGGAAATCACGGATATGCTTCTCAAATCACAACGTGGTAGAAACATCCGCCTACTTGTCTTAATTGATCCGCGCCTTATGGTCTGAGCTTTCAGTTTAATGAGCTCTATCCAGCTGCTGCATCTGTCTGCAAAGGAACTGTAATCAACTGACGTTGCTGAAAACACAGACAGAAAACAAAAGAAAAAACAAAGAAAAAATATGGATGACGTCTCTTACTCATCACAACACTCCTCTCGATGATGTAATTTAACTGTAACTTAGGGGGAAAGGTGGTCCTTTTCAAGTCAGGTTGAGAGAGATAGTAAAGAATCAAGCTTTAGACACTGATTTGTCCAAAGCCAAGTTGTCGGTTGGCTGAGCATCTCTGGTGATGTCAGAGCTGTGTGGTCTCTTAGCGGGAACAGAAGCGGGTCTACCAAGATCAAGGAAAGGGTCACGTGCTGCGTTTTAACTAACTTCCTTTCCCTTGTTTTTATTTTACACTGTTTTTAGCTGTTTATACTTAGGACTTTAATTTACAATCAGAACTTTGTGAGTAATTCCTTGCCCTGTTTTTGCCCTGAAATCAAAAAAATAAATGAATAAATAAATAATGAGAATCAAATGCTAAAGGATACATGAAAAAAAATCACTAGTTAACTTATTTTTTGCAAACGATCTTCTTTCTACCAGTAGTAACAAGGAAGCCAAAGGGTCATTTTTATCAATATTCTATTTCCACATCTGATTTTGGCAACAAAACTTCGATTAACATGGAGTGAGGATCAAGTGTGAGCCCAACAAGTTCTCCTTTTCCAAAGGATATCTTTTACTACTGTTGAGCTAAAAAATAATATTAAAAAGCTAAAGTCTTATATTTAGAAACTGGGACACTACTAAAATGCTAGATGGCGTAAATATTACTTGAATTTCACAATCTAACTACAACAAAGCCACATTTTGGTGTGTATCCCATTGTCCAGAGCACTTCTTCGATGTCTGTATGCTTATGCACCACCACGCTAGAATTTCACACCTTTGGTGACTATTGGCTTCATTAGACAAACTCACCTCTCTGTGCAGCTGGTATACCTGAGTTAGAACTTGCACTCTCCAGGTGTTCTAGTAAGACAATATGAACAACATTAGCTTGGATGCTAAATACAAGCCAGTATCTCTTTGCTCTTGGTTAATACTCTCTAAAAACCAGATGAATAGGAGAAAATTTTTATGGCCTCATTATAAAAGCAAACCAAATAGAAGTACTTAGGTTTAAAATGGCAGTTTCTATTGATATATGAAAACTAGCTCGGTTAATAAACACCATGCCAAGAAAGATTACTTGTTATTATAACACAAAGAAAGTTCCAGAAAGTCTACATGTTAGAAAATATCAACACAGTAACAAATGTTAGCGGGAGGGAAGCAGGATGTGGGAAACCTGAACAGAGAAAAGGGTCGATGTACTGGGAAGAAAATCTGAAATGAAAGAGGGAAGGTAAATGTCTATGGGGGAAAAGCCAGTAAGATTAAGAGCTACAGACAAAGCAATGACCTGTGTCTCATAGATAAACACACACCATACATTAGCCCTGCCCCACCCACCTCACCACCAACCCCCTCATTCAAAGCTTTCACTTTCAACAGCTTCCTCTGAAACTATCATGACTTTATGGAACTAAAAGGTGACTACTTTTCACAGAAATAACTAGGAATCCCAAACTATAACCTCCTTTCTAGTACGCTCACAAAAGCAACATCTTGAATTCTTCCTGAAAGTTTACATTTTTATCATACATATTTAAGGAACTGTACAATTCAAACAGCACTACATTAAAAAAAAAAAAGTCATCATCTATTTCTAATTTTCAGGCTCTACCCACACTAGCATATTTGAATTTTTGTTTCTAAGAATCTCATAACTGAAGATATATAGTGTTGCCAAGACAGAAATAACTCATAAAAACACTAAGAATAATTTGGGTCAGCCATTTTTTATTATTATTATAAACTAAGTAAGTAAATATATAATATTTTTGTGTCTGTGTCATATGGTGATTTTGGGGGTAATATTCTTAAATTTGTAAAAGTTGTACTTTTCAAAAATCAGAAGTATACAGAATGTATCTGCCAACTGGGGGACAATGACATATCTCCCATCCCCACTCCACCTCTTTTTCCCTAAGGCTAGTGACCACGAGCTAATACTGGAGAGAGTACAGTGGTCAACATTCCTCTTGAGATACACAGCTGTCCAATAAAAGGGATCATGAGGAGAAGTTCACAAAATGACTTGTGAGGGGATCACACTGGGTGTGCCCTGACCATCATGAAGTTCTCGAGGGAGTGTCCTCCTGATTCGGGATCCTGAGGGGTACTGGAAGCCCAGAAGGAGACAGGACCTACAGCAGGAAGACTAAACAGAACTGACACTCAATTTCTAGCAACAGCTGATCCAATGCAGAAGCTGGGAAAGTAAGTGGCCCACCCCAGGCTCACATATCCCAGGAGAGTTCCAGGACTCCCAGAGGTCCTGGGCAGCACAGCCTCACTGAGTACAGACACAGAAAATACAGTTGGCATTAAAGACCCTAGTTTTATCGTGTGGGGATGGGAAGAAGGGAGAGGAAGCTAAGAGAAAACATGAAAATGACTAAATTATCCTCTATACCTTCATATTATCTTGGCAATATGGAATTCCCTGGTAGCAACTGTATATGAAATGTCCACAAAAAGAGCTTATACATGTAGAATCTATCTGCTCCCATCTTCAAATATGTCAAGTGTTAAAAAGTAAAGGTATACAATGGTCTGTAGATTATCTGTGTTTTTTTTTTTTTTTTTAAGGATAAATAGAACATCTTTGCAAAGAGAGACAATATAGCTATTAGAAGCACTTGCCTCTTGGGAAGGAAAATGAAGGGAGAAGGGAGCTTTATTTTGGACAATGTGGTCTTTTTGCAGGGTTTGAATTTTTTATCATGTACACTTACTACACTTACTACTTTCCCCAAAGTTTTACAAAAGTGGAGAAGAAGAGAACCAAGAGAGCAAAAGTATTTATTCCCAGCCCTCAAATGTGAATGAGTCAGGAGACCTCTGACCTCACTGAAGGAGAGCAGGTTCACCTTCTGCCACGTTTGCCTGGACACTCATTTTTTTCCATCAGAGAAAAGGCCCAAGAGAAGCTAGTCCTGTGGACTTCAGCACTTTGGACTGGTCTGAACACCTCAAACATCTAATGACCTCAGGCTCTCTGCCCCTTCTGATTACTGTTTGGCTTCCCAGGTAACAGCCTTTTCAAGAGAAGGTGGCATAGACATTAGCTGTCTGGCTCACTGACAAAGCAGAAATTCTGGTGGTGTGTGTGTTAGTTGCTCAGTAGTATCTGACTCTTTGTGATCCCATGGACTGTACAGCCTACCAGGCTCTTCTGTCCATGGGATTTTCTAGGCAAGGATACTGGAGTGGATTGCCATTTCCTTCTCCAGGGGATCTTCCCGACCCAGGGATCGAACTCAGGTCTCCTGCATTGCAGGAAGATGCTTTACCGTCTGAGCTACTAGGGAAGCCCTCTGCAATCTCTAGTGCGTGCATGCTCAATTGTGTCTGACTCTTTGTGACCCCATGGACCATAGCCTACCAGGTTCCTCTGTCCACGGGATTCTCTAAGGCAAGAAAACTGCAGTAGGTTGCTGTTTCCTTCTCAGGGGCTCTTCCCCACCCACGGGTCAAACCCGCATCTCCTGTTCCCTGCACTGCAGGCAGATTCTCTATTGCTGAGCCATCGGGGAAGCCCCATGCAATCTCTAAGCCAGTACTTTAAAAAGGCAACAGATTTCATACTCAGAAGTAGAAACTTTTTAAATGTCCTTGAGGCTTTGCTGGGGAGCCAATGCTCAGTTCTGGCCATTTGTATATCTCTGTGGAAGACTTTGAGACAAACACTTCGTATGTCAGGTCCCCACTGAAGCCGCAAAGAGAGTTTAAATCAAGCCACACAGCAGCCCAGTTCTCTTACCATTTCCTTGCCCACTGAATACAATTTTGCTATTCAAAAAATCTACTAAGTGATAGTGATGATCCCTCAAAAAAAAACAATGCTGGAAAGTTAACAAGGCAAGCAGAACAACATATAGAACTATTTCCTTAGTATACTCTAATGACTTTTAACAGGCCTGAGCAGAGTGGGGAGGGGGATTAATCCAGATTAAAGTGGTTTAGTGGAAATGAGCATACAGATGAAAAACAAAAAGAAAATGTAGCAAGAATTCTTCCTCCTTCAATTATACCCCTGCCAGTGCTTCCGAAGTTTGAGATGCCTCCATCCTCCTAAACAATCTGTCATACCAATGACAAAGGGATGTACTAGTCACGATAAAGTCTTACACTGACTACTCTTCTGACAATTTACTATCATTAAATTTTACAGATCATCTTTGCTCTGAATAATTAAAAAAGTCTTTGAGACATTCTTTTCCTGTCACCCTAAGAAAAGTATTAAAGCTGAAAAAATTCCTGCAAACTCTGAAAAGATTCTCTGGCAGATAAAACTATGTGCAATCTGGAGTCTCTAAACTATATTGCTTTATTTTCCTATTTAAACATGCTCAGTTTTAAACTATGATGATCAAAATTTGGTTTTATGTTCCTTTAGGCATTTCCTTAATGCACTGATCAGTATCTGGCTTAATGACTGAGTGAGACAAATGATGTATGTAAACATTCAGTATATACCTGGACCCTAATGGTCTTCAAATATTGGTGGTTTGATAATGAAATTGACATATTACAGTTAAAAATTATTAAGGCATGGAGAAAAATATAAGTTGTTTTTCACTAGAAGAAAAAAATTCAACTAGAATACACAGATAATACATATATGACAAAAGACAATTAGTTGCCCTATTTGAATCATTAAAACTTCCAATTAAAGGTGTACAGTATCTTAACCCACTTGCTTTTCTTCTTTAGTCCCCATCATTCACTCCTCTCACTACTATCCTTTGTTATCTTTTTTCCCCAAATAATCCTGGGTTTTGGTCAGTAGCCCAATTCAACTTTCTTTGCTTTTCACTCCCTCGATTCCTGATTGGCTTTTACTGCCCTCGGGCTGCCTTGAAGAAGCTAAGATTCCCTATCTCTACTTCTTCATCCAACTCTTTGCTTCCTTCACACTTCTTAGGTGCAATTTTCACATTTTCCACTCTTTATAGAGTTCCTATTCATTCTCTTTCCCCTCAGTATCTTTCTCCTTTCAGGATCCCCTACTGATTGCTGTGGCCACCAATAACAAGGAAAATTTAGCATTTTTAATAGATTTCCCTGGTGGCTCAGACGGTAAAGCGTCTGTCTACAATGTGAGAGACCCAGGTTCGAGCCCTGGTTTGGGAAGATCCCCTGGAGAAGGAAATGGCAATCCACTCCAGTACTATTGCCTGGAAAATCTCATGGACAGAGAAGCCTGGTAGGCTACAGTTTGTGGGGTCGCAAAGAGTCGGACACGACTGAGCGACTTCACTTTCACACTTTCAGCGTTTGGTCACGTGTGCTTAGTCTCTCAGTCCTGCCCAACTCTGTAGCCTGCAAAGCACTTCTGTCCATGGGGATTCTCCAGGCAAGAATTCTGGAGTGGGCTGCCATGCCCTCCTCCAGGGGATCTTCCCAACCCAGGGATCAAACCCAGGTTTCCTGCATGGCAGGCAGATTCTTCACCATCTGAGCCACCAGGGAAGCCCAAGAATACTGGAGTGGGTAGCCTATCCCTTCTCCAGGGGATCTTCCTGACCCAGGAATTGAACTGGGGTCTCCTGCATTGCAGGTAGATTCTTTACCAGCTGAGCTACCAGGGAAGCCCACCATTTGGTCATAGTGACTAAATATATCTTAAAAAATAAGAGAGAAAAAACAGACATGCAATGAACTGTTAATATAAAAAAACTTTAGTTAATATAAAGAATTATATATACTTGTAAGAATTCAGAACCATTAGTTGGTAGGAAAAACTAAAAGCTAATTTCTGTAATTCTTATAGATTTATATTTCTAATAACTAGTTTACAATAATTTAAAGCAAGTCATTTAAGTTTAAAATATTAAACTATATTTTAAAATCAAATTTGGTTTAACAAAAAAGTAAACTCCAATAGTCTACTGTAAAAATAAAGGAAAAAGGTTCCAATGTGGATACCTAATTATGGAGTACAATGCATTGAGGGGTGTAAGTTTTCTTTTTTACTGAAATCCAGAATGTGACCTATGTTTGTCACATTAGTCAGCAACTGCTCAGTGAAAAGAGAACTCCTCCCAGCCTCTAGTTAATGCAACTGAACGTGAGGATACCACCCCAGCATAAAGCCAAGTGACAGCAGAAATAAGCATGGGGGGTAGGGAGTAATAAAAAAATGTTTCCTCTATACAGTTTCATCCAACAGTATACAAACACTAAAAGTGACTCAATTAAACACTTTTATAGCCTTAAATTCTCAGAATTTTAGTGAAAACCATTATCCTGATATAGATTAGATTTATAAAGTATTTGATATCTATTTATATATGTGTGTGTATATAGTGGTATATGATTCACACACGTTTGTCTAACGTAAGTTCTTAAAGTCCCACAATATGGTATCTAATATCTCAAGATTCAGGTCTTTAAATGTGTATCTACTAAAGCAATATGCTAATCTTTTATATAAAAAAATTATACACATCTTTTACCCAGATTAATTTACTCAGATTCTCTATTTTTACTATATTTGCTCAATCTTTTTTCACTTTCACTTCATAAAATATATATGATTTTAAAATTCTCTTAAAAACCATTTCAGAGTGAAGTGACATATTAAAAAAAATTGACATATAGATATTAATGAAGGGGAAAAATATTATGAAAGTGCCATAAAAATTTATGATAAAAACTCTCCAGAAAGCAGGAATAGAAGGAGCATACCTCAACATAATAAAAGCTATATATGACAAACCCACAGCAAACATTATCCTCAATGGTGAAAAATTGAAAGCATTTCCTCTAAAGTCAGGAACAAGACAAGGGTGCCCACTTTCACCATTACTATTCAACATAGTTTTGGAAGTTCTGGCCACAGCAATCAGAGCAGAAAAAGAAATAAAAGGAATCCAAATTGAAAAAGAAAAAGTAAAACTCTCACTGTTTACAGGTGACATGATCCTAAAGACTCCACCAGAAAATTACTAGAACTAATCAATGAATATAGTAAAGTTTCAGGATATAAAATCAACACACAGAAATCCCTTGCATTCCTATACACTAATAATGAGAAAATAGAAAGAGAAAATTAAGGAAACAATTCCATTCACCATTGCAATGAAAAGAATAAAATACTTAGGAATATATCTACCTAAAGAAACTAAAGACCTATATATAGAAAACTACAAAACACTGGTCAAAGAAATCAAAGAGGACACTAATAGATGGAGAAATATACCATGTTCATGGATTGGAAGAATCAATATACTGAAAATGAGTATACTACCCAAAGCAATTTATAGATTCAATGCAATCCCTATCAAGCTACCAACGGTATTCTTCACAGAGCTAGAACAAATAATTTCACAATTTGTATGGAAATACAAAAAACCTCGAATAGCCAAAGCGATCTTGAGAAAGAAGAATGGAACTGGAGGAATCAACCTGCCTGACTTCAGGCTCTACTACAAAGCCACAGTCATCAAGACAGTATGGTACTGGCACAAAGACAGAAATATAGATCAATGGAACAAAAAGAAAGCCCAGAGATAAATCCACGCACATATGGACATCTTATCTTTGACAAAGGAGGCAAGAATATACAATGGATTAAAGACAATCTCTTTAACAAGTGGTGCTGGGAAAACTGGTCAACCACTTGTAAAAGAATGAAACTAGACCACTTTCTAACACCATACACAAAAATAAACTCAAAATGGATTAAAGATCTCAACGTAAGACCAGAAACTATAAAACTCCTAGAGAAGAACATGGGCAAAACACTCTCCGACATACATCACAGCAGGATCCTCTATGACCCACCTCCCAGAATATTGGAAATAAAAGCAAAAATAAACAAAGGGGACCTAATTAAACTTAAAAGCTTCTGCACAACAAAGGAAACTATAAGCAAGGTGAAAAGACAGCCTTCAGAATGGGAGAAAATAATAGCAAATGACACAATAGACAAACAACTAATCTCAAAAATATACAAGCAACTCCTACAGCTCAATTCCAGAAAAATAAATGACCCAATCAAAAAATGGGCCAAAGAACTAAATAGACATTTCTCCAAAGAAGACATACAGATGGCTAACAAACACATGAAAAGATGCTCAACATCACTCGTTATCAGAGAAATGCAAATCAAAACCACTATGAGGTATCATTTCACGCCAGTCAGAATGGCTGCGATCCAAAAGTCTACAAGCAATAAATGCTGGAGAGGGTGTGGAGAAAAGGGAACCCTCTTACACTGTTGGTGGGAATGCAAACTAGTACAGCCACTATGGAGAACAGTGTGGAGATTCCTTAAAAAACTGGAAATAGAACTGCCTTATGATCCAGCAATCCCACTGCTGGGCATACACACTGAGGAAACCAGAAGGGAAAGAGACACATGTACCCCAATGTTCATCGCAGCACTGTTTATAATAGCCACGACATGGAAGCAACCTAGATGTCCATCAGCAGATGAATGGATAAGAAAGCTGTGGTACATATACACAATGGAGTATTACTCAGCCATTAAAAAGAATACATTTGAATCAGTTCTAATGAGGTGGATGAAACTGGAGCCTATTATACAGGGTAAAGTAAGCCAGAAAGAAAAACACCAATACAGTATACTAATGCATATATATGGAATTTAGAAAGATGGTAACAATAACCCTATATACGAGACAGCAAAAGAGACACTGATGTATAGAACAGTCTTTTGGACTCTGTGGGAGAGGGAGAGGGTGGGATGATTTGGGAGAATGGCATTGAAATATGTATAATATCATATATGAGACGAGTTGCCAGTCCAGGTTTGATGCACGATACTGGATGCTTGGGGCTGGTGCACTGGGACGACCCAGAGGGATGGTATGGGGAGGGAGGAGGGTTCAGGATGGGGAACACATGTATACCTGTGGCAGATTCATTTTGATATATGGCAAAACCAATACAATATTGTAAAGTTAAATAAAATAAAATTTTAAAAAATTGCTATTGTTATCTTTTTTTCTTATAACACAGGTTCATATGAAAAAAAAGTAATTTATGGTGATGCCACATCATCTCTGTTCCTCACAGTATTCAGAGAATTTTGATGACCTTCACTTGATAATGTTCTTTAAGAAATTACTTAAATTACTAAAATTACTTAAATATCAAAAATTACTTTTTGATATTTCAAATCAGAAAAATCAAGATAACTAGCAAGGTAACATGAAATCAACCATAATTTGAGACACACATCAAAACTGTTTTGTTTACCTTGAGAAACAAAACCAAGTATAACAAAACATAGAAGGGGAAAAAAACTGAACATGGATGGACAACTCAGGCCCAGGCTTACTCTACACAGTCAATTAGAATACACATAATTGAAACATATTCTCTTCAAAGAGTCTCTCATTTTCAGTAACACCAAAAGATAAGTAAAGGTTTATCTACAAGTGAAAAGATGGAAGTATTAATAAACATACTGTGCATAGCTCTTGACACTACTCTGTCAACTAAAAAGAAATAAAAATTTTCATAAATCATCTCATTTGTGATGAGAACTTGGAAAATAAATTAGTATTCAAAGTTTTCAGAATTAAAAAAGATAAACCTCAGTCAGCTTAGCTAACTGACCTAACTATAAAAACTATATTTATTTATCATATCAGTTGTCAATTTTTAAGCCTCTGGTTGCAGAAAGAAAGTAAAGTTTTTTTTTTTTAACATTTATTTCCCATCCTTGCCTTTCTATCTCCCACCTATTTCCTCTAAACTGCTAAGCTTAACTGTTTCCAGATATTTCTATTCTCTATTCAAAGCCTGTCTTCATGTTAAAATATTCAGCTACTACATTCATGATATAACACTCTATTATTACATGTTTCCTACCTTTCAAAAGCCATTCTATCCTCAAATTTTCTAAAATATTTTGAAATAACTTTTTCTAATGTATATAGCATAGCACACGTTCTCCTGGAGAGACGTCAGGAAGCAAAGACAATAAGTAAGCATGCAACGTAAACCACAGTATACACGACTTTAAAAAAAATGCACAGGTAAACTTTTTAGTATTCACTGATGAATTTAAAATATAACATTCAAAGAAAGGCACGTAGGTTTTACAGTTAAGTACTTAGTATTAAAAGTTTTATATATATATATATATATATATAAGTATTAGATGTGATGATATTATTATGAAGCTGATAACGGTGACAACGATGATGATAAAGGCAGCAGGATCTCATTCAGTGATTTTCAAACTTTTTGAAACCCTTTCTTCTAACAAAATCACACAGAAAGCGAACACAGAAAGCACAGTGAATCAAAGCTACTCTAGTTCAGAGGTAGGTGAGCCAGCACTAACCCCGATACCTTGCCTCTTGGAAGGCCACAAGGCACCTCTGAAGAAATTCTAGGGTTTGGAGGGACAGAGTTTAAAAATCATTGGTTTAACTGATTTGAAGCTATTTGGAAAATGAACTCAAAGAAGCTCAATGTGACCTCAGGCATAATTTAGCTTTTGTTTTTAGTAATAATTGAAGAACCATACACCATAGAAACTCAAAAAAATCCGAGAATTTTAAAGGCTGGAGAGAATCTTCATCTTTTCACATTTTACAAATGAAGAACTGAGACTTCAGTGGCTTAACTGCAGATTAACTGGCCCAAGTTCTCACATTTGATATCATCAGGAGTAGAACTGAGAAAAAAGCCAGGTCTCTTGCTTTATTAGTCCACTTTATGGCCGTTTCCCATGCTCCTTAAAATAAACTGCAAATATTTTAGGTATTGTTTAGATATAACTTATTCTGCTCAAATTCTTCTTTGTTTTTCAGTTCACAGAGTATCATTTGTGCAAAATACACTGATTACTACAAAAAGCATTAGTTTTAATTACCTTTGAAAACATTTTGAAAGCTATTACTGAAACTGTAAGTTATCAATATAGACATGGTTAATTTACAGAGTTTAAATTTAATCTTCCGCAGATTTCAGTAGCTATTAACAACATGGTAAAATAGAGCTGACAGGGACCTCAACTCCACAAATAAATATTTTTATAGATTAGCAACTAATCAAACCTTATTGCTGATAGGGTTATTGGTTTTAGTTGCCCCCTCCTCACCACTGCTGGGTAAGGATAAACTAAGTGAAAACTAAAAGTAGTTTGAAACTAACCCCGTGTTAAATGTAAGTTTCTATAGAAAGCAGGTGTTTAAAAAAAAAAAATCTTATGAAGTCAGTTCAAGGAAGATTCTAGACTGTTCTGCTTTTTGTTCTAAAAGCTATATTTAAGTTATAAATCTGAACTCAGATTGTCTTTGGATTTATCCCTTCTTTTTTTTTTTTTTTAAAGAAATTCTCTATGAAGTTCTAAATGAGAATTTTATTTGGATAAAAAGGAAAAAGAACCACATGGTAACCATGTTAGAAAGTTCCAAATCTGAAAGTAGCTTAACTTTTTCAGCTCCAAAATATGAGTCAAGATCTATTTATCTTCATAGACTCTGAACTGATTTAGTAAAGACTCTACTGATATACACACAATGTGAATTTAAAGCTATTATGTATTATAACTAACTTCATATCAGATAAAGTAACTGACAAATAGAAATCATATGCATGATAAAATGTAAACATTAGAAAGGCCATCTGATTTTAAATAATGAATGCATCATTTCTCAGAATAAAAAATTTAGGAAAAACACAAACATTTATTGTATATAAACTGCTCTAAGATAAGGTACAGTAATTCTGAAATTTTTGTAAGAATTACATTGAAATCACAAGAGAAATGGAAAAAACTACCTCCCATTTTTCTCCAAAGATTGTAGAGATATAAATATACCTAATGTTACTGAATTAAGGGATAATCATTTTGCATTTGAAAAAATGTTCCTCAAATATAAGATACCCGAAAGACAGAAAGCTCATCCCTTTCTCACTTGCACTAATCCTTGCCCAAAACCTCTCTCCACATAGCTTCTGAAGAAAATAAGTATTTTGTTGTCTAAGAAAATCTAGAAGTTTCTGCAAGAGGTTACAATGTTGCTGGAAAAAATTCACCAGATAAAAATATCAAAAATACCATATGTGAACAGTTAACTTTGGGAAATCCAAATCTCTGAAAATAAAACTTTAATATATTTGAGGTATTAGAACAGAATATTATATGAAAAATTACCTTAATAAGTTATGATGAGATTACTAGAGAAATCAAAATGAAAGCAACAGTACTCCCTCCCCTTTATGAACATGAAGAAACATACAATGGGGAATGAAGAACAAATCTCCATTTCAAAATTAAGTTAAGATCACCTACAATCAAGAAGCAAGTAAAAGCATCTAGAAACTAGTATTTGTGCTTGCATTTCTCTTGCTTAACCAACCTTTAGCTGGTGGAAAAGGATGAGAAGGAAGTGAATCTGAACAGAGTTCCAGGGGAAACTGCAGAAGTTCTTCATTATCTGTAGAGGCTAGAGAAGCAAGAAAAAATATAAATTACTATGTAATGATCTCTTATTAATTTTTTAAAAATTAAGAATCTGGGATAATATATGTATTTTTCCCCAACTCAATTTATTCTGGTTATTTTCTCCTTGCTTTCTACCTTCACGTGCAGACACTGAGAGTGGTTGCTATCTTTCCAGGTGGGACTGTTAAGATTTAGAAAGGATGATACATATAAACCTCTTAGCACAATGCCTTTCAAAGAATAAGCACTCACTAATAATTATTACTATCCTACTTTTGTATTGATACTATAGTAGTTCTATAATACTTAAACCAGTTACTGTCTATTTATTTTTGATAAGTATCTGAACACATCATCATTTAACACATCTTTCAATCTGACATTTAATCAATACTATATAGGTGTAATCGGAGAAGGCAATGGCACCCCACTCCAGTACTCTTGCCTGGAAAACCCCATGGATGGAAGAGCCTGGTGGGCTGCAGTCCATGGGGTCACTAAGAGTCAGACATGACTGAGCGACTTCACTTTCACTTTTCACTTTCATGCATTGGAGAAGGAAATGGCAACCCACTCCAGTGTTCTTGCCTGGAGAATCCTAGGGACGGCGGAGCCTGGTGGGCTGCCATCTATGGGGTCACACAGAGTCGGACACGACTGAAGCGACTTAGCAGCAGCAGCAGCAGCATATAGGTGTAATATATTCAACTTAAAATATTTTAGATATTTATTTAGCCAGCAAGTCATTAAACTTCAGAAAGTTTCTTTTTTTTCAGAGCCTCTAAATTGCTGAAGAATTAATGATACAATCTAAGTCTAAAAAACAGCCACATTTTCTGTGTAATCAGCAGTGAACCACCTATCCATGTGTGAAACAAAAAAAAGCCAGTCATATGCTTATCCATACAGTTATCCTGATAAAGAAAACAGAAAAAGTAACAGTATCTTACCAAAAAACATATCATTTAGTTACCTATCCTCTATATTTTTTCACTGAACTATAAAACAGACAAATATATTTTTTTCACTGAACCATACTCCCATCTACCACAGGTTTACCTCTTTGCAATAACTTCTCAGCGTGTGTTTTTGTAGTCTGTAAAGCCTGATTTTTGTCAAAAGTTATTGCAACTGCTGTGACTGTAACCTAGAATCACAGAAACAATATGATGAGCGAAGTAATCATTCCCAAAATCATCTTCTCACAGATCTTTCTCACTACATACAACTTATACAAACTGGCTAATCTGCCTTTAGTTTTACTGGTTAAGATTCTTAACCGGAACTGCACATAAACTCAGATATTCAGACTACAACTAAGCCCAACATGTACACTGAAACCTAGGTATTCCAGAAAAAGCTCAAGAACCTTCTCTAAAGGATGGAGACTGCAGAAGTCACACTGAGACAGAATTCCCAGTGGGTATTACGCTGGAACACACATGTGATTCCACCTTTAGATAACTAGAGTTCACAAAAGTAAACGGACAGATAAGGTCTGACTCATACTAACATGTTTAAAAATATTTTGAAATAAAGCAGTTTATACTTCTCAATTATGGCAAATGTATAATATTAAAACAGATCAAAGAAATCTTTTTAATAATAGACTAAACTGTAATTACCTGAATTAATTCATCTTCAGGGAGAGAGACTGTAAAATTGACATGGCAGAGGCAGCAGGGGATCATAGACCGGAGTTTAAAATACAGGCTCTACACAAAAGATGTAATATCACTTCTTGTAATTTAAAAATCCATAAAAAATGATTTTTAATGCATATTTTACTGTGGCAAATAAAATTCAAAAGATTAAAACATTTCTGTTTTGTCTATTCTTTCATTAAGAATACAGTTTGGGTGGGGGGAACACATGTATACCCATGGCTGATTCATGTTGATATAAAGCAAAAACCATCACGATATTGTAAAGTAATTATCTTCCAATTAAAATAAATTAATTAAAAAAATAAAAAATGGAGATATTAAAAAATGAATACAGTTTTAATATCTGAGCAGACAGTAATATTTAGTCATATTTCTAAGTCATAAAAACATAAGAAAGAGGGATTTTAAAAATTTATAAATACAGATTTTTATGCAGTTTAAAGCTATGAAATAACTCAAAATATATATCTTTTATACTATGGCATATTAGGATGGAGAGGACAACTTTGGCATTTTACTTGGTGGCAAGTTAAGACTGACAAATAAATAAAATAATTGTCCCTACCACTGTGCAAGGTATTCCAGACAATACAAGCACTTTTCTTTTTAAATCTCATGATCCTTAGGCATTTTAACTAAGGTATAGTTAGTCAGAAGGTTCCTACCTTAAGCAAGTTTTCACAGAGATCATTAAAGTTCTTATTAAGGGCTTGATTAGTCAGGTTAAGGCTGCTTAATCGGATTACTCTTACTGATGTAAACATCTAAATATGGGAAGATATAATGGCATGTCATTTCATTATTTTTAACTATATACTGTAACAGAAAATAAAATAAACAATAACTACCATACTACTACTATAATAATTATTTTCTAAAAAGATAAGATTTAATTGCAATAAGGAGGTAAAAAGAAGACACATGTTAAGAAAAAACTTGCCAAAATCACACATGCTATACTTGTTTAAAATTAAGAATAAAAGGTTTACCTGTATTTCAGATGTCCAATTATTTATACCAGGCATGATTTCTGTATTACAACTATAAAAGCCTGTCAAAATAAATTAGAGTTAAAACTTAGGATACTATTTCATTTATTCTTGTTGTTAAAGGATAACATATTTCAATTATTACATGAAGTCCTAACTGTAAAATCTACTCATTCTTTTCTTCTAAAACTCTATACCTCTGGGAAACTTCAGACCACGTTAATAAATCAGCATGGTTTTGGGGGTAATGATAAACATAAAAGGATTGAAAATCAGCTCACAAGTTCTAATGTAAATATTTTTAAACACTGTGTTTTCGATCTTGGGCAGCAAAGAACATGATAGAATGTAACACTGACAAAGCCTTTAAAGTTAGTGCTATAACAATTATGAACCGAAATACTGATATGCAAAATTAGTCTCCTCTCAGGTAATTTTTCTCTATTTACCTGAAGGAGGTGGGACATCAGTGAGGAGAGAATGTACATCTTCCATAGCATCTGTGTCATCAATCTGAAAATGAAAAGATTAAACCTATCACATAAATAATAAATATATAGTTATTTCAAATTTTTAAGATTATTTTTATTATTTATTAAATAGAAAACATAAAGCGTCAAGGAAAAGTAGAGCCATTTTCCCCTAAGTTAAAGCATAAAATTTGAAAAAACTTTTCTAAAATCTATAAACTTTACTGCAATAATAATTATAAATACTTCTAAATGAAATATCTTACATTACAAAGTACACTGGGTTAAAAAAAAATCAAGCCTTTTCTCAAGACTTTTTGAGGGCATGTTTCAACAGATTTACAAAGATAACATAAATAATCACTACCTCTGTTTAAACTAATAAAGTGTAACTTTAAAAAATCTTTTGGCTAAATATGGAACTGCTTTAAAACAGAATTACATAGGGATAAATTTAAAGGTATATCTTAAAAGAATAAGTACAAATTCCATTTTTCTTACATCTCAATATTCTGTTGTGAATTATAAATAGTGAACATATCCAACTGGACATATATAGACATTCCTCTGTACCTTGGGGGTCTAAGTCCTATCTCATACCCTTGAGGTGTCAAGAATCACTTTCACTTACACTTTGCTTCAGTTACCCACAGTCATGGCCATACCTCAACTGTGGTATTCCCCAAAACATTTCACACCAAGATCTCAAGCACTCTCCAAACACAACCCCTGTGTCTCTCTGTCCCTTCTTTTACTGAATCTACACCTTGCCTTCTTGTCCACACTTGAAGCACTTCCATTCTCCAATTAGCTAGAATCCCAGGATCAGAAGTATCAAAAATGCTCTGGACCAAGGTTTAAGTAATGCTAAGAATCATCTAGAGGTTTGTGAAAGATTCCTGGGCCCCACATTGAAATATTCATGTTTGAGGTCTGAGTAGGGGCCCCAAGGGTCTGAATTTCTTACAAACTCCCAGCTGGTGCCAATGCCACTTCACAGGACACTGAGTAGCACTGCTCGAAACAGAACCCTGGAGCTTGTTCTTAATCTTTCACTGACCTACTACACTTTTCTTTTTCCATTCTCAGACTGTAGAAATTATGAGAAAAGTGTACAAAGTCATATAGTTTGAGTTTTCTACAAGGTAACACTCTTATTTCAGTTAAGCCTTGAGCATCTTCTACAGCTGACATCCTAATCATTCACAGGCACTGTTCTAGACTCTTCAAGCCTCCAATCTCAACCCAGTTCAATTCTACTATCACCTTCCTGCTTTACTGAGATGCAGATGTCGGATTTTTTCTCTCAACTGTCACCTTACCAGGAAACATTTCTCAGTATCTTCATTTATTTTCCTTTCCTTCAGGATCAAAGAAAGATCATCAACCCTTTTAAAGCTAAGCATTCTACAGGGGAGTGCCTGGGAAGCAGATCTGTGAAAGCAGAGGTTCCATAAACCTTTCATGTCACATTTATTCTTCAGGAAAGTCAGTTCTGAATGTCTTTGTACAATGAAAATTCGATTACATATTCTGAACTCGGCAAGAAAACACTACAGTGCTTATATTATTATGTTTACATGTAAAAATGTTATAGTAACATTATAACCTATAAAGTAGATAAGAACTATAGTAAGTGAAGGAATAGAACCTTATTTAAATTAATTCAAATTTACAAAAATAGCTCCAAAAGTTTAATGTTTTTATTTCAACCCCAACATTAATTCTTCTCAAACCATCTACATTATTTAATCAGTCATCTGGTGTTAAACAAAAGATATATTACCAAGTCTTGATATCTTCAAATTTGTTGTAATTTCTGTAAGAAAACATTCTTCTGACATTTATAACAGTTGTAATGATAAAAATCGCACCAATTTAGGATTTGATTGCAAAAATATGTATCTTATCGTCCAAAAACTTTTAGAAATTATTTCAATGCAATAATACCTCCAAAACAAAGGCATCTTTTTTCCCATGTGAAAGGTCCAATTCTGTAACTTCATCAGAGCTTTCTGACTGAGATCTCAAAAGTCTTGAGCGTTGTCTAGGTTCTGGAATGGGGGATCCTATAATCTCTTCAGATATCTCCTAAAAGAAATATAATTGCTTTATATCGTATCTTTTTCTGTTTAATGGAGCTTCCGTTGACATGTAACATAGCAGTTTCAGGTATTCAACACAATGATTTGATATTTGTATGCTTCGGTCTGGTTTTAAATTTGCATATTAATAGAAAACTACAGGGCGGGTCTGTAAAATGTATTTCTAGTCTATATTTAATTATAATCTTTAGGAATAATTAAACTTTTATAGAATACATGTCTATCTCTTTTAGTCAGACACAACTTGGGGACTAAACAACCACCACCGCCTTGATACAATAATCCAGAAACTATCAGACACAGCAAGGCAACACTGACATCTAGTGTACAAAGAGGACACTACAACTGGTAGGGAACTAGCCGTTTTTCCAGCTCACAGTGTTTTCTACTCAACATTTGAAAGTCCTAAATAACTCATAAAGAATTAAAGATTATGTACCAAAATAACATTCTAATCTTTTATATCTTATGCAGTGTTAGTTTTTCAAAGCCCCAAATAGTAAAATGTGGTATATGACATACGTATCTATGTTTGTGTTTGTACACATAATACATATATTATACATGTATTTGCTATGCAACTTATTAAGCTAAATAAATTTTGACAGTTACAATGATCTTTTTAAGGTAAATGTATGGTGCAATCTTTTATGGGTTTGTAAGTTTTTACCTATTTTATAGCCAAAGATCGCAGCTAACTAGAGGTTCTAAACAGCTGCTGGCCACAAGGATATCAACAGAAAGTGGATATGTGAACACAAATGTAAAAGACAAAGCTTGCTGTTGGTATAAGAGAGCTATCTTAAAAAAAAAAAAAAAAAAAAGACCAAGGAAATTATTTTTAAAAAGGTTTTTCCAAACTGTTTTCAACGTTCTCTGCTAGTGCATACCTTACATAAGACTGCCACCGCAGTTTCCTAACTCAGCTACTCCGCAGCACCTTCATATCCATTACCTTACTTGCTTTCCACATTAATCTGCCCTACATAAATCTGACAGGGTGCCTGTTACAGTGACTACAAAGTGAGAAAGAAAAGACCCTGCATTTTTTAGTATTTTTGCCATAGACAAGCAATCTTTCTTTATACTAAACAAAGAAAATTTTACACCATTTATTTGGTTACTTAACAAGAACTTATCTATCAGGAGGCTACTACTAGGAGGAATTGGTTGAGCCACTAGGAATACAGCCCTGATGCAGCTTCATTCTATTGAGAGCATCAGGCAAGTAAGTGAAAGTCACTCAGTCGTGTCCATCTCTTTGTGACGCCATGGACTATACAGTCCTTGGAATTCTCTAGGCCAGAATACTGGAGTGGGTAGCCTTTCCGTTCTCCAGGGGATCTTTCCAACCCAGGAATCAAACCCAGGTCTCCCATATTGCAAGTGGATTCTTTATTAGCTGAGCCACCAGGGAAGCCCAAGAGTACTGGAGATAGCCTAGCCCTTCTACAGTAGATCTTCCTGATTTAAACCGAGGTCTCCTGCATTGCAGGCAGATTCTTTACTAACTGAGCTATCAGGGAAGCCCAGGAGCAACAAGCAATACACAAAAACATACTTTACACATAAAGACACACAGAAATAAGAGAAACAGAAAACAATAAAACACTGAAGGGAGATGGGAAGTACCAAAAATTGATGGGACAGTTACCATTTTTTAAATAGGGTGTTTGGAGTTGGCTTCCCTAAAAGATAAGACATTTGAGCATGGATGTAAAGGAAGGATAAAGAATGAGTAATAGGGACAGCAAATTTAGACAATAACTTATGTATTCACAATGGAGATTTATTTCACTTACCGGAGGATTGATTTCATACAACTCTTTATTCTTGGCAATCGTGTCATTTATCTTCTTCTGCATATGAGATATATGCTGCTCGTATGAGCCATCATTAGGAGTCTTTCCAGCAATCTGAATACCACCAGGCGTTGGTAAAGCTGCTAAGTACACACCGGTGGCCGACTGGTAAAAATAATGGGGGAATAATGAGAAAAAAAATATCTAAATCATAACAGTCCTTCAGTATTCATATTCAGAAATATGGTCCTTGTCCTGTAGGAAAAAGATAATTAGCACCAGTGTTCGCACAGGACATATGTAAAAGAACACAGAAAACCAGAACTGGTAGCACAGGGGTTGGTTACTCCCAGTGAGAACCCTGGGTAGGTCAGACAGTAGTGAAAGGACAATTTCCTTGGCTCTGCACACACAACTGGACTGTAATGTGCACAGAAAGAAACAGCTCAGGAAAATACGATTGAAAATTGTAATAAAATAAGTATTTCATGAATGAGTAGTTTATCTTTAAAATGGCAAAAGTAAAAAAGAAACTTATGCAAAGCAAGTAAAGAAACTGAAGTTCAGAAAGGATAGGAAGCTTACTCAAGATCACATCAATAAATGTGGAGAAGAGATGTGAATGTGTTTCAAACTCTTAAAACCAAGAACTTTCCACTATATCATCCTAACTTCATAATCACCAAGAAAGAAAACCTGATACAGATTTATTTTAAATATTTAATTAAATAAAATTCTGACTTTGTAACAGTACTGCATGTCATTAGTACTGAAAACCTATTAGGGGAAATACAAAACAAGATAAAACACACACACATATGTGCTTTATGTTTAAATATGTTTCTGTAAGGAAAGAAAGCAAAAAAAAAATGTATAAAAGTACCCACAGCAAATCATTAACATCAAAGGAGTAGAATGGAGAAAAGAGAAGACAATTCTTTTAACTCTGGATAGTTGCATAAATTGTAAGAGCTGTTGTTGTTACTATAATTTTTAAGCAACTGCCAATTTTGTTAAAGTCCATCCTGGAAAGCGTGTGGTGCTCTATGAAGTCTGGTCCCCAGAAGCTCTTTCTCCTGGTTTGTTCACATGTCCATGACTGGACTCACAACCCAGTCTCTGATGCTCAAACTTAGAATGCCCTCCGCACCATATGAAGCCTGAGAGCACCATCTCTTAACACTTTCTTAACTGCATTCACTAATGAGGCAACAACCCAGCATAGCTGAGAACACAAACTCTGGAACTAGACAGGCCTGCATTTGAAACTGAGTTCTGGTATGTACAACCATATCACTTTGGACAAGTCTCAATCTATTATGGCATCTGTCTTCTCTTGTAAAGTTAAGATAATGTCACATTCCTTCCAGAGCAGTGCAGTGCCACATACCCAGGAGACACTCATCAGAGATTACCTATTATGAAAGCTACTCTTGGGACCTTGAGATTCAGGTGTACAGACTAAAAAAGTCTCCACTAGTTACAATGAGTGTCTCTAGTGATTAAGAAGAAAAGATCAGTAAGAATCAGAAAAGGCAGTATTTGAGGCAGGAATGTTACCAATGCTGAGAAGGAAAAACCCTATGTTAGCAAGTATAAACAATAATAAAGTCCAGACAATGGTGGCCAACTTACAAAATAAGGTCTACATGGTAATTCTTAGAAATGTGACTATAAGAATTATAATCTGAATACAAAAATAGAATAATAACAAATATAAATTTATATAATAGTTTATTAATTTAATTTCAAAATAATTTCATAAAGAAATATAAAAGTATCTGAAAGTCTATCACTGGATTTCTTTTCTTCTTATAATGTCCCTAGCCTTTAGAAGTCTTAATGCCAATAGCTAAGTCTTCTTAAAAGACTCTTTGAATCTCATAAAACAGAATCTACAACTACATGAATCACAAAACAAAAACAAAACATCTTGAAACTTACCGCTAAGCCCATCAACATATTTTCACCCACTGTGATCTGAATTCTCAGTCCAAATAAAGCATTCATTGCTTTGAGTTTTAGTTTATTCATTAGCTGAGTATGCACTTCATATTCCATAAATGGCAAGAGATTACTGATGGCTGTGGCATTTGCTTCTGCCTGTGCCTTCTTTTTTAAGCGACACAACCTATTAAGGAAAATAATGTAGTCAGTGGATAGTGTTCCTGATACCATCTTAAGCAATACCCAATTTTTAAAACTTCATAAAAATGTGCTTGATTAAAAACATTTACTTGCTTCAGATGGGCTTATTATGTTTTATCAATAATCCTTTCTGCCATTTTTTCATTGTATACACTTTTGGTAAAAGTCCCATTTTGATAAACAAAATGAAAAAAAAAATCTCAAAATCTCTAGAAATGAAACAAACAGTAATCAAAATCATCAGAGAATATAATTTTAAATCTTAGGTTTCATAACTCCACATGATCATATAATGGGTGGACAATAGAGAAAACAGTTAATTTACTCATTAAAAGAATATAAAACTTGAGTATCTACTACATGCCAGGCACTGTTCTAGGTGGTGAGCAATGATCAAGGAATAAAACACAGAGACCCTGCTCATGACTGTATTCCAGGGGAGGAGTAATAAAAAAAAGGCAAAGAAACAAAGCCAACTGCAGACAACACTTAAGAATCAGGTGTGTGCAGAAAATAAACCAGGGGAAGAAAGAA
The DNA here is from genome assembly GCF_029378745.1 of Bos indicus. NCBI lineage: Eukaryota > Metazoa > Chordata > Mammalia > Artiodactyla > Bovidae > Bos > Bos indicus. The sequence goes on along the minus strand of NC_091764.1, from coordinate 87,716,440 downwards.
TAACTGGACAGAAGGCCTCAGCGCAGAGATAACACCTGAGCCAGGATCTTAAAGGCAAAATAGAATTGGGACTGCTGGAGAAAGACAATGATGGAATGAAGTTGGCATATTACAAGAACCAAAAGGAGACCACTGCAGCTCCAGTGAAGTGAGCAAAGGTGAGGGCAGCACAGAGGAGGATGCAGTTAAGCATGGGCATGAATATGTTAGGACTGGTCATGGTGAGGAGTTTGATTTTATTCTACCAGCAATGGGAACGCCAGATAGATTTTAAGAAGTAACATGATCTAATGTATATTTTAGGACACCATTTATACTGCTACACAGAGAATGGTGCAAAGAGAACTGATGTGGGAATGGTGAACAAGAGCTACTTAGGTGACAGACAGCAAAAGCTTGGACTAAAAAGTTGACTGAAAAGATGAAGAGAAGATCCCCAAACTGGTAAGCCAGGCTGCTCAGGCCAGTAGTTGTTAAAAAACAATTGCCGGGCTCCATCCCTAGGGTTTCCAAATCAACAGTTCTGGCACAGAGCCTCAACAAGCATTTCTATACATTCCCCCAGGATGGTGATGCTATTGGTCTAAGGGCCACACTCTGAGAACTGCTGAAGAAGACTACCTAAAACAAGGAAAAAAAAAAAAACTGGATAAACTATGTACTTTTAAAAATCTTCCTAAAAGCATCACAGGACCAGGGCAAGGGGCAATACAGGGTATAAATATAAGTGGGCAGCAGAAGGAAGTTCTTTCGTGGTGGTAAACAGCTGTGGATCTTGACTGTGACGGTGGTTTACACCATCTATTTGTTGGATAAAACTGCATAGACATATATATACACACATGTACACAAATACTTAAATGAATGCAAGTATTACAAATGTAAAACTGATTCAGGTCTGGAGCATAGTTAAAACCATTATAACAGTGTCAATATCCTAGCTGATACCCTACTACAGCTGTGTAAGATGTCACCAATCGGGGAAGCTAGGTGAACACAGGACTTTTTACAATATTTGCCAAAGCAAGTAAAACACAATGAACAATAAGCAGCAGAAACAACAGAAAAAAAAATGTTTTAGATATTAAAATAATCAGTTACAGAATTAAACACAGACTATAGTATGTGATATCAGATTTGAAAAAGAATAAAATACAACTTCTGGAAATAAAAAATCAAAAATTTTAAACCCTATTATTAGGCATAACAGCATATTAAAGACAGCTGAAGACAAAACTAAAGAACTGAAAGATAAGAAAATATCCAAAATATAACATAAAGAAATAAAAAGATTAAAAATATAGATAAGAAAGTAACAGACATAGAAGAGGCGGTCAGAAAGACACACATACTTTAATTGGAATATCAAGACGAGAGAACAGATGAATCACAGAACTAACCTAAAATTTTTTAAAACACATGAAAGATACCAATCTATAAATTCAAGATGTCCAAGGTATAGCAATTAGGATAAAGAGAACTCCATACCTAATACTCTACAGGGAAACTGAAGAAAACTGAAGACAAATAAAATAGCTTGCACACAGCCTGAGGGAAAAAAATAGACAAACTTCAAAAGAAGAACAGTTAGTCTAAGAGGTTATTTCTCAACAGTTGCAATGAAGGCCAGAAGGCAGTGGAAGAGTATTTTCAATGTGCTTAAAGAAAATAACTGCTAGCCAAAGATACTGTTTAAAGATAAAATAGGCTCATTTTCAAACACGTAAAAATTGTTCACCATCAACAGATCCATCAAAAAAATACTCAAGGAGATAACTCAGGTGAAAGAAAAACTATTCTAAATGGAAGGTCTAAGATGCAAGACGGAATGAAAGCAAAAAGGAAATACATTAGAAATATAAATAACTCTGATGTGGGGAGGTTAGGAAAGAGAACAATGTCTAAGAATACCATATTTGCAATGAAGAACTGAATAGAGCAAGTATCACTTATGAAAACAGGAAAGACCAATATGAGAGAAATGGATAAAATCAGCAGTTCAATATGGAACAAGTATGAGATGCTTATGAAAGTGGGGTATAAAGTAGACAGCAAAGTATATGGGTCTGAAGCTCAGAAGAAAGTTCTGAACTAGAGCTATAAATTTAGGAGTCCTAGACTTACAGACAGAATACAGATATATAGGAGTTGATGACTTCAACTAGCGAGAGAGCTTCGAGAAGAGGGTCTGAACTCATGGCTCTCAAGGAACAAGAAAGGAGGAGGAATGAAGACTACATATAAAGGCAGGAAAAAAGAGGACATGTGGCATTGTGAAGTCATGAATTTCAAGGAGAAAACGATCAGCTGTGTGATTATTGCTGAGACCTTAAGTAAAATGAAGACAGAAATGCTCCATGGATTTGGCAGCCTGGCAGTTGTTAGTGACCTAGATAGCTGCAGCTGTTTCCTGTGTGCCTTCCAATTTCCTATTCCAGCACACTTTAAAGAGAACTCTTAACAGCTAACTGAAATTGTTTAAAAAAAAAAAAAAAACACAAAAAACCACATAGCACCATTCTTAAAAAGAACAAAAAGTCAACTTCCAAAATGTATCAGATATTTAACGTCATTAAAGCATACTGAGTCACATCCCTCACCTGTGACAGGTTAGTTAATAATCTTCATAATAATAAACATTTGTACCTAATTTCAATTTTTAAGACTGCTTTTGCATTAAAGTTTATCTGAGTCTCATAAAGAGGATTATTTTTCCTTCCAATTTTCCATACAGTAAAATCATATGGATCAAATATGTCTATTTGACTTCATACTCTACATTCCTTCAAGGACCCCAAGTACTGTCTTCACAAACATACCTTGCTTGAATGAGACAACCTTTTCCAATAACTGTTGCATCCACTGGGAGGTCTATGGTTGTGAAGAGAACATCAGGAACTTTTTGTTTCCTGCAGTTATTGCAGTATGTGAGATGAGCTGGAAATGGCATATTCAGTTCATCATATGGTATATGGCAAAATCCACAGCCTGCAGGCAAATTTTCTTCTAGCCTATATGGATACATTAAGGGGAAAAAAGGCATTCTTGAAAAATTCTACGCATTTTTCCAAAAACAAATATTCTCTATCCAGTACCTGTGTACAAACTATATCATAACTTTGACCATAATAGGTACTACTATGATTGATAAGAAATAAACAGGAAATCAGAACCACACATTGTTATGAAAGAAGAGGCTTATACAAGTAGAGAGGCATTTTCTATCAATTATGTTTTTTTTATTTTTTTAATTGAAGGATAATTGCTTTACAGAATTTTGTTGTTTTCTGTCAAACCTCAACATGAATCAGCCATTGGTATACATATATCCCTTCCCTCAATTCTTATGTTTGATGACCTGACAAAAACCACTATTATTCCAATGGTTTCTTCTTTAGGATACAACATAAAAATGAATGGTTGATATATGACAGAAATCAAACCAATATTGCAAACCAATCATCAATCAATTAAAAATTAAATATTTTTAAAAATGGCTAGATAATAAGAGTGATATGCTTTTATTATCTGAAAAGATAATACACATAAAATCAGAAAATAATTCCTAAGGGAAAAAACTTTACCAATCTGAAAAAAATCTACAGTTAGAAACAAATGTATTTAAGAGGGGGAAAAAAAGTCAAAGCTAGGCACACTCTAAAGTTTCTAATTTCTAATGTCTGTTGTAGCCTTTCAGAGAAACCAAAACACCTGTGTTTCAGAAATGAACATTTATCATACATGAAGCAGAAAAAAATAACCCACAACCTTCCCATTCATTGTAAAATGTCTACTGTAATAGGCTGTTTATGAAATCACTTTAGAATGATAAAATCTTTTTCCAGTCATTAAATCTGAAGAAATCAGGAGAATAGGAAGGGAAGAGGGAAACTCCACGGAGAACAGCAGGATTTCACAGTCACATCCATGAATCTGAAAAGATGTGGGTTCTCAATTCTGTTTCATCTAAAAGTTTACAAGTTACTATATTTCCCAGGAATCAGGCTTTGCATAGATTCTTTGTATACATTATTTCACAGAATAAGCCTCTAAATTATTAAGTTTCTCCCAGATATTATTCTTTTACTGGTGGGATGGCATTCTGGCTTATTAGAAGTAACAGGGGAAACAGATATGAGCAGAGCTGTGAGCCTAAGCAAGTCATTTAACCTCTGAGAGTCTCCTCTATAAAACTGGAACAACAGTATCTACTCAGAAACGTTCTTTTTTTTTTTAAAGATTAAGAAAACTATAGCTACATGAACACCCCCTTCAATATAATGCCAAGCACAGGGAAACAAAACCTAGTTTCACTTGGCCTGAAACCAAGCTGAGATGCTAAGTAATTTGCTCAGTCACAAAAAGTACTAAGTAGCAGACATCAGATTTTAAAGTCAGTTTGTTTGAATCCAAAGGTCATGTGGTACAAGGGGGCCACAGAAAGATGAAAATTTGGGACAACTTTTAACCAAATAACTCCCAGAAATTTGAACACAGGTGGTGTAACATCATAAAGCATAAAGAATAAAAGTGCTAAAATGTATGACGTTCAGTTCAGTTTAGTCACTCACTCGTGTCTCTTTGCGACCCCATGGCCTGCATGACATGAGGCTTCCCGGTCCATCACCAACTGCCAGAGCTTGCTCAAACTCCTGTCCATCAAGTTGGTGATGCCATCCAACCATCTCATCCTCTGTTGTTCCCTTCTCCTCCCGCCTTCAATCTTTCCCAGCATCAGGGTCTTTTCCAATGAGTCAGTTATTGGAGCTTCAGCTTTAGCATCAGTCCTTCCAATGAATACTCAGGTTTGATTTCCTTTAGGATTGACTGGTTTGATCTCCTTACTGTACAAGGAAATATCAAGAGTCTTCTCCAAGATCACAGTTTAAAAGCATCAATTCTTTGGCATTCAGCTTCCTTGAATGGTCTACCTCTCACATCCATACATGACTACCGGAAAAACCATGCCTTTGACTAGATGGACTTTAGTCAGCAAAGTAATGTCTCTGCTTCTTAATATGTTGTCTAGGTTGGTCATAGCTTTTCTTCCAAGGAGCAAGCGTTTTTTAATTTCATGGCTGTAATCACCACCTGCAGTGATTTTGGAGCCCAATAAAATAAAGTCTGTCACTATTTCCATTGTTTTCCATCTATTTGCAATTAAGTGATGGGACCAGATGCCATGATCTTAGTTTCTGAATGCTGAGTTTTAAGCCAGTTTTTTCACTCTCCTCTTTCACTTCATCAAGAGGTTCTTTAGTTTCTCTTTACTTTCTGCGATAATGGTGGTGTCATCTGCATATCTGAGGTTATTGATATTTCTCCCGGCAATCTTGATTTCAGCTTGTGCTTAACCCAGGTCTGGCATTTTGCATAATGTACTCTGCATATACGTTAAATAAGCAGGGTAACAATATATAGGCTTGATGTACTCCTTTCCCTATTTGGAACCAGTCTGTTGCTGGTTCCATGTCCAGTTCTAACTGTTGCTTAAGAATTTTCCACAATTTGTTGTGATCTACACAAAGGCTTTGGCGCAATGAAACAGATTTTTTCTGGAATTCTCTTGCTTTTTCTATGATCCAGTGGATGTTGGCGATTTGGTCTCTGGTTCCTCTGCCTTTTCTAAATTCAGCTTGAACATCTGGAAGTTCATGGTTCACGTAACGTTGAAACCTAGCTTGGAGAATTTTGAGCATTACTTTGCTAGTGTGTGAGATGAGTGCAATTGTGCGGTAGTTTGAACATTCTTTGGCATTGCCTTTCTTTGGGATTGGAATGAAAACTGACCTTTTCCAGTCCTGTGGCCACTGGTGAGTTTTCCAAATTTGCTAGCATATTGAGTGCAGCACTTTCACAGCATCATCTTTCAGGATTTGAAATAGCTCAACTGGAATTCCATCATCTCCACTAGCTTTGTTCATAGTGATGCTTCCTAAGGTCCACTTGACTTCACATTTCAGGACGTCTGGCTCTACGTGAGTGATCACACCACTGTGGTTATCTGGGTCATTAAGATCTTTTTTGTATAGTTCTTCTGTGTATTCTTGCCACCTCTTAATATCATCTGCTTCTGTTAGGTCCATACCATTTCTGTCCTTTATCGTGCCCATCTTTGCATGAAATGTTCCCTTGGTGTCTCTAATTTTCTTAAAGAGATCTCTAGTCTTTCCCATTCTATTGTTTTCCTCTATTTCTTTGCACTGATCGCTGAGGAAGGCTTTCTTATCTCTCCTTGCTATTTTCTGGACCTCTGCTTTCAGATGGATATATCTTTCCTTTTCTCCTTTGCCTTTCACTTATCTTCTTTGCTCAGCTATTTGTAAGGCTTCCTCAGACAACCATGTTGCCTTTTTGCATTTTGTGACTGGTGATGGATGTAAAGTCTGATGCTGTAAAGTACAATATTGCATAGAAAACATTCCTAACCTGGAATGTTATGTCCATGAATCAAGGTTAATTGGAAGTGTTCAAACGGGAGATGGCAAGAGTGAACATCAACATTTCAGGAATCAGTAAACTAAAATGGACTGGAATGGGCGAATTTAATTCAGATGACCATTAAATCTACTATTATATCTACATTATATCTATTATATCTACTAGTGGGCAAGAATCCCTTAGAAGAAATGGAGTAGCCCTCATAGTCAACAAGAGAGTCTGAAATGCAGTACTTGGGTACAATATCAAAAGTGATAGAATGATCTCTGTTTATTTCCAAGACAAACCATTCAATAGCACAGTTATCCAAATCTATGCCCCAACCACTTATGCTAAAGAAGCTGAATGGTTCTGTGAAGACCTACAAGACCTTCTAGAACTAACACCAAAAAAGATGTCCATTTCATCATAGGGGATGGGAATGCAAAAGTAGGAAGTCATGAAATACCTGTAGTAACAGGCAAGTTTGGCCTTAAGAGTATAAAATGAAGCAGGGCAAAGGCTAAAAGAGTTTTGCCAAGAGAATGCACTGGTCATGGCAAACTCCCTCTTCCAACAACACAAAAGACTACTCTACTCATGAACATCACCAGATGGTCAACACCAAAATCAGATTTTTGCAGCTGAAGATGGAAAAGCTCTATACAGTCAGCAAAAACAAGAGCAGGAGCTGACTGTGGTTCCAATCATGAACTTCTTATTGCAAAATTCAGACTTAAATTGAAGAAAGTAGGGAAAACCACTAGACCATTTACGTATGATTAAATCAAATCCCTTAAGATTATGCAGTGGAAGTGACAAATAGAGTTAAGGAATTAGATATGAAAGAGTGCCTGAAGAACTATGGGTGGAGGTTCATAATACTGTACAGGAGGAGGTGATCAAAATCATCCCAAATAAGAAGAAATGCAAAAAAAGTATGAAAACATTTGAAATATGAAATGTACAAAATGGATAATCTCTAAATACTGACATCCTAGGGAATTTTTTTCTTCCTTCTACTCTCCTACATTTTTTCAAATTTTCTTTAGTAAGCGCTAATAATTTCATGTGTCCATCTAAGCCATTATATGGAAACAACCAAACTGCATGAGAAAGGCTGTTCATTAAATTAGGCTTCTACCTACTACAGAATGGAAGCTACTGACATAAGCAAGAACTATATGGCAGCCCTGGGACAACTCACTGGCAAAGTCAGTTTCCTCAACAGAATATTCCAATTGTTTAGTATACTTCAAAATGTCCAACCTTCACTTTCCTATTATTTACCATGACTTTTAATGCTCTGAAAAATATTATGGTCAAAATCCATTTTTAATACTGACAAAAGAAACTAACCAAGGTCTTTGTAACACATTTTTCTTGGCTACATAGAGACTTTCAAATTTATAGTAAATTTGATAACGTATAGATTTTTTTTTTGGCTTTCTTCCTTAATATATATTATACATTAATACTGGGGAAAAATATGTATAGTGTTAGGTAAGAAGTATTTAAGATTTATATTATTCAGGCAAGCTCTGGTATCAAACTTACAGCTTTTTGTATATATAGTTGATAACCTCATCTTTTTATTTATGGACACTAACAGATTAAAGGAACCAATAATCAAATAAACCAAAAAGCAGTCTCATTTTACCCAATGCTTTCATTTTTACTTTCTCTTTTACATATCTTAAAGTCATATTTCACAAGATTTTTATACATAATTGAAGCTTTTATATATAATTTTCATACAACATAGTGTCTGTTTTATAATTAGGAATTTTCTTTATGGAAATTGTGTCATGACCTTTTCCTATTTTGGAGGTAGAACAAAAGGAAAAGAAAGGAAGAGAAAACTCAAAAGAAATTATTTCTACATTGTAGCAAACACAAAAACATATACCTGAAATTCTTCAATTGGTAATCATATGTGCCATTTACTGAGGTGTTAGAAATAACAGTGTGCGTCATGCAGTGCAGAACCCAATACTTGTTTGTTGCTATGGTGTTGCTATGGATTAGGTAAAAATCAGTCAAGTGCCTGGTCCTGATTTCTGCACCGCACCCGTGTAACCCGCCCTCATAAAGAAGGATTATCCCAGCTCTGAGATTTCCCTTCTCTACCCTTAAGGAAAATAAGCCATGCTGTCGTGACAACCTCTGTTCCAAACAGCCCTCCACGGTGCCATCCTGCAAAAATCTAGGGTTCAGTACAGCTGCCGTGCCGGATGCAGATAAAATACAGACCTCTTCACTACAAGAGAAAAAAAAAAAAAAATGTAACCAAGTTAATATTTTCAGGCAGTCTAACTTACCAAGGTGACAATTTAAATTTAAGATAGACTTTACTAAATATTATTATCACTGGATTACCTCCTAAATCTAGGATAGAAAATAGAAGTAATATTGTTAAAATGAAGAGGAAGAGTATTCTTTGCCACTTAAAAATTGTAAAAGATTAGTATTAGTGACAATTCCTTTAAAATATGGCAAAGCTTATAAAGACTGGAATGTTTCAAAATAATAGTAGTAACAAACTATATTGCTGAATCCAGCAATAGCCCATTAAACTGTAATAAAATACTCTTTAAATGAATATTGAATTTTATTAAAATTATTCTAAAAGCACAACTATGTAAATATCTATATTGCTTTAGCTTAATTTAAACTTAATAATAAAAAGACAACTGACACAAACATCCAAAGTATACTAGACAGAACTTAAGCTACATCATATTATATATATGATAAAAACCGATTTTCCAAAGAATTATCTGAAACTCTTTATTACATATTACCCAACTTGAAAGCCAAAAAACAATCAACATAATTATTGAATTATGAATGAGATCACCCAAAGCTAATGGGAAAAGTAGCAACCTAGGGACAATACACTTGAAACAAAGTAAATGGATAAGAAGCAAGGCCATAAAAGAAATGATCTGCAAGAGGCCAGGCTTCTAACGGTTAAATGCACATTGAGAATATAAAAAAAACATAAAGCCACAGAAGGCGCTGAATCAAAGAGCTACTAGAGCAGGTGTGCATTTCAAGGTGTGCATTGCAGGGAACTAAACCAGTAATAGTAAGTAGGACGGGTTAGAACAGAAAAAAACTAGTAAAGACAGGATTTAAATACAAAATTTCTGAGGTCTCCAGGGAAAACAGAAGCTTACATCAGGTGAATGCAAACTTCTAAACAAATGAATTGGACTCATTTCTGTAGACTCCTGCATCTGTGACTTATCTCCAGCAACTGAATCCACACCTCTGGCCTTCTCCACATGCTACTCGTTTCACCCTGAAAACCCTCCCTATGCCTTTTCTCTTCATTGATATAACTCATCTCTCAAGATACAGTTCAAGCTTCAGTTACTTCATTAAAACTTTCTTCCAATCCTCCTATAGCCCTCTAGGATCCTAAGATATCCTGGGATATCTCTACCATAAAATGTATTATGCTTGTCATAATTCTCCAGGAGAATGTGAATCTGATGGTAAGAACTATGTCTTCTAAAACTATACCCCTCAGAGCTGAAAGTATATGAAAATAAATCCACAAATAGAGCAAGAGTATCTACTGGGAAGAAAGGCAGGATAAGCCTAACAAGGTTAGTAGGTTAACAAAAGTAGAACAGCTACAATGAGAATAGAGCAGTTCAAGAGTATAATATATACAAAGGAGTACTACTCAGCAATGAAAAGGAACAGGTTCTTGCTGTTACAGGGATGACACTCAATTTAATCTCAACTTAAACATGCTGAGTGAAATTAAACAAAAAGGAGTGCATAATGTTAAGATTCTATTTACATAAAATTTTGTAAAAGTGAAAACTTATTCTAGTGATAGAAAGCAGATCAGCAGTATATCCTATGACAGGGGTGGGATGAGAAGGGACTGAAGGGAGAGAGTACAAAGGAATATAGAGAAGCTTTGGGGGTGATATATGTGTTCACTGTCTCAATGACACTAATGGTTTTATGGTTTCATGACTGATGCTAATGGTTTCATGATAATAATGGTTTCATGAGTTTTATGGTTTCACATAAAAGTTATGTTAGAACTTTTCAAAGTAATGTACTTTAAACATGTGAGATTATATGCCTATTATATATCACTAAAGTTGTTTTTTAAAAAGAGTATAATATATAGTCTGCAAAGAAAAAAAAAGGATCCTTAGAGAATTAAACAGCATGGCTCTGTAACATCCTCATTTATTACAGTCTAATCATTTTTTCTCCAACAAAAATGATCAGCACCACCACAAGAAAGTTATCCATGTAATAGCTGGCAGTTAAGAATTACCCAACAGAAGGTGGAAAAATAAGACAGCCTAAAGTCAAACAGTGTCTGCTGCTGCTGCTAAGTCACTTCAGTTGTGTCCGACTCTGTACAACCCCATAGACGGCAGCCCACCAGGCTCCCCCCTGTCCCTGGGATTCTCCAGGCAAGAACACTGGAGTGGGTTGCCATTTCCTTCTCCAATGCATGAAAGTGAAAAGTGAAAGTGAAGTCGCTCAGTCGTGTCCGACACTCAGCGACCCCATGGACTTCAGCCTTCCAGGCTCCTCCATCCATGGGATTTTCCAGGCAAGAGTACTGGAGTGGGATGCCATTGCCTTCTCCGCAAACAGTGTCTAGATGACATCTATTACCAACTTCTGAAGGAGTGGAAAGTAGGGTTCAAGGATGGCAGACAGCAAGTAAAGTCAGAACCTAAGTAAGGAACTGGGAAAACTCTTGATTAAGAGAAGGGCCAAAATAAACCAGAAATAAATAAGCAAATGGGATGAGTAGGAAAATATCAGGTTGTGATCCAAGAGTGAAATTTTATGGTTTCAAATTTTTAAAGAGGAACAGTTTCATGCAATAATGAAGTCAAAATAAGGTTGAAAGTCAACTAAGGATAGAGGACTTGAGAATGAGAAAGCACAATGACAGACTGTTAGAAGGGAGATAATTGTGTTTAACTGGAGGAGATGGGCAGGAAAAAAAAGAGCAGAAAAAAGTTTTGGAGGTAGAAAATCCTGAACAGTGGATTGGCACGGACTTAAATGGGGAAGAAGTTGTCCAAATGAAAGACAGGAGAAAAAGAAATTGAGAACTGAGAGTATGGAAGTCCCTTCCTAACTGGGTAGCATTAGGGAGATTTGTTGGTAGGAAAAAGTTAAGTTATAGTTAATTAATGAAGGCAGAAAGAGTTTACAAATGAACTTGAAAGACACACGGCGGTTTGTTTACAATAGATTAAGAGTTTCAAAATCCCAGAGGAAAGAGCTGGTGGAGTCACAAACTGGAGTAAAGTAGGCTTGGAGTTAATACTTGCTGTGTGCCAGTATTATATTCTCATTTAATGCCTCAATAACCTTAACTGACAGGTAGTTACTGTCTCCAATGTATAACTGAGGCTTGGAGGAGTAGAACAATTTTCCTGAAGTTTCACATTAACTAAGCAGTAAAGATAGCATACGAATTTCCTCTTGATGTATTCTAAAAAAGCCCACACTAACTGGATCAATCCACTTTTCTTCTTTTCTCCGTATCTGCATAAAGCTTTTCCCCTTTCAGATGACAATCTGTAAACCACAGCATCTAGAAAATCAAGTTGTTATTATCATTTACCAGATGCTAGTTGATTCACTGTAGCCCACTACAGCATGACAGCCTAATGCTTTGGCATGGGATTTTATTTCTTGTCTGATTTCTGCCCACCATGCATCTCGAGTTTCTGGTTCATCTGAAAAATAAATTTTAAATCAGTTCACTACTCAATAGCATATTGTCTATTTGAACAAGAAATATTTAAAGTACGCATACTCTGGAAGGCAAAGAACTACTATTCTACAACAGGTTTTCAAACTTCACATCTTTAAAATGCTACTTCTCAAAAAGCTTATTAACATTTTCATTTAATGCTACGTCTCAAGAAGTTTAACATTTTAAACTCACGTGCAAAAAAAAATAAATAAATAAACTCAGGTGCTAGAAAATAAATCATCTAGTTCTATTTGCTTTTTTGCTTTAGGGCTATCTATAGGGATCTGTTTTATGAAATACAATTTGAAAGGTAGACCCAGAGTTTTCAGACTCTAATCTTAAACTAAAATGACTTCCTATGTCTCACCCCACTGAGTGAGCACCTTGAGTCATATCCATAAATTTATTTTAAATTCTGATTTCATTTCCTGTACTTAATTTTTAATAATGCAATACATTCTGGGTTCTCTGCAAGGCATAGATTTATCAACTTTAAAAAGCAGAAAGCCATCTATAGCCATCCTTCTAAAGAGATGTGGGTCCTGAAGCAAAGTGACAAGAAATAAAGGGACTGGCCAGTTCAAAATAAAGAAAGCAAATACATTGAAAACATTAGTACGAAGAATCTAGTTAATGTACATAAGGACAAATTTCAGAAAGAACACTGCAACTCCATATATAGCTCTGTCATTAAGAAAATGCTTTCAAATCACAGAATCACATTTTATTACCATAGAGTAGCCCAACATTGCTTGCAATGGAGCATTATAGATGGAACATCTGTCACATACACTTTCTAATTACTTGCATTTAGCTGCAAACTACTGATGAACAGCAGCTGCATATATAGTTAGCTTTTCATGCCCAAAGATGTTAAAAACAGAAACGGTCTATAATCAGCATATCCTAAATTGTTTCTTTTTTTGTGGCCAATTCCATTTGGGAACAATTTGGAAAAGAAAAAACCTGATCAACTCTAAATAAGATGCTAAGCTCTTACTGTAAATCTTTCACATTAAAAAGGCACTATTACGACTAAAAATCCAACAATCCAAAAGCCTTCTGAGTTTCTGTACATATGCAGTTTTCAAATACGTTTTTCAAAATAAGTAGAATAAGTAGAATCATACTCACTAGTGAAATACTGAAGACAGCAAAGTAAAGAAAGGGTAAAAGCCTTGTTATAGCTCACATTCCTATGGTGGAATTTTGTTTCCCCCACAGGGAGATCAGCAAAAAGAAGTGAGGAGATAAAAACCAGAACTACAAATGATGCCAGCCAGTTCTTGCGTTAAAGTCTTAGATCCAAGACCGTGCTACCCTAAAACTTTCTTTCAGAAGAGAAGAAAGAAACACAAAACTCCAGGAAACCAAGGAAAAGATCAAAGTACGAGATAAAGAAGGAAAAGAAATAGAAAATACTACAATATGGTGTTAGCAATCAATATTACGAATTCAGAAATGGGTGAGACAATTAGGTGGCCCTATTTTGCACATATGCTACTACGTTAAAGAATTTGTTCATATTCCTAGCTGAAATGTAGACATTAAGAGCACAAAAACACTTTCATATCCATTCTCTCTTTTTAGGACATACAAGTTTCCAGATTAATTTGGACATCTATGAACATCATCTTTTCCTAATAGGGAAATTTTATATCATAAGACAAACTATCATTCAACTAGTTGCTCCATCTATCAAGTTACTTATGATTTTCGAAAAAGATAGCAAAAATAAGAGAACTATATCTCAGCTTAGAAAAAAATTATTTTCCTGAAAAACTATGTAAAATGAAAAGTTGACTTTCTAAAACATAATAGTAAAACCTGCAATTTACTTTTCAAATCATTCTGGAAGTTTACAATAATATTTACTAAATCAAATAATCATATACTCCGTTTTTATAAATTAGATTTTCTCACATTAGGTTAGCCTACATCTTGCTACATAGTGATACATGGCAGTTTTCTGCTTTAAAAATTTTACAGGATGTAATCAACAGTATTATATTTTTTTAAATTAATGAAAAATTTGGAAGAAGCTACTTATTTCAAGTTCGAGATCTATTTATTTAGAAAGGCCAGCATGCCTAAATGGAAAAAGTATGTAATCATAATTACTATGAGATACATGTAACCACACAGAATACAAAGTTTATCTACATCAAACTTACCTTGGTATAACACATAAAATAATCAGATAATTAAACCAAACACTATGAAAGAATAAGTGGCTGATTTAAAAAAACAAACAAAAAACCAACAAAAAGCTGAATGCAGCGCAAGTAGAGCATTCATACTCTTCTGACAAGTTCACAAGCAGCCTTTATTTTGACACACGAGCCACACAATTGCACATGGGGATGCCGCTGCTGTAGTTAATACAGTATTTACAAGTTTAATAAAAGCTAAAGAGTTACATACAGGAGGGCTAAGGAAGCAAATGGTGTTATGTCCACACTCCAAAGAATTTCTTAAATTTGGTTTTTGGCTAAAGCAAAAGCTCAAAGAACAAAGGGTTTTGCAAAGCAGATTCAGCAGACGGGAGCCAGAAACAGTGGAAACTTTGGCGCATGCTTGGATCAGGTGACAGTACAGACTGAAAACTATGGCAGCTCACTGAAATGGTTACAGAAAGTAATGGCCCTAGATTCTAGGTGAAAGCAAGGCAAGCATACAGTAGGGAGCACTTCATCACAAACTAGGAATTGGATTAAAATAATTACCTACAACTGTGAGCAAGAAGTCAAAGGATGAATTTTTTGGCTATTAAATTTAGGGGTTAATTAAGATACAATTAAGAAAAATCAATTTATTTAATATTACAGAAAAATTAAACTTCTCTTCAAAGCCTATCTTATATTTAATGCCAGAGATGAGCCACAGAATATTCAAGTAGCAATCATGATTCAGTCTAACTTACTAGTACTGAAAATTCAGAAACAAAAATCAGAGTATTTAATCCCTACTAATGGAAATCTTAAAAACTGCTAATTATACTTCTTATAGGAAATACATTAGTGAATCTGAACTGTTTTATTCACCCTACAAAAGTAAAAACTGAGGATTTACCATACTTCTGTAAAAGGCAAAACAAAGAACCTGGCTTAAAAATTTACTGGCAACTATACACACCTTATATGAAACTGGATACAATTTGGTCACTTGAAGGATATACAGCTGAGATGTGAGGGTTGCAAATTAACGTTTCAGAGATGTGAAGAAAAAATATCTTCACTTAAAATACCATGCTCCTTCCAAGAATCTATAGAATTATTGATAATCGTAAAAAGATTATCATTTTAGGAGATATGAAAAGTTACTTATTATATAAATTATATTTCATACTATTTTGTATTTTTCTTCTAAGGGTCAGAACTATACATAGATAATTATCACAGATCTTTTACTATATTCTTTTAATTGCAAGCAAGAATTGAGTTCTAGATCAATGCCTCACTGATGCCTCTTACGAGGGTAATGTCCTCACACTTATGTTGACACCACAGTTAATTTGTTTTTCTATTACTTGTCTAGAGCATGGCCATAGCTTGATATCTTGCCATCTTTTTAGTATTTAATCTTGTTTCTAAAGTACAGGTGACACTGGTAAAGATTCCTAAAATGACAGTAATAGTTTACCCCTCAAAAAGTAAAGAAGTGAACAACTCAACACAATATGCCTTTATAAAAGTCAATTCCTTCGAGATTTTAGGCAATTACACATTTGCAACTAAGAAATGCTGACTACATGAAGAGTTAAATGTAGTTCTATTTTCATATAGGTCTAGAAGAGAATAATTCTGTCCCTGGAAACCTTTTAATCAAGTTGAAAGAAAATAAAAAAGGAAATGGGCAGTTATTCAATCTAATTTTTAAATAAACAAGATAAAGTGTTAGATAGGATTTTCAGAAAAAGGACAATGTATCTTGTTAATGGACAGCACAAAAAGCTACCTTCTCAAATGTCTGAAAGTAATAGTCCAACGCAAAACAACCTTTTGAAGAAGATAAATTTCCACTAATAGAACAGAAATTAGAGAGTCCAGGTTCAAGGAAGTATAGAACCTCAAACTGGTTGGGGATTCAGTACAGACTAAAAAGAAGAATCTCATTATAGAAGAAGTAATGTGCAAACTGAGAGTGAACTTCAAGATGTGGTAATTTGGAATATTAGGATGGTGGCTCAGATACAATCCATGTTGGACCAAGCTGCAGTCATTACTATTTGTTTAAAAAAAAAAAGTCAAATATGTAATTTACTCCTTGACTGTGACATTTCATTCTTTATATATATAATGTAACTGGTGACCAGTTACATTATTTTATACAGAGAATGATACATTACATTTACATGTTACATTATAATAATGTAATGGAATATCCAGTTACATTTTACATATTTCATATATATGAAGAGTGAAACTTCCCACTTAAGGAGATTACCCATCTGACTTTTTTTTTACAGATAGTAGAAAAGTAATGAATATCCAGTTACATTATATATAGAAAGAAAATTAAATATTACATTTATGTCACATTATAAAGGAAAGCTCACAAGTCATGCATGCTATATTTATGCCTTCTTGAACTCTATGTATCTACTTTCTGAAAACCTTATTAAAATACTGAAAACCAAATGCTGCTTAACTACTTTAGGCTTACTTTGCACATCTGCTCATGAATGTCCCTCAGATGTAGAAAAATAATGATTGCTGAGATCATCAGTAGAATTCAAATTCCAAGAAAGTCTATCTCCATTTAACTCTCTCTCTCTCTCTCTCACACACACACAGCAAAGTAGTGTAAGAAACAGACTAGACTAGTATGTAAACAGGAGGTCTGCCTGGGTGAACCCTGGTTATTTCCAATCCCAGAATTGTGCTTAAGACATGTAGGCACTTGACAAACATCTATTGGAGAAAAATTTGAATGATCAGAGTGATAAGTATATTCTATATAAATATTTCCTTATATAAGTATTTCCTCAGCTGACTCATATTCTGTTACATATTTTTAAAGTAGTAACTACATTTTTAGATGTTAACTATTAATTTTGCCTCCAAAATAAAGTCAAATTTCTAACTATATTTCTGAAAACAAAAAAGAGAAAAAGAGTAACATTTTCTAAATTTAAACCACTAAATCTATCATTAGCTTAAGTTCATTCATTGTAAGATTGAGAAAATTTCCAGTCTAATAAGTCTTAAAACCTACGATCTGTCTAAAACAGTAAAAAAAGAAAAAATATTTTTAGAATATTCTCAAAAACAAAAGAAAGGCTATTCAAACATCTTGCTTTACTAACTCAGGGCTTAAAAACACTTAAAAATATTGTCTAAGTTCATAAGCTACTTCAAACTTGTATTTTTCAAATGACATTATACACGTATTTTAATTTCCTCTTGTCACTTCTAAAAAAGTTATCTAAATTGACATGCATCCTACACAGGAAAGAATAACAAATTTTCCTCAACTCACTGAGACTGTTATAAGTAAGAAACTATGTGTGACCTATTCAGAAATACTTCTAGTGGTAAACTCAGAAGAAAAATAGATTACAGCCATTTGAGAAGCAATGAGCTAGGGCTATCAGGATTTACTCTTAAAATATTATTTACAACTGAACTTTCAAACAGACTTGAGTTTCTAAAAGATAGGAATCATTTGTCCCCTGGGATGTTAAGACTTGCAGACATGTGGGACAATCATTACCCTTCTCTCTCTCTCAGCTGACAATTGCACAGAGCCTGTTTCACTCACCACATTCTCCTTTAATTACCAAGTCCTGCAGGCTTCCCATTCTAAACAGTTTGTAAACTTGTGGTTAAGAGTTTAAGCCCTGAAGCCAAAATTGCAAGGTTCAACCTGGGGCTCAGTCACTCCCTATTTGACCTCGGACAAATGGCTATGTTTCATACTGCTCACGTCCAAAATGAGAACACGTATGTGAGCACTGTGCTTGAGGACTAAATGAGCTACTACCATAAAATCTTAGAATAGTACGTAGTAAGTGCACCACAAAACTTTAGCTCTCCTGTCACCATCAGATCCCAGGTCACAATCTGGCTAGGACTCCTGCGCTGCACTAACTGGGATCTCTCTAGTCTTGCTGCTTTTAAATTCATTCTGAACCAGCAGGCAGCATTTAATGCAAATCTGACTACTCCGTCTTCTGAGAATCTCCTCCCTGGCATGTCACACACAAGATCTTTAAATGTTACATTCTCCTTCCAGTAGCAAGGTTCATTTTATCTTTCTCAGTGTATTAACAGGCCAAAGAAAAAGAAACAAGGTAATAAAAGGTAAGAGTTTTGAATAAATTTTCAAATACTGAGTTCCTTTCTTCCTGCTCTATAAAAATACACAAACTAACAGGACAAAGCAG
The DNA here is from genome assembly GCF_029378745.1 of Bos indicus. Taxonomy (NCBI): domain Eukaryota; kingdom Metazoa; phylum Chordata; class Mammalia; order Artiodactyla; family Bovidae; genus Bos; species Bos indicus. The sequence continues at coordinate 87,697,868 of NC_091764.1, read as the reverse complement.
AAGAAAAGGGGGTGGGGAAAAAAGGTAAACTAAGACATTTTGTATTAATAGCAAACAAAAAGTATGAACTAGCTATGTAATAAACTTCATTGAATGAGTAATGGCTAGGATATTGTTTTGCAAATGCTTGAAGTTTCAGAACTAAACTCAAAGAATATATTAACATGGTTCCAAATGCACTGTCTGAAATATAAATCTAAGTGAATCTTCATATACTATCCAAAACTGAGCTCAAGATTACTACCTCTATAAGGTACCCTGCCACACAGAGTTAATCCTAACTTTCTCTTTAACTCTGAATCTACTATCACACCATACTACACAGTAAGCCGTTTACATATTCGTCTATCCTCCCAGAATATAAAAATAGGGGGACAGGCACCTTTGCACATCTCTTATCTAACAAATTGCATAGTACAAAATAAATTCTAATAACTGCCCACATGGTTTACTGTTTTGCATGAAACACTATTGTGTGATATAAAATGTTTTCCTATACTGTTCCACATTTTAATGTTTCTGAAATAAAAATGTCGAATAATTAGTACATTTGACTACCACGTGTTCCTCTTTTTTCTTAGAAGACTTTTATGAAGTCAATGATATATCATATTATAGCTGGTATCAGAGACCAGGAAATACAGTATTGATAAATAATTTCTAGCATTAATAGAAACTGTATCAACAACTACTTTTCTACAATTTTTGATTTTCTGTGGTAATTCAGGACAGGAGTGGCTAAATATTGCCTAATTACACAGAAAAATATATAAAGGATTTGAATACATTTACCAAATATATAACTTTTTTTGCAGAACTATCAAGCTATTTTTCTGAAACTAGTATCAGAAAAACCCTGGTTTCTAAGTATGTACCAATTCTTATCAGAAAGACTCTAAATACCCCCAATCAAAAACATAAAACTATAAGCATATTAAACTGAAAGCATCACTTTTTATGTTATTTTAATATGCTGTAACATATCCATCTTTTCTTTCTTACACTTCCTACTGGATTTTATTTTAAATGATGGCAAGATATACTGCTTCCTCAACCATGTTCCTCCTCACCAAATTCTGTTTACAGGGAACAAAGTCTTTACTGTGTCTTTAAAAACTTTTGCCTTTTCCACATTTCAAAACAGTTCTATCATCTATTATATCTCTCATCTTAAACATCGTTGCCCTCACAAACTTTCAGCTCCTTAAATTATTAATGATGATGCCTCAATGTTCTATTCTTATGTAACTAGCCTTTTCTCTGCCCACCACCATAATCTGCCCATGTTTTTCTAAAATATATTCTTATTAAATGAATCCAGCAGGACGTTTTTAATTTCTCATTAAAGAAACCAATATAAAGCATGACATTACAAGAGATTACTTTAACTCTAACCAATGTGATACATGCTGGCAAAAACTTAGATAGGAAATAGAGGTAATTTCCTCAAAGATTTACCAACTGACGTCAGTCCAAATCTGCAAAGGTTGGACCAGATCAGCTTGTTTACTAGACTGACTTTAGGTTAAATCCACATGATGAACATGAGTTACTTCAGAGTCAAACATGCACTACTTACATCAGAACTTACTCCTGGACTCCTAAAAACAAAAGAAGTTTATAATACTGAAAAGACTATGGAATATTATCTCAAATGTTGAGCCTCTTGGTGCTTCTGCTTTTGTTTTTCTGTAAATAGATGTACTTTCTGACACAACTAAAAAAGTTCTTTAGGAAAATGCCAGTTTCTGAGACTGAATCAAAATAGCTCTATTATTTAATTCTAAAATAGAGTTAATATAAATATCTACATTTTTATGTTAAGAGAACATGCTTTTAATCAAAAAGAAAAATTGTTTTGACTCTAAACCACATCATCAGCTGTAAAGCTATCTTAAGTTTCTTTAAAAGCTACAAACTATATTCATATGTAAAATTACTTAAAAAGAAAAAATATATTCTATTTGGAAAGGGAGAGAGGAAAGCTTATGAAAGCTGTTAATCCCCCCAAAATCTGCTCCTACTTACCAAATTTTAGAACACTTCTAGAATTATAAATAAAAATACAGCAAAACCACCACAATATTGTAAAGGAATTAGCCTCCAATTAAAATAAATTTTAAAAAATTAAAAATACAGTTATACTTTTATAATATTTATAGAACACTAAATATATTCAAATCTAAATTGAAGTTTAAATAATTACTATTCCCTTAATGATAAAGCTAATCTAGTATCATTCACCTGGTATGAAAAAAACTGTACAAAAATGTAATAAATTTAAAATTATCACTCTGAAAGTTCATCACCTAACAGAAGTCATTCATAATTCATGGTATTTCTATGGTTTTGATTAATTCATTTTAGTAAAAACATTTTTATGTTTGTATTTCCAAGGAAATTACAAAAGTTATCACATATGTATTCCAAAATGTATCTGTATTAACTGAATTGACATTAAGCCTATTTAATTGAGAACATTTCTAAAAACTTCACTGAGCTGCCATAATTTTTGTCAGCATATGTAGTACTGAATGACCATTAAAATACCTGAATTGAAACTATTCCAGTCTAGCAGTTTGTAAGATCTTGTGTTACCCATAATTCCGACAAAGGCTGAGTTCAAAACAGCAAATTAGTAGATCAGTTTTAGGTGCAGAATAGTAGGAAAAAAAAACAAAAAATACTACAAATAAGAACACAATTGACAACACCACTTGACAGGAACTAGAAAGACACAGACAGCAGAGTTAATAAGAAGTAGAAATAGAGAAGAAGGAACATGCTATAGTAATCTAACATTAACTGAAGTCTAATTATTATTTCAGACAATTACCTTTTAAAACCATCCCATTCTCTCCCTTATTGTATGACCTGTTTGTTTAATATTGAAGAAGAGGAAGTTCTAAAGAAGTAACTCCAAAATAATAATCAATAGTTAGCAGGTGGTAGTCGTTTTAAAATAAGGCTTTTCCTTTTATACTTAGTGTGAAATGAAAATTTCCCATATTCACTAGTCAAAAAATAGCCGCAAGATTCATCTGAGAGTGCAAATATAGGTCTTTTAACATTAGCGCGTGTTATCTCATCTGTCATAATTTTCTTTCAGCAGAGTAACTCAGAATCATAAAATTAATAAATCTTTATTATGGTAGATGCTAACTGAGTTTTGTTCTGACATTTAGCTTCTGTAAACAAATTAAAATTTTTTCACACATAATTATTTACGGGGCCTGAAGATTAACAAAATGTTAAACAAATGTTCCTTTTTCAGGCACAATACATATATAAAAAACAATCCAAATAATGTGATAATTGTATCAAAATAATATAATATTAGGGCCATTAGAATATGATCTGTATTTAACTGAAAATAAAAACAAAACTGAAATACAATATTTATAACATTACAAGTATTTATATGTATTATATATGCCCATAATCTTCTGGAAAATAAACCATCAGTAACTGAGAATTTCTCCACGTAAACTGAAAAAATATTCTGATAGGGAAGGAGAGGAAGAAAATGGATGTGCTATAGTTACAATATACAAATCATATTTTATAAGAAGGAAGAACTTGTTTTTTCTTCCCTGGGCCTGGAATTTTATATTTCTTACACAACTAAAAATAAACTGGCAAGTATAGAAAACGCTCAAAAGCAGGTTTTTGGGGTTTTTTTTTAAGTAATGCAATTTAAAATTTGGCTCTCTACTTAAATTTGGTTTAAATAACCTTTGTTTCTTCTCCTAGATTCTACAGCTTACTCAGAGTACATGGAAGCAATGATGAAGTCTAAATGCTTCCATCACGAACAACTGAATATATTCCTATAACCATTTTTGGAGCTATTTGGAGTTGGTGGATGCCAACTATCAAAATACTTGAGTCAAGGGTACACAGAAACTCAGCTAACTGGCCTTGGGTCACCCAGTTAGTGTCAGGTATCTTAACTCAGTATTTCCTTGCACTTCTCAAATAATTCAAGCTCCTAAATGCACAGATATGAAACTTGGCATAGTTTTCAAGATCTCAATCCATTAAAACTGGCATCAGTCTAAATTTGCCTTTAATTGCTGCTGCTGCTGCTGCTAAGTCGCTTCAGTCGTGTCCGACTCTGTGCGACCCCAGAGACGGCAGCCCACCAGGCTCCCCCATCCCCGGGATTCTCCAGGCAAGAACACTGGAGTGGGTTGCCATTTCCTTCTCCAATGCATGAAAGCGAAAAGTGAAAGTGAAGTCGCTCAGTTGTGTCCAACCCTTAGCGACCCCATGGACTGCAGCCTTCCAGGCTCCTCTGTCCATGGGATTTTCCAGGCAAGAGTACTGGAGTGGGGTGCCATTGCCTTCTCCATTTAATTACTACAGAATGCATAAAATACTGCATGAAGAAAAGATTTTAAATTGACCCCAAAAATGAGATACAGGGGAAAAAAATAATAAACCAGAGAAGAAAAAGAGAAGACTGGCACTTAAAATATGTATTTGCCCAACGTTAGGAGTTTAACTAATCCCAAATAGTATTGCTTTTCTGCAATTCCATTCAGGGTCTAGAAAAATTCCATTCTGTTTTAATTCAAATGACATCAAACTATGGGGCCCAGATTAAATTTTTTAAAAATCTAAAAGAACGGTAATGCTTTGTATCCTCAAAATCACTACTTGAGTTTTGCATACAGTAATTTCAAAGCATTTTTCTTTTTTCATAGCTGTCAGTACAAGGCCCCGAAGAGGTTACTGGAAGTGACCATTTCAATTTTCAAAAACACATTCGCATACATGCCAGGTAAGAATACTAACATAACTTCAAGTTTAAGGTATGTCATCAAAATAATAAGTGACCTGAGCAAGTTACTGGGCATCCAGTCAATGAGAGATGCAAGAACAAGTTCCACAGGGAAAGTTCCTACTATACTTCTCATGCTTATTTTAGATTTAGAAAAATCAGCAAAGCATTTCTAATCCAAGGGTCTGAAATTACCGGGACTTGCATGCTTTTTTTCTCTTTTATAATCAAGGTTCATGTCTTAAAGAAGTGAGTTGCCATTTTCTCCTGTTTGCTTAAATGGAATAAATAGCTACTGAAAGAAACCAAGGACCCAAAGACAATAATTATTTTTTTAAAACTTTTAGGTTCTCTACACAATTTATACATTTCAAACTAAGACTTCTTTTATGAATAAGAAAATTACTCAAACAACCCATAAAGAATTATTCCAGTGAAAAGAACTAACCTAACCTCTTAAGCTAATGGCCACAATGATCAAATTGTAAATTTCGTTATCTGCCTGAGTCAAAGAAAACAGCTGACTCAAAAGTGATTTAAGGATTGCCTCAGAGTGATATACCTTGGCCAAAAATGAATCAAGATTTGCTTTGTATTAAAAAAAGTAACTGAAATATACACTTCTACTTAGTTTATTTTTAGTTAAGATTGCTGCAAATATTTATAAGCAATGTGTGCTAGTTTATACTTTTTTCGTCATTTTTCTTTTTGGATAAATTCAGCTTAAAAAACTATCAAAATCAGTGTTAATAATAATCACAGTGTAAGTAAATGAAACACAGAAAACAAATGTTTAGAGAACATACCAGGATTGTGGATACGATCCAAAAGCTTCACAGAGCGTGCACTAACAACGCCCCCAACATGCACAAGGAATCCAGGAGGAAATGCCGTCAGGGTGAAAAATGGAAATTCCTAGTAGAAAGAATGGGGGAAAAATATGCCTGACCATGTGTGAAGTACAAATGCATGCCTGTTAAAAAGCCTGTCATAAAGAAATGAATTCTACCCCTTAACAAAAGGCTACCAATTATACATTACAGATGCTTTGTAATGAAAAGCTTCCTTGGATGTTGAGTTCCCAATCCATTTTCCCATATGTATTATGTTATAGAGAATCCGAACACCTTTTTTATCACTTCTAAACGAGAAAAAAAAAAAAAAATTCTCAGAGTTTCAATTTGAGATATTTGAACACACTCTTCCTTCCTCTCAATCGCCTATTGCGATCCAACTTAGCAATGAGATGGGGAATCTGCCAGAACCACAATCCACGTCTACTTCTCGACGGGGCAGAGTCTCCCTCAGACACCTACCCTGTTCCAGGCTACTGGCAGACTCTGAAGTTCTGGGGCAGGAGGTCTAAAACAAGGTGGGGCTGAGGGAGGAGGAGGGAGAGGATGAGCAGAGCAGGTTAACCCTACATTGAAAGGTGAAGAGAAGAGCCAATGTCAAGTTCAGGTAGGCAGAGAATTATTGTGTGGGCTTATTTCCTCTATCAACAAGGGGGCAGCAGGAAAAAAAATCTAAATATATAAATGCAAATTAAGAAGGGAGAGGTATGTAGATGACAGCAAGGGAGGCAATCAAATTCTACAAGTTCTTCCAAGATTTATTCTCCTCTCTCTCTCTCTCTCTCTCTCTCGGACATCAAATTTGTCAACTTAGAAAAGTTCGACTCTTTGCCAGGCTCCTCTGTCCATGGCATTTTCCAGGCAATAGCACTGGAGTGGATTGCCATTTCCTTCTCCAGGGAACTTCCCGATCCAGGGATCGAACCCAGGTCTCCCACATTGTAGACAGACGCTTAACCGTCTGAGCCACCAGGGAAGTCTAGAAATGAAGAGATGCAGGCAACAGAGAAATGGTAAAGCAGAGAAAGAAAATTTACTGAAACAGCAGCCAAAGGAAAGGAGAGTTCCTGAGGCCGCTCATATGATAAAAACTGGATGCAAGAAAGGAAAACAATATCCGACCTGTCTGGCGGCCAAGATTAACGTAGCTCACTTAACCACAAGTCACTTAGCAGTAGCCTCAGCTATTCAGAACATAACTGAGAACTGGAAATTAAGCAAAACAGAGTTCTCAACAATCAAATGAACTGTTAAAGTTGCAAGGACTAAACTTCATGTATTTCATTCCTAAGAGATCCCCATAGACTATATTCATACAATGATATACGGTAATTACAAGTGTATAACATTACAATTATATTCTAAAATCTACTGGTATCTTTTTTTTCTGGACCATAGCAGATTAAATGCAGCAAATAAAAGTTGGGAGATAAAGAGATACAGAATACTACAAGAAGCAGGCACATTAACCACAGCAAGACTACTGACTGGCTGTTTAAAGCATGGGGATATGAACTGACCATAATTCACACAGCAAAGCAACTTGGAGTCATTTAGCACACAGGCAAACAGTCCTGCACACCCCAATAACCCATGAGGTATAGTATTAAAATATATATACATGTGTGAGTGTGTGCACACACACACTCATATTCAGAAATAAATTCATTAAAATTTAAAAGTAATCTTTAACAAAGGCAAGAAAAACCTATGCTATGTAAAAAGGGAGTAAAAAAACAGTGGAAGTGGACAGGTCTGACCCAGTTGATAGGTAGAGGCCCCCTTATTTCCACCTAAATTTTTTACATATAAATTTTAAATGAGAAATGTACAGATAAGGTCATACTATTGGAAACATGAGTCTTTTGTTCAGTCTCTGAGTTGTGTCCTTAAGATCCTTAAGATTTGTTTTTAATTTAAAAATTTTAAAATTTCCTCAAAGTACTGTGGTAAAGCCCAAAAAGCATGTTACACTTTATCTTTATATTTAACATTTTAAATATTTTGGATAACAGTGAAAATGCAAATTTTGGAAGCTAAATGGAACGTAGTACTTCCACCTAAACTTGAGAAATAAGTAAATTCCATGCTGGAAATATGCATATAAGATTTTAGATAAGATAGAAAAAGAAAATGAACCTAAATGATTTTTCTATTTGGGAGTCTCTGACCCTTCTCCCCAAACTTCAGAATATGGAAGAACAGGATGGGGAGACAGGATCTGGAGACAGCTCACTCCAGAGCTGGTCAGAGCAGAAGTAGTAGGGACCAGCTGACCTCAGAGGTGGACGATGCCCTGCCAACTTAGACTCTGTCCTAACTGTCCCCAGTTCATCCAGGCAGCACACTCCCCCAGTTTAACACAAAACTTAACCTTGGAGGGACTTCCCTGAAAGTTCAGTGCTTAGGACTCGCACTTTCACTGCAGGGGGCATGAGTTCCACCCACGGTTAGGGCTAGGATCCCGCATGCCACAGGGCGTGGCCAAAAACAAACCAACAAACTTAACCTAGAATTAAAATGGCATTGTTATTCAACCCAAACTATGATTGGCAAACAACACTTTCAGAAGAGCTTACCGCCAGTATCTCAACTGAAGGTTAAATAGCTGTCCTCCCACCAGCATCACCAGTAACTATTATGGAGCACTTCCAATGTGCCAGTCCTGTACACAGTACCTCAAAACTAGGCTTCACAGATGTTACCATACCCTGAGATGGATGTCCTATCAAATCCAGGGTTCAGGTGAAACACTGAAATGAGGAGGCCTACACTCTCTGAGCCACAAACTTTGTCACCTGGCTTCTTACCATTGCTGGTTAAATCACTGAGTAAAAGAATTGATTTTAATCTCTAGTCTATTACTACACCTGATGAATCCATAGGCTCTCCTCCACTGAAAAGGACAGCTTCGTTAAGATCCGCCCAAGCACACCCTGCCTTCAGTGTCCAGATGGGAATGCCAGGGACCACATTTTCTCTGGAAAGCCCTTATTTTGCCCTGTGGAGCCTAGATAAGACTTCATACATTGATGCTTTGACATAAGCCAAGTGCATGCAGCATAAATCATTTAATAGCATGTGCTCAGAGGCAGGCTACTTGAAAATTCTGAGAACAAATGGAATTTTTTTTAAAGATTTAAATAGGATTTTTCTCAAAAGATATTTAATCAATTTCATTTTTTGAAATCAGAGATTTTTTTATTATCCCAAGACACCACAGAAAACTTTCTAGATACAAAACTCCCCACTAGGTTCCTACAATGATTTATCATATAATTTTATCCCTACTTCAAAAAATATCATAATTTATCAAAAGAATCCATTTTAAATCTAAGTTTTCCAAAGTGGGTTCCTAACAGGCATTTTAAATGGAAGGACTTCATGGTAAAATACATTTGGGAAATACTAAACTAAACTAAGTCAATTAGGATTCTTTATTGAAGAAAAATATACATTCCAGAATCTAAAAAGTAACTTCATTTTTCTGGCAAGTTAAAAAAGAATCATATTGGAAAAATAAATCTATTTGCTTCACAGCAAATACTTCACAGGCAGAACCTTAATCTAAACTTTTACCTCCCAATAATCTGATACCAATTACCACGATCTTGTCAATTCATTTTTTAATGCTTTTGTGAGGAAGAAAAAAGCACTTTTATTTTTGATAACTGCTACTTGAGTAACTCAAAATAAAAGACGATGGACAAATAAAGTTCCTCTTTTCCACAAGAAACAAAAGGCCATATAATATATTAAGGGTAGCAAGGGGCAGAAGTGAATATTTTAAAAATGAATATATAAAATGATAAGTAGATCATATGTTCAATCAACTTGGCAGAGTTAAAGCATAAGTGACCACATATAGGAAGAATTCTACATTATTTCTGCACAAATTTTCCCATACTGATGGCAGCCACAGGTAAATGGGGAAGCCAAGCATGACAATGCTTTTTCTACCCATTATGTACACAGGGTAGAGAGGGAGGCTCACACATACAACTCACTGCCACTGCAAGGTTTGATAATGTAAATATATTGCCAACTGAGGTTTACAGAGTGGTAAACGAAAACTATAGACCTCCACATCTCTGCTGCTAATGCCTCGAGGATTATCTAGTAATGTATGTCTAATGTGTTAATGCGCCCAAAAGTTTAAGAATGTTTGAAAGCATATTTGAAAACATAAATTTTATCCAAACTAAATCCAAAACCTTTTCAATGATTAGTATTTCTTTTGTCTTTTAAAACTAGGTGCTTTTTAAAGCTCTTAGTACAGACAGGAGAGTCACGGACTCAACACACAGGCAAAGTCTCATTATATCAAACGTCAAGGCAAGTCAAGTTTCTCTGTTCATGTGAATTCTAGAATGGTAATTAGATTACAGAAAATATTCCTAGCGTAAGGGACTCCAGAAAATGTAAAACTGGGAGGGGGTAGGCAATAAGAGTTCTCTGGCCTAAAAACTGTAAGTGACACACACACTTTAACTCTGATCCTCTTCCCCACGCTGTTAGTCTTTCTTTATATTTGGTTTCAATGTATAGTTTGAATGTTTAGGTGAGCTACTTGATGGCAGCCGTTGGCACGATATGCCTGCCGATGTAAGAGTAGTAGCTCAAAGGCAAAGAACCAGGTACCACCCAAGTCCTACCAAAGTCCCAAGTTTAGTTCAGCTCTGTTCTCTCCAGACTTTCATAACAGGCAAACTGCACGCATAGATACTTTCAGCACACGGAAAGGAAGTCTAAAAAAATTACTTGTTGTATTGTTTATAATAATAGCATCTGAAAAACACTCTTGTTGAAAGCCAACTTCTAGCAAATAAATACCTTTGTTTTATAAAATGCATCCTTTTACAGGCATTTGATATGTTTCATCTTTTTTTTTTTACTGTAGTATAAAACGGAACATGTAAAAGAAAATTCTGTAAATGCTTGTAACTTCCAAATCAGACATAATGAAAGCTATGGAACTGTGCCTTAAAATAACTGACATGACATATAAAACCATGCACTGTATTAGTTAGGGGGGAAAAAAAAATGAGTCTCATAGTGCCATTAAATTAAAACAAAAAACAAACAATTTTGCATTATAAAAAGAAAAAAAGCTGGCAACATTTGTTAAATGCTTAAATAAAACTTAAATGACCAAGATTAAAACTAGAAAAGCTACCAATACATGAAATAGGCTCTCACACATGTTCAGAAACATACCCGCCTTCTACAGAACCTATGAGGCGATCCTCCCTTAGCAATGAAGTTTATACAAAAAAATAAAGAGAGAAAATCATCCAAACACTTTAGCTCTTCATACAACATATTTAATTAAATAAATTTACAGTACTTAATACAGATGTATTCACATACTGAACAATCATATTATCTATGTTAATCTGTAAAAATATGGAATCTGCATTTCTTAATCCCAAAGAGACTGGCCACTGATAAAATTCATCTCAGCAAATCTATATTAATATACTAAAGAATTATTTTTAATACAACACTAATAAACTTTTTTCTAGAAAATTATCCACTATTTCCTTTTATATATTAAACTGTAATGTAAAATTAGAAATGATTTCATTATTCAGTGGATATTTCCAAACAGACTATTTCTAATATAACTTTGGGAGATAAGACCAAAATAGTTATAGAATTATTCCAAATTAAAAGTAATCATTTATAAGCAAATTATTATGATACCTTTTGGACTGAAATTATAATATTAATCAAAACTAGTATATGGAAACAAGTAAGTACATAGAAGCATGAGAATAAAATCATATTAACAGTGTAAGAAGAAAGAATATTGAGTGAACCTTACCCTCTGTTCCAATGCTGATTGAGTCTGTTGTCTTAAAAGAGCTTTAAAGGGCCCCCCTTCTTTTCCAGCACTACCACTTCCCATTCCTACAGAACATCAGTATGTAAATAACGACCAAAAACAACTAGAGACATAGAAAGTTTAATTGCATTTATCTTCATAAATATCATGAACAAAATCTGTTAAAAACAAAAATCTAAACATTTTAAGTATTTGTGATGGCAACTAAGCACATACTCTTTTTTATTCACAAGGTTTTCTTTAGAAGCAAGATGTCAAAATTCTGATCACAGTGAGTGTGGACTTAATTTATTCTAAAAATCATTTTTAAAATTACATTAAGGTGATAAACTTTTTTATGTAATATTCAATTTTAAAAGCTGAATCTTCTAATAAAAAAATCAATGTAGTATCAATTATTTATACCCTGCTAACAAGTGAAAAGTACTAAAAGAAATAAGAGAAACATTAAATGTTTGTTTCAAACTAAATATATACAGAGAGAAAGCACTAATTGAGCTTAAAATACTCCAAAATTCTCTAAGGAGTATGAATTTTAGGCAATTTTGAAATATAGTCACATCTATTTTCTGATAATTTTGCATTCATAAACATAATATTCATTACAAAATAGCACTAATATTCATATCATAACACTCATTTGCAAAAACTGACATAAAGTTTTTAAAAACTAAAAATTGCAGACATAGAATAGACACATCACAAATGTACATGGTTATGGATGAAAGAATTACATTTCCCAAGCTCTTAGATGTATTTATTTTTAAGGCATAAGTTTAAATGTCTTTCCTTATTTTGTTCTTTTGATAGTACTAATAGACCAACTATGGTCAAAGAATTAAAGAAAGCAGGGGGCAGGTGAGAAGCCAGTGCTCTACAAACTAAAATTAATAATTTAGTCCCACCTTTTAAATCTGAAGATACATGCAAGCATATTTACTACAATGACTTAAGAAAGGAACTAATTTACTTTATATTTTTAGCTGTTCTTGGATAAGGAAACAAAGTTAGCATGTGTATAGTCCCATTTTGTTCTTTAAAAATTAAAAAGAAATGTATTTTTCTTGTAGTAACCTAAACATAATTTTTAGAGACTATACAATACTAAACACAGAAACAAAACTAAGATCTTCATATGAAGCATATTGAAAGCCATAAAATAAAATGTAATTTGGTAGAGATAAACGAAATATCAGAAAATAGAGCAGAATAACTTGAAAATTAATGCAATGGACAAGAAAAAAAATAGATAATGAAAGAATATCACTAAAATGAGACTTAAACTGATTCAAACAGAATAATTTACTAATGTAACCATATGGTTTAGCAACATGATGGCATAGGTCCAACGTGAATGGAGTTGGTGTGAAGGGAAAGAAAGTAAAAGCATCTAGAACAGAAATTCTAGTAATGAGAACCTAATAATTACTGGAAATATGCAGCTCTAAGCACTTAGACATACAATTTTTAATACATAAGATTATTTAGCAGAATATCCATAATTATCCATCAAGTAATCCTCAATCGTGTTCTCATGGTAATTTTACTGTCCGCCAATAAGAAAAATAAGAAATACATCCTGTGTCAAATACTCAATACTTCTGTATAGTATGAAATAATTAATTTTTTTCAAAAATGATTTCGAATAAAGGGATTAAAAAGCTGACATAATATGATCCTACCAGAAGCAGCCAGGAACAGCTCTTCACTGAAAGAAACACTTTTCCTCAGAACTGGGCTGACAAGGCTAGAAGGATGAGGGGGAAGGCTAGATTCCGAGAGGAGGAGACAGGACTTTTTAAGATGAAGGGACCCACAAGGGAGAGAGGGGGAGCTGGGACACAGGTAAATCCTAGGCCCCTGTGGGTAAGGTGCTGTGGAGGAAAGTAGCAGAGAAAAGATGCAGATTCAGAAGATGACCAGAAAATGCAGGATAAGGAAAGCAATGGTGAAGCAAAACGTAACAGTAAAATGAACTGTAAAATGCATACACAAATTACAGTAAGCATATGAAGTCATTAGCAAGATCATCTGTTCAACGTAATAGAAATAAAAGGCATAGTCTAAAACTTAACAAAACCTTTACAAACTCTGCACTCATTAAACATTTTTAAATCGATCAACAGGATTTTATGCCATTCTGATTACTTTTAGCTGACTCCTTAAAAACATTTAAATTACTTCTCATTTTTTTGCTTAAGACTGTTTAAGGTCAAAATGTATCACATTTTTTAAAGCCAGAAATTTGTTGTCTCAAATACAAAAACCTTTTTAAAGAGGTAAGAGTATAGTTCTTCCAATGTTACTAGCTAAAACACATGACTTATGAGTATTTTAATTGAATTTTTAAAAAATCAAACACCTGCTACCACATTAAGCAGATAGCCATCATTAAGTTTAAATAAATACAATATTAACTACCTTCTGTCATGCTTCAGGATGTATGTTAATGCTTTTCTTTTTCCTCTAAAATTTTAAATACTCAAATCTGATCATAGCACTGTTTGCATTTACAAAGATCTGAGTACCTGAGAGTCAAAGGAATATGCTCTGAACCACAAAAAACACACATGGCAAAAAGCCTGATCAAAAAAAAGTAAAAATTAGCTTGAGTCAGATGTCACATCAGTATCTTAACACTAGCATTCTAAAATTCCACTTCTCCTAGTTGAATACTTGAAAAAAAAACATGAAAATAAAATCTGGTAAAATGTCAAAAAATAAAAATCTAGAGAAATAAGTGTGAAATTTTTTTAAAACAAGACTCATCTGAAGGTGGATGAGAGCTTTATCTACAAACAGAAAAACAACTTTCTCAGTCTAAGTTCTATTAACTTTATTCTATTCTGTTTTTGTTTCCCAATGTACATATAATTATCAATCATGAGCAACCAATCTATCATGAAATACATGCTGACCTACAGCTCTAGAAATTTTAGAACATTCACAGTTTTGGCACTTTCAATCTCCATGAAAAACAGGAATACTTCCTAGTGGCTCAGACGATAAAGAATCTGCCTGCAATGCAGGAGACCTGGGTTCAATCCCTGGGTCAGGAAGACCCCCTGGAGAAGGGAATGGCAACCCACTCCAGTATTCTTGCCTGGAGAATCCCATGGACAGAGGAGCCTGGCGGGCTATAGCCCATGCAGTTGCAAAGAGGCAGACAGGACTGAGCAACTAACACTTTCACTTTCACTTTTTCAGAAGTATTAAGGACCCATGATTAGGACAAGCACCTAAAAACTGTTAATATCCTATAAAAATGCAACTGATGTAGTGAATAATTACAGGCAAAACAAAATAATTTACTTAGAAGCAGCTTATATAGAAATACATGAGAACAATACTTTTGTAAATGAATTTTTAAAAACCAAAAATTTGGAGCTAGAAAATACGAAAAAAGTTTCCATTGATAATACAATTGATTGCCTACTAGAAAGCTAAGGGAATAGAAGTCTGGTTTGGTTAATTTATTACTTGACAATCTTCACTAGATTTGGTTTTCCTGATCAATTAAAAAGAAACAGAAAGACAAAGGAAAATACTTTAAAAAATGTGTCTGTAGCATGGCAAAAAAAAGATAAGGAATACTGAAAAGTGGCTTGGAATACAAAAATGAACAAGCAGTGGACAAAGTCTCAAAAAATTAAGAAACTACTCAAATGTTATGCTACATCCTTATTGTTTTGATATTATGAATCTCAAAGCCAGAATCTTATTCTTTACTTAAAAACAAAATTTAAAAAAACAAAACAAAAAAAAACACCCCCAATTCCCTACAGTTTCAATGATTCTGTTTTTATGACACCAATATGGTTAAGATGCCACATTCCATAGCATCCATTACTATCAAATATCACATTTTTTTGTTTTTGTTCATCGTTATACATGTAAAAATAAAGTAATGCTTTTCAAAGAATTAGGTATTAATAATTATCTTCTTTACATTTTGTGACTACATTTATAAAAAATAATATTGTGTCTGGTGGTGGTGGTTTAGTCACTAAACTGTGTCCAACTCTTGTGACCCTATGGACCCTAGTCTGCCAGGTGCCTCCACCCATGGTATTTCTCAGGCAAGAATACTAGAGTCTGCTGTTATTTCCTTCTCTAGATATTATGACTACAGGCTTTTTAAAAACACCCTATCTTTACTTTGAAAGTAGCACTGGTTCTAGAATTAGATTTCTTCTCCTTTAATCTTTCATAAAATCAAAAATTTCAAATAAAGGGGTCATAAAATTTTCTAAATTTCTTGTCTAACATAAAAATAGTTACTAAAGATTACAAATTAAAAATAACACATGAACTAGGCAAAACGTTTTCCTCAATCTGTCAAGGAAACTCCCAAACATGCTATTTGCAAAAACTGCAAACGATTAACTTTTAAATGTTTCATTTATCTTTTATTTTTCTTAAGAATATTAATTTGATGATTTAAATAAGCTAATTTTATTTTAAGGCATAAGAAACTAATTTGATTCATTAATCAATTTTTATCATAAAACATATTCACAAAACTGAGAGATCAGCAAAATACAAATAGGAGAGGGAAAAATTATAAATTTCATATACTGAGAAATATGCAAGAATAAGTAAAGCATAATTGCTATTTTCTAACCTAGAGAATACGACTAGCAAAACCAAACATTTTAAATAAAAGCTAATAAATATATATACTCCAGTATAACAATATCAGCTGTTCTTAAGGTTTTTTTCATAATAAAATCTTAGAATTAAATTTCAAAATAGAAACAATGAATTCAAAACTGTTTATACTGCATGAGGAACTGGACTGCAAGCTACTAGTGTTACTTTCTATTCAAATGCTTTGAGATGTTATTCCTCTTAATTTGAGCATGAAATGAAAAATATCTACATGCAAAAATAAATCCTGGACTTCATATCTAAACTATAGTTAAATCAACAAAATGTCATGCTTTAAACAAAATAACTTCTGAACTATACAAAGTTTTCACATTTTAATTGTAATCACTGAAAATGATCAGTATTTCCATTAGCTTTTAACTTAAATGCCAAAAACAGGAAGAAAGGCTTGGATGGAAAGCTAATAAGGAACAAAAAACAAATTTGGAAAATAAAAGAAAAAAAGAAAAGGTGAGTGGAAGTGCCTTACCAGTTTTGGGTGTCAAACTCAAATCTGTGTCAGAAGAAGAGGACTGTCGACTGTAGGACTTGGAAGGTGAAAAGGAATAAGTTTGGTTTTTCAGAGGGGTTGAGGGTCCTGATGAGTGAGTATTGGGATTGGGATCTTCATTGAAGGGAATCCTGCCAGAAGAAGGTGGAGAAATATTAAGCAATCATGTGCCAAAGGACCTGACAGAGGCAGCATGATCCAAACACCAGGGAAGGATTGGGGCAGGGCCAGTAGTCATTTCTTAAATGTGGAGCTGGGTCTGAGGCCAAAGGCATCCAACTGTTGTTTAACCATTCACCATTCTCCAGATAAGTAATTATCTGCATTGAAACAGTTAATAAGACAAGGGAAAAAGCAAAAAAGCATGAAATGGCAGACTCAAGGGGTAAAAAAATATTAAAAGAAGAAATAAACAAAAAGGATCAATACATGATTAAAAATATTTTCAAACAAACAATGCTTTTTTAAGTTACAAAATAAAAAATGGTGACTGCAAATGGTGTGTGTAAATATTCACAATAGTTTTTATATTTGCACACACGGGTATCTTGGAAAAAAAACATGTTTCCTTATCCTATAGCATCAAGAGTGCCACAGCTAAAAACACAGCAGAGTGGAAAATGAATACAGTTACATAGAGACATCGCATTTTATGCACAAGAGTCGCTTACCTGTTTTCCAATAGCTCTCTTCCACAGAACGAAACAGACCCTACTGTAACAAGCTTTGTACATAAAGAAAATAAGCAAATTGGAAGCTTTGGCAGCTATTTCATTTAGATTCCAATTATCTATTTTATTTCTAATGCAGAAATAATGGCAAAAATACACACTGGAAGATTCTCCCAAAACTCACAGTATCTATATGTATGTGTATATATATGTGTGTGTATATATATATACACACACACACACAAGATAGGGGTCTTAGAGGATCTATGGAAGAGACTTTGGAAGCTGGAAGAACACTTTCACTTCCATGTAGTTAGAGCCTCTGCGGCGGCTAAATACAGGATTCTTCACTGCCGCTGGACTAGGAGTGAGAAAAGGAGGAAGCAAAGACTAGCGGGGGCCTGCCTACGCTACCTGCCTGCCTGCCCTCTGCAGCCACTCTGCCCGTGGCCTGCTTCCCCAGCTCTGGAGTCTGAGCAGTCTCGTACCAGTATAGATGAGAGTGGGAACAGACACAGAGAAGTTCTGAGTAAGTCGTGAGCCAGTAGCAGTGTGAATTGGGCTGTTGTGAGTCGAGCGGCATCCATGGCTTGGAGGATGAACCAGCGGAGACCTGAGGGAGTTTGTGGTCAAAGTGGAAGAAAAGAAAACAATACATACAACAGATAGCAAAGTTATGTTAAAACAGTTTAAAAGGAGCTTTAGTTAGGGGAGAGGAATTATTTTTTTAATCCCTAGCATGCACAAAACAAGTTGAGATAAAAAAGAGCTAGATATTAATTTGTTAGGAATCAGATTAATAAATTATGACTGTGAATAGAAAAACAGCAAGCAGAACTGTCAGTGGAATTAAATAAGAAAAAGACTATGATTTGGATTTTCAGTTACTTTAAAATGCCTGTTATTATTTTGATCATCACTGAGCTTACTGAACAGTATTTCAGGAAGAAAATACCCATAAAAATGAAAGTCAAATATGAAGTTCTTACACGGACTTTGAAACTGAGATATGAATAATTGCTAATATAATTAATTATATTTTTCTATAAAGAAAGTTTAATAACAGAACTGTTTCTGTCTAGAATATCAAGATGGGTACATTAGAATATGAAAAATGACAGCATAAAGATAAATAAGTGAATAGAATATATATATGTATATCCAATCATCCATATTTCTGCACACTAAATATCTACCTTAAAATCAGGTTACAATGGGAACAAAACAAAGCAAAGGAACACTACTCTTAAAAAAATAAAAACATTAAACAATATAAATGACTCTTCTGTAACTTTCAAACAGAAAATATTATTTAAACTTAAACAGAATTTATTTCAACTAAATTCTAAACTGAAACTTTGTAGGATATCAACTATATCTTGCAACAGATCACATCTGTGTACATGTAAAGACACATATTTAGACCAGATACACAGATATACATTCATCTATGACATTTAAAATTTTCACAAAGAAATTTAGCTGAAAGAACAGTTTCAATGGATGGCCAAAAAGGAGAGAAAAAAAGGCATATTATATAATTAAGAATCCTGGACTTCATATAATCAATTATTTCACTGTGCAATTCCTTCCCTTATGTTTCTCCCAATGGGGAGAAACAAATAAGTGACTATACTCTGAAAAGCTCTCATGCTCCCATTTTTTAGAATTCAAATTAATAGTAGTTTAAGAGCCCAACTTTTCCTGGCCTTTCTTCCTTTTCCATCTCCCAGTAAACATTCCCAAGTCACAGTTTGTCAAGATTCAAACATGACTTCTCATTAACTGGCAACAGTGGTCCTTTACAGACCATCTACTTTCTGAAAATATCACTGCTTTTACTGCAGGACAAATGTTTCTGCTTTTGTTGCTAACTTAAATTTTTAAGTGTTTAATGGATAAAAATCAAATATCTCATGGGTGACCAATTTCTATACAAGCAACTAAGTGAGGTTTTGTTTTTTTCTTTCTCTGCTCCAGAGACTAATGGTTAAAAAGTATAAGAATCAGTGCCATACAGAGGAGAAACTATAACTAAAAGCTCCTAAAAAGTACTTTTTAAAAAAGAGTAGGGAATTGATAAATCATATTTAAATGCACTTTCTACCATTAAGATAGTTCAACTAGGAAACACCAAAGAGATTTATACTCTGTAATACACTAAACATCTAAAATGAAAACAAACTGATGGAGTAGAACACATGGTTAATAAAAGCAAAATAAAATGAACACTGTTAAATGTTCAAATTATTACATCGAATTAAAATCCAAGCATAGTGGAAGGAGCATCACCATAATGTATTCTTGGAGCCCTAATTCTTATTGGTCTTATATGAGAGGTTGCCTTACAAGAATATGTCAGTGGTATTTCTTAACATTAAGTCCATTCAGACAAGAACATAATCCAAATTACCTTTATCAAATTCCTGTCTAGAATCAACAAAGTTAAAATTAAATAGCAAAGTAATACAATCAGATGACTCATAAAACAATTTTAAACTAGCACCCAAACTAATTCTTTATCAAAAAGACAAAGAAGGTGGTTGAAAGTGGTTTTTTTTTTTTTTTTTAAATAACGTGACTTAAGTAATAAGATGCCATCAGAAAATCTTAATGAAGCCACTTAAATTCTTCATGGTGTGAATATCTGAAAATTTAAGGCAAATGGCTGCAACAAAATTAGAAAAAAGAGAAAACTTAGACAAGCTCAGGTTTACTATAAATGGAACTCTCCCTGAATGCAGGCAAAATGTATTTCTCTACTATCCATATATCATTTTAAGACAACAACAGGTACTGCAGCTTTATTTCCACTAAGTAATTTAGTGAAAAGAGGAAAACTTCAGACATCACAGTTGTAAAGGCCAGGCCCCTTCAGGCAGTACAGATAAAGCAGGAGGGTGGCGGAAGGAGGAGGGACCCAGGTCTTCAAGTAAATTTGCTATGGAAAGAAAAAAATCTCAATCCCCCAAAAGGTTATACCTGCCATCTGACTTTATCTATAGCATAAGGTAGTTCACAGCTTTTTTAAGACATATTTTAAATGGAATATAAAGCAAATTCACTCAATTTATTTAAAACAATTACACATCAATACTTCTAAATAAATTAGGTAGCATACGCAATACTGTCCTCCCTCTTGTGACTAAAATTTAATTCAAATAACTAAAGGTCAGCAGAAAGAAATAATTAAAAAGAGTTAAGCTGAGACAAAGAGAAAAATTTCACCTTTATAAAGACTGTTGGAAAAAACATTGTGATTGCTTTCTAGGCAACCTCTCTTTACTGCTGAACTAGGAAACATTTTGGGTTTTTTTACTACAGAACTCTGACTCCCTGATGATGAAAGTCAGAGGTCAGCACACTACACAGTACAGACCAAATCCATCTTGCCATCCATTTTTCAAAAATAAGTAAGTTTTATTGGAATGAAAGACACACCCATTCATTTGCAAACTACTGTTGGCTGCCTTCTTGCAACAACAGCAAAGTTGAGTCCTTGCTATTCCCATTCTGGTCATTTACCAAAACAAGTTTTTTGACCTGTGATCTACAAGAATCTCTAGAGCAATGGCTCTCAGTGGAAATACTATCAGCATTTTTAGTATAAAACAAGTCTTTGTTATATAAGTTGTCCCTTGCTCTGCAGAACAGGCAGCATTTCTGGTCTCCAACAGAATCATCCACCTTACCCCAGACATTACAACAGAAACTTTTCATTTCAAGTACTCCTTCTTGATAGCACCACCACCATGTTGAGAATCTCTGCCTTAAGCACATACGATGACACATAAGCCAAATCAAGCCAACAGAAATGTTTTGTTGGATCAGATGGAGTTTTTTTTTTTTAAATGTGAGACTCTAACTTCCTAAACTTCCTAAAGGTCAAAATCAACTAAACTTCCTAAAGGTCAAAATCACCAAATTCCTTTTTTTAAAATTTTTTTTGATAAACAAAGATCAAAACTATATGTCCAGTGCATGAAATATTTACTATCTATTTACTATTTGGTCTTTTACAGAAAAAGTTTGCCAACATCTGCTGTATGTAGTCCCAGTATTCACCATTTAATTATACCCAATTATTTTATTTATATAAATTGCTTGACCTCTGCAGACACTGAAGTTTGAGACCCCTGAACAGGTCTCTTCCCTGCTGTCTATACTATGTTGCTAATAATATGCATAATTGGATTATGAGATATGGGGTATTAACCATTTCCCATAAAACAAGTAAAATTCCCCACAATGCATAAAAGTTCATTTTATGCTTTAGGTACACAGTGCCTAAAGATGTAGAACAAGTTTAATTATACATTATTTAATATGAATTTCACAAGACAGTATAAAAAATACTAGAAAGATCTAAGTTTCAAATTGTGATAGTCATCTCTGATAAGTAAAATTGCCACAGGAAAAAATGTATTTTGAACAACTCTACTGTTCCAAATCAAATGAAAATATGTAAGCAAAAGACAAAAAGCTCCATAAGAACAATTCATCAATTCATACTTACTCCTTCATTTCTTTGGACGGGGAATTACATGCAGGAAGGAATGCTGCTGGGCTACTTAATTTATCCAGCGTACACGCTGTTCCTATGGCTCGTACCACTAACCCAGATTCGCCTTCCAGATCAAAACACTGTAAGTACCCAACAACCGCATTTCCTCTCATTTCAAGAACTTTTAAGCCAATCTTCCTCTGCAGTTCACCTACAAAAAAGGGAAGAAAATTCAGTCAGCTTTTTATCTGTATGTTTCAAAATACAAAGCTGGGTATGGTGGTGATTTGAAAGAGTTCAGAAAAATCACAGATTTTGAGAACTTGAAGGGAACCTAGAAGATTACCTGGTACATACTCCTATAGTCAAGGAGGTAAGATATTACTAGCTACATTTTACAGATGTGCTAAGTAAGGTTCACTCATTCGTGCATTCATTTATTAAATAATTTCTCACCGTATACTGTGCACCTGGCATTCTTTTCTTCTGTGCTAGAGATACAGAGGGGAACAAGAAAGACAAAGCCCTAAAACTAGTGGGATTTACATACTAGGGGGAGAAACAGATAAAAAACAAGTAAACAAGTATTATATATAATATAAATAAAATACATAGAATATACAGCACATAATATACTCTAATATATTATAAATAAATATAATAAATTATATATTTCTTAATATGTAGACTAAATACAAAAAACATTTAATTAAATTAATATATTAACAGTAACATATTAAATATAACATGCATATGCATTCAAACATTAAATATTTATATTTAAAATTTCATCAATTATATTAAAAATTTACAAATATTAAGTACATGTTTAATATACTTAATAATATATTAATAACTATAAATATATCTATATTTCTATTTAAATATGCAAATTTATTATAAACACATTTGTGTTTATTATCTGATATATATGAGAGAATGAATGTATGTGCGTGTGTGTGCGTATGCAGTCACACACACATACATATAAATACAAACTTTAGATGGAAATAAGTTCTTCAAAGGAAAATAAAGTAATGGGGTAAGAGTGGCAGGGGAGTAGGGGATAAAAGGAGGTATAAATTGTCAGAGAAGGACTATGAAAAGACATTTAAACAAAAAGCCTAGGGGCTTTCCTGGTGGCTCAGCAGTAAAGAATCTGCCCACAATACAGGAAAAATTATCTATTATGTAGGAGACGTGGGTTCAATCCCTGGGTTGGAAGAGTCCCTGGAGGAGGGCATGGCAACCCAGTCCAGTATTCTTGCCAGGATAATGCCACGGACAGAGGAGTCTGGTGGGCTGCAGTCCATGGGCTTGCAAAGAGTCAGACACCACTGAAGTAACTGAGCACGCACGCAAACAGGAAGCCTCAGAGAGATCACCTAAGCTTTGCATACAAATAAACACTCAAAGGAGGGAAACTACTTCCCTCTCTTCCACTTCATAAGCGCAATTTCCTTTCACCACCTAGAAAAAAGGAACCATAAGCTTCTGATTCAGATTTCTTGTTATAAGACAACAATGCACATGTGTTTAGCAGAATGGGGCCAAGGATAGGGAAACAGTCAGTTACAATTCAGTCTTCATTGTAAAGTTTTAGTAAAATGTCAAAAGGAAGTGAAGAATTCTCGAGGATTAAGTCAATCAGCCATGAAGTTATTATTATTATTTTTCAAATACCTGACATTAAAGAAATGAGCCTCTGTCTGGCCTCATTTGATGCCCTTGGCGTGCGAATTCGATCAATCCATTGATACTCTGGGTCTTCATTGACCACAAGTTCTTCTACAAATCCATGAATTATTACAGCTCTATAGCATTTTGGAATGGATGTTGCTGTTAAAAAAAATTATTTATTATGCTCTGTTTATCACAAAGTTAAATTCAACCCTTTAAAAATGTACAACTAGTTCTTACCTTGTGGATACATACTACAAGAACATCTTTGACTGTGATAACCTCAGTATAATCATAATAATACTTCCAATCAAACAACTGATTCTAATGATTCTTGATTAGAATAATATTAGAATATTATTATTCGAATAATATTAGAATAATCAAGAATCAATTGATTCTAATTGATTCTTCCAATCTATTGATTCTAATGATTATTCTTAGAAACAATAATTTTCTTTCATGAGGCTTCTCACCTTTCTCATATAAGCATAGTAGATACAAACTTTACTTTTATAATACAGAAAATAGCTACACACCATCTTAAGTAGTATTCAATACAGAATATAAAAAAAGTCAAAATTCAACTGAGCTAAGTAGGTATTATACAAAAAATCAGAAAGCAGATAATGAATACCAAAAACCTCTAATTACTGGAAGCCCTTTTAAAAAGTTTAAAAACACCTCATAATGCAGCCTCAAAAATCACACCATTACCTTTCTGACTTAATCTGAGAAGTCCTACAGGTTTGTAGTTCCTAATAATCCATGGCTCCATAGCCAACTGGTTCAGTAGTCACTACACTACTTAACAGACTCATTCAATACTGAGAACAACAAAGCTCAGTGGATTTATCAAAAAGGGGAGAATTCGAGAATTCACATTTTCTCAACCAATTAAAAAAATGCCATTAATATCAACATCTGGGAAACAAATCTGATAAGGTTACATGTGTGGCGTATTTACACTTAATTGATATAGGCTGTTCAAAATCAGACAATACTGACATGGAGCCATTTGTGGTGGAGTCATTAGTTTCAAGCCATTCATGTACCTTGAAACGAACTCAATTATTTAGGCGTTTTCAACCTTGTTAGTTCAGGCTGGCTATGAATTGCCCAGAACTGCTTAATTGCAACCCCATATTTCATGGCATTTGTAGGGCTCCATACCTGTAGGTGTTTATGTCGTTCTGGATAGTACCACGGTACTCCACTCCTATCTTTTAGCATCCTATACCAACATAAAACGCCACTGGATTTTTCTTTTTTGGGACACTTAGTCAAAGCTTAATTATAGTCAGATCTTTTACACATTTGACAAAAATAACTTGTTCTAATTTATGAAAAAAATGTAATAGGCAATAAAATATTAATTTTTATAAAATAAGACAAATATGTGCAAATTATTTTAAGATTTTGTTGACTACTGGTACAAGAGTAAAACTCAAACCAGATGAGTAGCTTGCAATCTTCTCTATAAGTTAGTGTCCTGTAATTATGCTTTTTAAATAATTCTGCTTTTTAAAGCCATGTCAGACTTCTGCAAGATATACATGTCCATCCACCACAAATGGTTCCACATCTATATTGTCTGATTTTGAACAACCTATTTGAATTAGGTCTGAATATTCCACACATGTAGCCTCATCCAGTATGTTTCCCAAATGTAGATATTAATGGGATTTGTCTTCATTGATTGAGAAAGTGCAACAAGTTCTCTCCCCTCGTGTTGTCTCTCTGACCACTGACTACCTGCTGACATCAAGACAGCGTAGGCTATGTTCAAATACAGTATATCAGCTGTTTTATATCACAATGTTTTATATTACACATGGGCTCACACCTAGTTTAAGAATGCACTGATTTTCTTTCAACATGTAGCCTGGATGAACTGTGGGCTCATTATATATCAGTTTGGGTTTATTCCCTTAATTATTGCATTTTGAGTTAAGACTGTACCAAATGCTAGCACACTTTGCATTCCCATATCTAATTTCTCTAAGGCTGAATTAATTTGTTGCATTGCAGGAAAAAACTTTTCACCTTTATCTTCAATCTTGTTTCCAGTCCTTCTTAAATATTTCTTATGTAGTGCTTTACCAATCAATTCTCCACCTTAAACCCAGTATCACTAAACATAAGGTTTAAGTAAATATTCTCTCATTAACATATGGATTCTTCTTTAAAAATTCTGAAAAAGATTCAAAAATCCTCACCTGTTACTCTTTCTAATGGTGTTAAGTACTGTAACCCGCAGTGACTAATGTGATTCCTTCTAATCACGCTCTGTGGGCCTGGGCGGAGGCTGGCATAGAGACTAGAGAAGTCAGGGAAGGGGGGAACAACCAAAGGCAGCCTCCCTGTAGGCCACAGGGACATCGTCATGACAACCACATGCACAGACATGCCCTACTGGATTTTTCTAGAAAAAACCTTCTATGAACTTGTGAAAATTGGCTATCATCTACTTTAAAATCAGATAAGTTTCCAGAACTACAGCAATTAGTTTTGAAAAACTAGCAATTTTCTCTTTGACATTAAGACCAAAGTATAAATAGGTTTTCTGTCAGCCTTCTGAAATATTAATTTGATTTCTCACACGTAACGTATTTATTAATACATTTTCATATTTATTAATATAAATATGTATAAATTAACAAAATTTCTCATATTTATTAATAAATGCATTAAATTTCCTGTCAAATGAGTAATAAAATATATTTACTTACTGCAAAAGAATTTGACTCCACATGATGACTGCCTGAATCGATTTAAATCATTGAAGAGGTCTACTTTGACAACTACATTGATTTCCCCACGGATTCCTGTAATTTCAAAAGGAAAATCAAGTTTCTACCTTTAGAAAATAAAGTATAATTAAATAATCAGCAAATAAATGCCAATTAATGATTTTAAAATAATGTATCGATCATAATAGCAATGCTAACCTTGTTTCCTAATTATTTTTATTCTACAGATGCTCTAAGTAAATATTGTTCCCAACTTATTTTACCATTTTAAATATCAGTAAAAATACAGAATATGAATAATGTCACAATACACACAAATCTCATCAAATATCTTACTTCTTATAATAAACTACTATCGATGGAATTGCCAGATCAAAAACGTAAAATAGGCAAAAAGTACAAGACTGTAGGCAGAAGTATCTGCCAGTTTCTTATGAGTCCATCTGCCCTTTTAAAGAGATGACATTATTTTTAGGTTAGTGGTTCTCAACTTTTTGATCACTGGGCCTCTCTAATCTCAAAAACTATTGAGGATCTCAAAGAGTCTTTGTCTATATGGGTCAAAACCTATCTTCAATATTTACCATGTTACAAATCTAAACTGAGAATTCAGAAAAATATTTACTTATTACTTCATTTAAACAGGAAATCTATGTCAAAATAAACATTTTTATAAAAATAACTATATTTTGAAAAACAAAAAAATGTTTAATGATAAGAATGGCATTACATTTTTTCGAACCTTTATAGTGCGTAACTTAATGAAATATTTAGATTCTCATTTCTGCTCTGCATTCAGTGTGTGGTAACATGATATTATCATCAGATCAGATCAGATCAGTCGCTCAGTCATGTCCGACTCCTTGCGACCCCATGAATCGCAGCACGCCAGGCCTCCCTGTCCATCACCAACTCCCGGAGTTCACCGAGACTCACGTCCATCGAGTCAGTGATGCCAACCAGCCATCTCATCCTCTGTCGTCCCCTTCTCCTCTTGCCCCCAATCCCTCCCACCATCAGAGTCTTTTCCAATGAGTCAACTCTTCGCATGAGGTGGCCAAAGTACTGGAGTTTCAGCTTTAGCATCATTCCTTCCAAAGAAATCCCAGGGCTGATCTCCTTTGCAATGGACTGGTTGGATCTCCTTGCAGTCCAAGGGACTCTCAAGAGTCTTCTCCAACACCACAATTCAAAAGCATCAATTCTTCCGCGCTCAGCCTTCTTCACAGTCCAACTCTCACATCCATACATGACCACAGGAAAAACCATAGCCTTGACTAGACGAACCTTTGTTGGCAAAGTAATGTCTCTGCTTTTGAATATGCTATCTAAGATACCTCTAGAAAGCTCCATTGTACCCTCGTAAGAAAATGAGGCTAAAAATGGCAAATGACATACATGTAAGTATCATGCCGAAAACAGTTCTCATCTCACTTCTCAGGGCCTGTGAAAGTATCTCAGGGACACACAGATGTCCCTAGACCATACTTTGAGAACTTTACTTTAGGTAACAAAAAGCCTTTGAACACTTTTCTTCCTTTCAAGAATTTTTACAAAGTTTCAAAATCATTCATTTTAAAGTATGCTTTAGAAACAGAGTACTAATATTAGATGATTTTCAAATGATGTATTTGCTTATTATATTGCACAAATTCAGCAAGCATTATTCCAAATTACGGTCAGAAAAGTTACAATTCTACCAACAATACATACTACCACATGTCTATTAAAACAAAAGTCATATTTTTAAAAAAACCAAATTTAGCACAAAAGTCTTTAAGATAAATTAAAAGATTGTGAGGACTTCCCTGGTGGTCCAGTGATTAAGTATAGGCCTGCCAATGGGGACATGGGTTCAAATCCCTGGTCCAGGAAGACCCCATATGACACCCAGGGCAACACCCATGCACCACAACTGCTGAGCCTGAGCTCTGGAACCCATGAGCCACAACCACTGAAGCCCGGGCACCTGGAGCCCATGCTCCATAACAACAGAGAAGCCCTCGCTTACCTCAACTAGAGAAAAGCCCACGCAGCAACAAAGTCCTGGCACAACCAAAAATAATTTTGAAGATTTAATTTTTTAAAAAACATTGTGACTTATTTTCTTAAAATGTACTGCTTACCGTGAATAGTATCATAAATTGGAAACCATCCTGAGATGACAGTTGCAGCCTCACTGTAGAGTAAAGGATCAATGTCAATGTACACTTTACCAATGGCATCGTTTGCACTATATGTATCATGGTCAAGAACTGTGATCTGGAGAGGTTCATCTTGTAAATCTTCATCATCCACCTAAAAAAGGATACTTTAAAAGTTAAATCTTATAATAAAAATATAATAAAAATCTTCATTACCATAAATGTATGCATAATGTAGAAGATTACTTATCTCTGGGGAAAAAAAAATCACACAGATTTATCTCCAAGTAAAGGTAGAGAGACTAGTCATCAGAGAAATGCAGAAGAAAACCAATGAGATACCACCTCACATTTACATTCTTTGTATTAAAATAGTCATCAAGTCTGGTGAAGTCTACCTCGAAAATCTACATATCTTCCTTTGGTGGCTAAAGTACGAAACAGTTCAAAGTAAAAAAATGCAAATGAGCCTTAGCCATAAGAAATCAAACTCACCTCATTCATAATAAAAATACACATTAAAATTATATAATAATGTATATAATTTATAGGATAATTTATATAATTAAATTATCCTTCGTATTAGGATGACTTACATTTTTAAAATAAATAAATATGGACAAGAATATGGAAAAACTGAAACTCTCAAGACATGCTGGTGGGAATGCAAAATGGTGCAACCACTGTGGAAAAGTTTGGCAGTTCTTTAAAAAGCTAAACACAGAAATTACCATATGACTCACCCACTCCACTTCTAGGTATATATCCAAAAGAACTGAAAACAAAGATTCAAACAGATCCTTGTATACCAGTGTTCACTGGTGTGGCATTAGTCACAACAGCCAAAAGGCAGAAACAAATCCAAGTGTTCAACAACAGATAAAGAGAATAAACAAAATATGGTATGTTCATAAGATGAAATATTATTCTGCCATAAAAAGAAATGAAATTTGGATACACACTGCACAACACAGATGAACCCTGAAAACATCATGTTAAGTGAAAGAAGCCACACACAAGAGGACAAATACTTATGATTCCACTTACATGAAATACTTACATAGGCAACTTCAGAGACAGAGAGTAGATGAGAGGCTACAAGGGGCAGGGGAGAGGAGGGCATAGGGAGTTGGTGCTGAATGAGTGGTTTCTCTGAAGTGACCAAAAAGTTTTGGAAATAGTGGTGATGCTTGCGTATCATTGTATGCAGGTAAATGCAATTAATGCTGTTGTATTGTACACTTAAAAATGGTTAAAATGGTAATATTTATGACATATTTTTAGAAAATTCAAAAACTTTTAATCTATACACAGTGCATATGTGATTTTTGGTATATGCTAAAATCCAGAGGAAAATTATTACATAATAATATAATACCTTTTTAATCTGGGCTCTCCTATTCATACACCATTTTTCTAAACTGTAACATAATTTTTTTGAAAATTCAATATTCGTAGGGCTTCCCACAGAGAAATCAATGGCACCCCACTCCAGTACTCTTGCCTGGAAAATCCCATGGACGGAGAAGCCTGGTAGGCTGCAGTCCATGGGGTCGCTAAGAGTCGGACATGACTAAGCGACTTCACTTTCACTTTTCACTTTCATGCATTGAAGAAGGAAATGGCAACCCACTCCAGTGTTCTTGCCTGGAGAATCCCAAGGATGGGGGAGCCTGGTGGGCTGCCATTGGGCTGCCATCTCTGGGGTCGCACAGAGTCAGACATGACTGAAGCGACTTAGCAGCAGCAGGGCTTCCCAGCTGGCACTAGTGGTAAAGAATATACCTGCCAATGCAGGAGATGCAGGTTTGATCACTGGGTTGAGAAGATGCCCTGGAAGATGCAACCCACTGCAGTAATCTTACCTGGAGAATCCCATGGGCAGAGGCCAATGGGGCCGAAAAGAGACACAATTGAGTGACTGAGCACACACACAGGAAATATTTTCCTGGTGTACAAAAACTACATTACCTGAAATAAAAGGTAGTGCAATCATTCCTGGGGAGAGGAGAAAAAAGGGTCATATCAAAAATACACACACAAAAAATGCTGACATTTAAAAACTTACCTCAAATTTAAACCACTCTGAGTTCCACTGAGGGTTGAGGGACTTGAGATACACATCTGTTTTAAAGGTAGTATTACCAAATTTTACCTAAAAACAAATGAGAAATAATTCAAATATAAAGATCAAAAATGTGAATAAAAATAAAATTTAACGTCAGCTAAGCAATGGGAAGATTAACCATGCAGGGGGAAAAAGACAACTATCCCTGAGATGAAAGGGGAGAAAATAGGATAGGCCCAGGTAAGTTGATAGATTACACCTGGGAACAAGGGCTCGCCCACTGTTCTGTTTGACTAGCTCTGCCGATCCCTGGGTCAGGAAGATCCCCTGGAGGAGGGCATGGCAACCCACTCCAGTATTCTTGCCTGGAGACTCCCCAAGGACAGAGGAGCCTGGTAGGCTACAGTCCACGGGGGTCATAAAGAGTAGGACACAACTGAGTGATGAAGCACAGCACGGCATGGGGAAATTAAAATCAGACCATTATGTCAGTGTGAGAGCTTCCCTGGTGGCTGAGTCTGTAAAGAATCCACCTGCAATGCAGGAGACCCAAGTTCAATCCCTAGTCGGTAAGATCTCCTGGAGAAAGAAATGGCAACCCACTCTACTATTCTTGCCTGGAAAATCCCAGGACAGAGGAGCCTGGTGGGCTACAGTCCATGAGGCCACAAGTGTGGGACAAGACTTAGTGGCTAATCCACCACCAAGTCCGTATGGAGGAAGTACTCAACACGGCGTTCACTAAACAGGAGCTTAAACAAAAGAGGAAAGTCTTAAGGGTGGAGGACCAGCAAAACAAATCAGAAGGTAAAAAGGACAACTGTCTCACCAGCTTATCAAGGGAATCCAGAACTACAGACTATTATTACAAGAACTTGGTAACATATACTCCCCTATTTTCTTACTTCCTCATATTTGTTATTTTTTTTAATCTTTACTTGTGTATACATCGGTTCAGTTCAGTCGCTCAGTCGTGTCTGACTCTTCGCGACCCCATGAATCACAGAACGCCAGACCTCCCTGTCCATCACCAACTCCCGGAGTTCACTCAGACTCATGTGCATCGAGTCAGTGATGCCATCCAGCCATCTCATCCTCTGTCGTCCCCTTCTCCTCCTGCCTCCAATCCCTCCCAGCATCAGTGATCAGCAATAACTATGGTCATTATGGGTTTTATGTTCCTACGTCAGGGGACAATAAAAGGGGTTGGATGGGGAGTCTATCTGGTTTCACAGTCAGTCTTGGTGGGCACTAAATCAAAAAGAAAAAGTAAATAAGGAAATGAAGAAGATGGAAAGCAGGCTAAATCCCTGGGACATTTCTAACAAAGAATGGAGATTGTGAAACCTTAGACTGGACTTGAGAAGTGGTCAGGAAGCTTAAGAGCAAAACAGATAAGAAACTACTTCCTAGACTGTCTCATCTTTCCTAAATTTGATCTTGCCAAGCTCTTTCCCAGTTCTATCAGTTTTCACCAGTGTGTATGCCCCACCCTCAAAATTCACTAAAGGTTTATCCCAATACCCAATAAAGAATTTTGCACATTGTAGATACTCAGGAAATGCTGGTTCAGTCAGATTACCCATGAAATCTCCTTTCCTCCCTGACTGACAATCCTACTTTTGGTATTATAATGCTGGCAGACATTAACGTTTAATCAGTCCAGAAAATATTCTAAAAGCAAAATACCCAAAACTATAGTCATTATCTTCGTACATTTTATCACACAATTTGAATTATCAGGGATGATACCCACCATTTTGTACCTAGGTAGTTGCATCAGAGGGTAGAAAAAGTTTAAGAAATTACACAAAAATAGTAAGTTCTTGCATGGTGAGTGCGCTTAGTTGCTCAGTCGTGTCCCACTCTGCGATCCCATGAACTGTAGCCAGCCAGGCTCCTCTGTTCATGGAATTTTCCAGGCAAGAATACTGATTTGCCATTTCCTACTCCATCACGCTTGGTAAGGACTATGATAAATAAGAAAACTGAGAAAAAGGATTTGCCAACATGTCACAAACAGCTAATTTCCTTGATTTCTAACAAGTTCCTACAAAGCAGTAAGAAAAAGATCAATAAACCAACTGAAAAAAAGAAATTCAAAGAAATGGAACGTAGATGTCTTTTTAATATATCAAAAGATGAAAACAAACTAAACCAACACGTTGACTGCTTGGGTTGGTAGAGGTCCAAAGTCCGAAAAAACAGTGTGAGTGTTTCATACTCGTACTCTTGTTGCTGTAAGTGCAACTCTGAACAATCTTCACAAAGTGCAATCTGACAACAGTTATCAAAATGTTAAATGCCCATACCCTTTAAACTCATACAGAGATGCACAATGACATATACAAGCAGCATGATGGTGGCAAATGACTGGAAGTAACCTAGATGTCCATCAATTGGGAACTGGCTAAATCAAGTATGGGAAAGCTGCATGATGCAGTGCTAAAGAGAAAAATGAAGCCGTTCTCCAAACACTAGTACAGAACAATGTCTAAGGGCCCAGGTTTGATCCCTGGTCAGGGAACTAAGATCCCACATACCACGACTAAGCCCATGTGCTGCAAGCAGAGAAGTCTGTGTGCTGAACCAAAGAGCCCAGTGCAGCCAAAATAATTTGAATTTAAAAAATTTTTCAAAAGGAACAATGTCTATGATACATCTCTACTGCAGGGCAGTGTGTATGGTATTCTTTGTGGAGGAAAAAAATGACAAAATGTCATAAGGCATATGACATATGCCTATATGTGCACGCATTATTTCTGGAAGGATATACAACAAATGTTAACAGAGGCCACTGAACAGAACAAAACAGATCAGTTGAAGGAGAGGCAATGAGAGGCTGACTCATTTTGCACCTGCTGGAATTTTGACATGCATGTATATTACGTATTTTTTAAATGGGCTATTTTAAAAGTCAAAAACATCAAAAATAAATTCAAATGGCAAAAACTCTGTTTAGATTCGAATTACAGAACTCTGGATTCACATCCAGGAATTTATCCTCAAGTAGTACTTTCACATGTGGCTCCTCCTCCAAAAAATACACAAAAACCTAGTGAGAACAAGAAAGGGACTAAATCACACACTCCCTACTAAAGAACGGGGTTAACTATATATGCTGGGAGGGGAATATGAAAAAAACAAGAAACATATGATATGTAAGAGTTGCTTTTTTTTAGAAGGAGGAGTAGACATAGACATGCCAAAAAAGAGACAGCAATGATCTCTGAAGAAGGAACTGATAAGGGAGCAGATAACACAGTACAGTGTAGCAAGAAGTATGGGGCTTTCAAGTTTACATCTGAGTATCTAAATCTTTTGTAACAGGAGTTATTCGTGCTCAGCTGTCTCTCAGTACCCAGGTATTGGTTCCAGGACTCCTCCCTACCCCTCATCCAACCCCCAGATATCCAAATCTGTGGATGCTCAGGTCCCTTATATACAATGGTACGGTATCTGCACATAATTTCCTGTACACTTGAAATCATCTCTAGTCCAGAGGGTCGAAAAGAGGACATGTCTGAAGCCCTGTGCTAAGTCGCTTCAGCCCTGTCCTCTTTGTGACCCTATGGACTGTGGCCCACCAGGCTCCTCTGTCCAAGGAATTCTCCAGGCAAGAATACTGGAGTGGGTTGCCACTTCCTTCTCCAAAATGCTATGTAAATAGCTGTAAATACAACATGTGTGTATGCTAAGTCACTTCAGTCCTCTCTCTGTGACTCTCTGGACTATAGCCTGCCAGGCTCCTCTGGCCATGGGATTCTCAAGGCAAGACTATTGTGTTGCCATCCCCTTCTCCAGCAGATCTTCCCAACCCAGGGATTCAACCCTACCCTTGTCTCATGTCTCCTGCATTGGCAGGTAGGTTCTTTACTGCTAATGCCACCTGGGAAGCCCATACTATGTAAACAGCTGCCACACACAAAAAATTCAACTGCTGCCTTTTGGAACTTTCTGGAATTTTTTTTCCCAAATATTTTCTACCTGCAGTTGGTTGACTCCAAGGAAGCAGACCCCAGGGCCATGAAGGGCCAACTGTATTACTCTGTAACTATCTTTTCACTTTTAAACCACAAATGTAAAAGAAATGAAATGAGGAAAAAGACCCCTCAGAAGAAACCTGATTACTACTTCTTTAATGTTTATTACATTTCAATATTCAAAACACCAAAGAAATATTTATTTTTTAATTTACCTAAAAACTACTTTATTTGAAGTAAAATATCACTAGGATTCATAATACCACTCAACACCATTCAAAAGCCAAATGTACCCAAGGGTTTTGGCTCAACTGCCAAAAACCAGCATATCATTCCCTAAGTTATGATTTTGGCACCCTCTTGAGTTCTGTCCCACTACCGTGTAGTGCCATAATGTGCTTTTTTTGGGGGGGGTGGGGTGGGGACGGTCAACTGTCCATTTCATCTACAGTAAAAATCTAATAGTCCCCATACTACTCTAAACCAACAAAAGATTTTAGAAGAAAAAGGCTAGAGCGGGTACTCTGCCAACATTGCGGTGATTCCCTACCTACTAAAGAAGAATCAGAGTTCATTTGGTCTTATTTAATTCAAAGGAGATTTTATTACTCAGCAATTAAATGAATGCCTCACCATTTAGCTAAAGAACATCAGGGATTTTAACGAGATTCCATGGTAAGGTAAAGGCATTCTCTTTCCCCACTCATTAGCTAAATTACCTTGAGAAAGTTATTTAACCTGTTATTTAAAGCTGCTTCCTCCTCTGAAAAGAGGAGTTGCTGTAAGCATTAATCAGGATAATGCATGTAGAGACCTAGCAAAATGTCTGGTAGAAGATGCTCATTAACTATTAATTTCTTTTCCGCTCCCAGTTCCTTCAAAGGCTCCTGGGTAAACACCACATGATAATGTAGTTTAGCAGAACAGTTTGTAACATGCACATTAATACTGGGATATATTTTGATTAATACTTCCCTTGTACAGAATCCCATCCCATTCATCCTGGAGATTCCCATTTAATAATCATCTTTAAGTACTACTTGGTCTTCATTGGCTTCCTGAAAGCCTCACATCAAATACAGCAGAAATTCCCTCAACCAATACAACCAGGACCAATATCTGAGTAGTCAGTCAAATAATTTGTAGTCAGATAATAATTAAAAATGATACAAGCAGTAAACATTTTCAAATAAAACAGGCAAACAAATATTCACTTCTCTATCTTTTATCTTAAGACTAAAGGCCTCATCTTTGAGTAAGGATCCACTGCTGATAGTTCTGTGGCATCTTTTTTGCATAAACAATACTCATAATGTATCATCTGTGTTTACCAGTTTGGGTTTCCTTATAATGTGGTAGAGGGACTTCCCTGGTAGTCCAGTGGCTAAGACTCTGAACTCCCAATGCAGGGGGCCCAGGTTCGACCCCTGGTCAGGGACCTAGATTGTACATGCCATAGCTAAAGACCTGGTGCGGCCATATAAACAAATAATTTTTTTTTTTTCATGCAGTAGACTTAAAATTGCTGGTAAAAAACTATGGATAGAAAATACTCATTTTAAAATCTTCATCTAATTCAGGAGTCATTTTTAGCAACTGTATCCATAAATCTTTACACAGCATTATCAACTTCATCATCCCACTTAAATCACTGATTTGTATGAGGTTTAAACAAATAACGATAACAAATGGAGTTGGCATAAATAGGATAGGGCATAAATAAACACAACTGCCTCTTAGTAATATATCAGAACTGATGAGAGAAACAGGCACACTGGAGCAGAATCTAATGATACGAGGTATTCAAAAATGTGTTTATGGTAGAAACGCAGAGCACTGGAGACCGTAATGAGTCAGCTGGTAGAAACTGGTTAAGAGAGCATCCACCGTACAGACTTCTCCCCGTCCTTTTCAGACCACTTGGTAATCTGTATCCATCTGAGCCACCAGGGGGCCTGTATCCCCTTTACTCAGCCAAATTTTATTTCCCAGTTCTATTCAACAAGAACCCTCTCTTCAATGACATGTGCTCTATCACCTCCTTTTGCTTTTATCAAGTTTGTCCTATTCATCCAAAAAATGCTCCCTTTTCCTCTCTGCCTGTGGAGATGTTACTATCCTTCCAGTCCAGCACAAAGGCTTCTTATCACCAGCCCAGACTTCATTATGCTCCTTTCCTATGTGTTCATACAGTACTTAGAGTCTACCCCATACAATGTATCCCTTTATTATATTATAATCCTTCATTATCCCCTTTTTCCTGCATTAATCTTTCCCTTTCTGCTGGATTATTCCTACTAGCACACAAATATGTTCTAATATCTTCTAATTTATTTTTTAAGTACTAAAAGCTGCATACCCCCTCAATATCACACTGTTTCTCCTCTCCCCTCACAGCCTTATTTCTTGAAACAGTTGCCTATTCATGCCACCCCTACTTCCTTATTCCTGTGTACAGTGCGTGTGTGCTGAGTCGCTTCAGTTGTGTCCAGCTCTTTGCGACCCTGTGGACTGTAGCCCACCAGGCTCCTCTGTCCATGGGGTTCTCCCATGGAGTGGGTTGCCATGCCCTCCTCCAGGGGCTCTTCCCAACCCAGGGATCAAACGTGGGTCTCTTATTATGTCTGCCGTCTTGGCAGGTGGGTTCTGTACCACTAGCACCACCCGCGAAGCCCTCCTGCGTACTTACTTTTCTACAGTATGCGTTTCCGGCCTTGTCACTCCTTCTGAGTGTCAATGCCATCTGAGACATTACTTTCCTGATTCTCTCCTAAAATCACTGGCTGACAGTATGTTTCCATTCCACAATCCTCAACTTCTAATAAATTCTTAATGTCAAATTTGTTCAAGGATCCATCCTTCTTCTTGCTCCCTCTTCTCTCCCCCTTAGTCAGTGGTTTGCAAAAGGGACAGAACCAACTTCTAATGGAACTTTAAAAATTGCCACCAGGTATTTTGGGGACAAACAGTAGTACTATTAAGCGAAGAAGCTCAGAGATGCTAGGTGTCCTGCAATTCAAGAGACAGTCCCCAACAATGAAGACTTGTCCAATGTCATGACTATCAAAATGTCCGCACCAGATAGCCAGATGGGTCAAAAACCTACCTAGAACCTAAATCAGTTTTACAAATATAAGTATTATAGTGTGGTTTAAATATACACTCACTTTAATATACATAATTGTCAAGAAATATGACCACTGTAAAAATCAGTGGACAACTTTTTTCCCATGAGCTGACTATTTTGGAAACCCAGATCACCTATGGCCGTGAAGGCCCATCTGAGATGCCAGCACTACACAACTGTCTCACTCTGTTCGAGGAGCAGCCGTGTTCAGGAGATCGTACGTGGAGGTGAGGTATTTGCTATCCTGAATCCCTGCTTTATTTTCTCCACATGGGGCACTTCTCACCACCTTGCACAGTTTCTCTCTTACTTAACAATTTTCCTGATTAACTCTCTCCTCCCACTAAAACCTACATTCCAGGACTACAGAAATTGTTTTGCTCACTGCTCTATCCTTGCATGCTGTACTATAGCCAGTACAGTATCTGATATATACAAAGCCTCAATAAATATCATGGACTCAATCTGACTACTTCATGTCTTCTACTATGGTCATTAACAAGTATGTCCATATTAAAATACATATTATAAAATACTTTTATTTCTGTATCATATTACAGTTAGAGCATTATATTGATTATTTAGAACTGTAAGCATGTAAAGATAGTAAAGGGAAGATTCCAAAATACCTGCTATATAAATGCGAGATTGGGTCTCACAGAGTTGAGAAGTATTGGACTGTGGGAGCTTATTTTTAACTCATACCTCTCTTCAGAACACCATCCTCACAAATCCAACCTTTTCTCCTAAATAACTCCAATTAAAGGACCCAAAGACACTTCAAACTGAACATGCCCAAACGGAAGCTGATGCTCAACCCACTCAGCCAATCTCTCTGAACCCCATGGAGACTGAGAAAATTACTCCAGTGACACCAGAAGGCTAGGAATCATCTCTACATCTCCCTTTCCCTGGCCCCTACTCCAACCTACCAAGTCCTCTACTGTCTACTTTCAAAGTGTATCTGGAATCCATCCACTTCTATTACCAAAACCATCACCTTGACCCTCACGATCTCTTTTTTGAACTATTATGAAATCTCCTAACTAGTTGACTGCTTTTGCTCTTTCCCCTCTGCAGTCCATTCTCTAGACAATAACAGAAATACTCATTTTAATAAGTGCTTCCCACTGAACTGACAATCAAAACCAAACTTCAGTCATGGCCTCTAGGATCCTGCACAATTGGCTCCCTGATTAACTGTCCAGTGTTCTCTCACAGCACTCGCTCCTTCCCTTATTACTTGCCAGCACACATCTCTTCCCTCACTTCCTGCAATAAGCAAATCCTCAGGATCTTCCCTCTGCTGAGGTTTCCTTCTCCTCCAGCCCCTCCGCTACACACACATACACCGCCACTGCCACCAAGCAGCTATTCCTTCTCATCCAGCAGGTCTGTGCCTAGCTGGCACTTTCTCGGGGGCCTCCCTTGATAATCCAACCAAAAGTTCCAGAGATTCTTCTTCTTTTTTAATAGTTACTGACAATTAGAAAAGAGTATCTGCATATATTTATTTTTTTACTCCAGGACAGTGACTATGCAAAATTAAATTTTAACAGTCTAGTACTTCTAAAAGGGTACAAGTACATGGTATTTAATTTTTTTTAAACCTTTTTTTTTTTTTTGGAGCTGCCACTTCATTTATTAGAAGATCGAGAACAATTACAGGTTGAAGAACAGAAACTTTAAAATCTGTAGCTTAAAAAATTGAGGTCAGATAATACTGGATGCATGGCATAGTCCCTCTTGGGCAGGAATTCTTTGCAAGGTCTCTATACTTGTGGTTTTAGAATATCCACTGATGACCAGTTTATAGAGTGATCCATGGTACCAAATATGAGTGTGAAACAAAGAAAAACAAATCAGATTTGCCAAAGCATGGCAGGAGAAATTAGTACATTTAGGAAAAAAATGAAAAGGTATGATGACTGAGCGACTGAACTGAACTGATGATGATGTAAAAAAGGAGGTCCAGTTTTCTCATGTGTAAAATGGGTCAGCCGGGGTACCTTTAGTATCTTTCTTACATCTGTAAAAATTATGAGTTGATTTGTTCACTGATTTGCACTGAGATGTGACCAAATCTTGATTGTACTGCATCTCACTTTCTTAGGTCCCATTTTACACATGGGAAATATACTTAGCCTCTGACAGGAAAAAAGGAGTAGGCAAAAAGCAAAAATAATAGAAGTAGTTCAGGATATAGACAAGTTTAGCTAATAAATCACATACTCTGTCTCTGTGGTGAAAGAAATGCTGTGACTTCTACCACGTACTTTGTTCCTTCCATACCATTTAGGTGGAAGAAAGAAACAAGGAAAAACTAACACATCCATCCACACACTTTTTGATGCAAAAAGCAAACTATTATTAGATTGATTTATTTGTATACCTTACGTCAGGGCAAAAAAAAAATTTTTTTTTTTTTGGTGAAATGAATGTTTGATCTACAATAAATACCAATAGGAAAAGTAGTATTTGCTTTACAGAATTCAAGGCAGCATCTATTCTGTCGCTAATCGCTAAGTCGCTTCAGTCGTGTCCGCCTCTGTATGACCCCATAGACGGCAGCCCACCAGGCTCCCCCGTCCCTGGGATTCTCCAGGCAAGAACACTGGAGTGGGTTGCCATTTCCTTCTCCAATGCATGAAAAGTGAAAAGTGAAAGTGAAGTCGCTCAGTCGTGTCCGACTCTTAGCGACCCCATGGACTGTAGCCACCAGGCTCCTCCGTCCATGGAATTTTCCAGGCAAAAGTACTGGAGTGGGGTGCCATTGCCTTCTCCATTTTAAAACCTTTTATTTTGGATTGGCGTACAGCCGATTAACAATGTCGTGATAATTTCAGGTGAACAGTGAGGGTAAACCCCCTGAGATTCTCTATCACTTTTCTTTCATGACTCTCACCACTATTTCTAATTATAAATTTAAGTTTCCTTTACTTTTTAACATCTGGTTCTCCCACCAAAATATACAGTCCATAAAAACAGGAACCAAGAATATTTTATTCACTATCACATATGCATCGGCTAGATCGGTGACTACCACAAGGCTTGGCAAACAGCAGACACTCAGTAACTATTTGTTGAAAGAAGGAATGAATGAGTCACCATTAAATCCAACTCCTCCCTCTCCAGCAAACACCATTTGTTACCAAGGCCTGAGAATGTTACCTCACAAACGTCCCTCAAATCTTTCTCCTTTAATTCATTCCCACTATCATCTAAACACGCACACATTGTCTGGATAATTTTACCACCTTCTCAACTGATCTCCTTGCCTCGTCTCTCATCTATCCAGGCTATCAATAACATCACCATTCAAGTCATCCTAGAAAGAAACAACCTAATACAAAAATGATCTTATTTCATTTCTGCTTGAAAAACTTCCCCAAACGACCCTACACTCAAAAAAATAAAGGAAAATTGTCTTTAATACAGAAAATGAGGTTGGCGCAAACCTACCTTTCTAGCTTTAACCCCCCAAAGCTCCACTACCCACATATCCCTTCTGACACCAAGCACATCACAAACTAAGTTGGTCTCCTCACACACCACGTATCCCACTCGGTGCCTTTGATGTTCTGCGCCTTTTCACTCTGCCTGGAAAATTCTGGGTATTCTACAAAGCCCAGCTCTGATGTCTCTTTCTTAGGAAGACCCCTCAACCTTCAGAGACAGAATTAAGTTTCCAGAGTCTACAGAAAACACCCATCATCTTGTCCGGAAAGGCAGTATGAGCACAGTGGATTAACAGACCACAAGGCTATGGAGAATTACAAGGTTAAGTTACCTCGGCAAAATACTTACTGTTCCTAGGATTTTTCCAAGTTGTAAAGCATTTTTAATTGTAAAAACAGTCAATACAGGTTGACAATGCAAATGTTATCTCAGAACATTTTCCCCTGGCTCCTGAACTTGCCAGGTTCCTTTGCACCAGCAAGTCTTCATAGCATTTCTCAGGTATCATGATTCTTTCCAGACATGTTTTAATTGATTATATGTACATATTGCTTGGAAACAAAAGTTCATATGCTATTAAAACAAACCAATCTGTTGTGTCCTTCCAGTACTTCCACTGTAAATGGGAAATAATACAACAGTAGGACTGATACAAAGGCTGGGTTGTGTGTTAGTCCCGCACTCGTGTCCAACTCTTCGAACCCATGGGCTGTAGCCCTCCAGGCTCCTCTGTCTGTGGAATTCTCCAGGCAAGTATACTGGAGTGGGTAACCATTCCCTTCTCCAGGGGATCTTCCCAACTCAAGGATCAAACCTGGGTCTCCTGCACTGCATGCAGCTTCTTTACGGCCTGAGCTAGCAGGGAAGTCCGATATAAAGACTAAGACGTAAGACTAAAATTTAAGATATAAAGACTAAGAATTGAAAAATACTTAGCACAGACCTGGCAATAACAAGACTCAACACATGTTAGCTACTATTTATTAACCTAAACTGTGCAGGTCAGTCTCTGATATACCTGAGAGCAAAGACTATGCTTTTGCAATCTGTGCAACCCCATGACTTATCATCTGGCCCAAGAACATACTCAGTAACTGTTGCTCAAATAAAAATGAAGTTGAGACTAAGAATGTAAATGTTTGTGTCAATATTTGACTGAGTTAGAGAATCTTTAGGGACCATGAACAGTATTTTATATTGAGATGGAATCAGGCTGTATATTATCATGTATCTATCAACTCGAAGCATTAATAGCCCAAACAATTACTGTTCTAATGCTCTGGCTCGTCCTGACAATTTTTTATTACAGTATTACTAGGCTTCTTTCAGACTCTGGATTATTACTTTCTGCGCCCCAGGCCTGTGCTAATTTGCATGAGTTTTAAACTAATCATTAGATTTAAAAAGCAATTTTGCAATTTAAACCCATGGCACTTAATTGGCTTCCTACCTCAAGGCACTAAATTACCCTGAAACAGCTCATCAGACCTACCAGTCTATACAAGAGCAGAAAAGTGTTACACTTGGGTTTCAGAACTTGCACTGATGATTCAGAAATCACTATGCTAAAGAGGAGATCGCCTTGCAGCTCTCCCGAGTCCATAACAGACTGTATCTACATTCTTAAATATCTCCATCACTCTAACATTAAAAAACCAGGTACCCTGCCCCCAGAGAAGGGTGGATGTGGGTGTGGGTGTGTGTGTGTGTGTGTTTCAGTGGCCGCCTGGCCACGCCTTGCGATCTCCTGACTGGCGGGTGGCCTGTTAGGAGTCCTGACATCAGGGTCACCCCTGCAGACAGAGCAGTAACAGCCTTCCCTCGCGGCTGAGCGTGCCGCTGACGCCTGCGAGCCGTGCACCCATTACATGGGCTGCAGCCTCAGCAGCCAGCTCTCCAGGGAGGGCTGGCTAAGCACCGCACCCGGCAGGCCGGTGGGCGGGGAACGGGCTGAGGGACTGCGGGCAAGGTGGCTAGGATCCTTCACAGGGCTTGGCGCTCCCTGTGTTTGGAGGGGCAGGACCTTGCACCAACCTCCACGAAGGCATCAGTCAGGTCACTAGCTCGGTCCATCACTGGTAAATGGCGCCCGGCCACGATTTTCACCTTCAGCTTCCCAGGCATCGTCTCGGCTTCGGCCTCTTCTCGGGCTCCTGCAGACACAAACAAGCGAGTCTGCGCCGAGCGCCCAGCCTGGGAGGGGGAGGGGGAGGGCGGGAGCGCGCAGGGAACGGCGCGCGGCCGCGGGGACGCGCGGGGTAACTGACAGAGGAGGGCGCGCGGGGGCGCGCTGCGCCGCCTGGTGCTACTTACTCTTGGAGGAGAAAGGGGGCCTTCCGGTGCGGGAACTTAGGCCTCATTCCGGAGAGGCAGGCGGAGGAGTGGCCCCTATGGAGGCTTCTGCCCGAGCTCCACAGCGCTGGCAAGAGAAGCAGGAGCCAGTCGACATCCCGTTGAGCCGCTGCCGCCCCTACTTGTGTTTCTCCTCCCCCCAAAATGGCGGCTCCCGGGGCGGAGGAGGAGGCATCGATTGCTCGGCGCTCGGCCCACCTCGCAGAGGAGATGCGAAATTGACTGAGAGCAGATGAGAGGCGGGACGGACTTCGAGGAAGCGGAGGGCAGGGAAACTGGTGGAGCTCCGCATCATCCAGCGAGCGCGGGCTGTGAGTTGCAGCCCAGCTGCTTCCGGAGAGGAAACCGGTCTACCGGTCAAGGGCGGACCGCAGGTGCAGCTCCTAACCTCTCCGCGGGCCGTTACCTTCCCGGCAGCCAGCGCCGCGTTTCCAAAGGGCCAGGAGAGACCAGGCAGCAGCAGAGACGGATAGAGGAGCGGTTTCAGTTTGCCTTTAACGACCATTTAGTAGTTCGTGAAATCAGCTTACCTGGTTTCTACCTGGAAGGGCTACAGTTTTTGTCTTACATGAAATAGAGTGAGAAATTTCAGGAACCTCTCGGGTAGTCGAGTAAGTATTGGAGTAAGATAGTCGAGTATTTTATAGTAACATTCTTTATTCAGTCATATACACGTGTACTGGGTTACAGATGTTAAGGTAGATTTTGGACAGAAAATTTTTGAAATCCAAAGGCACTTCTTGCAGGAATTTGCCTCGTACCCTTAGGTCATCGCAGGCTGGTTATGCTGGCCATAAATCGGGCCAATCAATCAGGAGATGAGTTGTTGGAAGAAAAAATAACGATTTTAATTGGAAAGTTAGCAGACTGAGAAGATGGCCGACTAAGGCCTGAAAAAGCTACCTCTGCTTAATCTCAATTCAGGCTCCTTTTATACAGTGGGAGAGGGGCCCACTCTGTTAGTGTTAGTCGCTCAGTCGTGTCTGACTCTTTGCGACCCCATGGA
This sequence comes from Bos indicus, assembly GCF_029378745.1. Classification (NCBI taxonomy): domain Eukaryota; kingdom Metazoa; phylum Chordata; class Mammalia; order Artiodactyla; family Bovidae; genus Bos; species Bos indicus. Next base: position 87,653,472 of record NC_091764.1, on the reverse strand, counting down.
CTGTAGCCGGCCATGTTCTTCTGTCCATGGGATTCTCCAGGCAGGAATACTGGAGCGGGTAGCCATTCCCTTCTCCGCAATATCTTCCCGAACTTGGGTCTCCCATATTGCAGGCATATTCTTTATGGGTCTGAGCCACCAGGGAAGTCCAAATCACTGAGCAGAACCAGTAACAGCTGCGGGTTGACAGTTGCTCCCTGTCAACTGCTTGGAGGAGGAGCCCATTGGGTGCTAACCAATGGCTATAAAGCTGAGCGGCTATAGCTTGCCCCTGCACTGACACTCTTATAACTTCTTGAAGGGAATTGCCCTCCAATCTTAGTTCATTTCAGTGTGGTTATGGCACCCCACTCCAGTACTCTTGCCTGGAAAATCCCATGGACGGAGGAGCCTGGTAGGCTGCAGTCCATGGGGTCGCTAAGAGTCGGACACGACTGAGTGACTTCACTTTCACTTTTCACTTTCATACATTGGAGAAGGAAATGGCAACCCACTCCAGTATTCTTGCCTGGAGAATCCCAGGGACAGAGGAGCCTAGTGGGCTGCCGTCTATGGGGTCGCACAGAGTCGGACACGACTGAAGCGACTTAGCAGCAGCGGCAGCAAACATCTACAGTTCTGCCGAATTTCAGGACCTCCTACCATTGGAAGTTGGGCTTTTCTGGTGGCTCAGATGGTAAAGAATCTGCTTACAATGCAGAAGACCTCGGTTCTATCCCTGGGTTGGAAAGATCCCCTGGAGAAGGAAATGGCAACCCACTCCAGTATTCTTGCCTGGAGAATCCCATGGACAGAGGAGCCTGGTGGTCTATAGTCAGGGGACTAAAAGAGTCAGACACGACTGAGCAACTAATACACACCCCATAGGAAATTATGTTCAGCTAATTGGACGTACTTGATTAAACAGTTTGAAGACTCGACCCAATTGTATATATACATAAACTTGCTAAAATCAAGCCTAATTTATAGGTTCAGACCATCAGAAAAAGAGAAATTGAAACACACATATGAGGTAACACAAATCACTCCATAAAAGTATCAAAAACAGCGTTAACGATGCATGGCATGTTAAATACCAGAATGAGCATTAGCAATTTCAGTAGAAATATTATACCACTGGGATTCATCAGGAGTGGAAAATTCCAGATGAAGATATCAAGATGATATTTTTAACTTTGAAAATACTCAACAAGATAGGCATCCAAATTGGAAGGCAAGAAGTAAAACTTACTATTTACAGATGATGTGATACTGTATAAAGAAAGACTCCATGGAAAACATTGTTAGAACTAACATGAATTCTCTATAGTTGCAGGATACAAAATCAATATATAGAAACCTATTGCTTTCTTTAAAACTATCAGAGAAATTAAAATTCCATTTACAACTATCAAAAAGAATAAAGTATCTAGAAATAAATTTAACCAAAGAGATGAAAGACTTGTATACTGAAAACTGTTAAGACATTGATGAAAGAAGACACAAAATATTGAAGAATATTCCATGCTCATACATTGGAAGAATTACTGTTGTTAAAATGTCCATATTACCAAAAGCATTGTATAGATTCAATGCAATCCCTATCAAAGTTACAAAGCCATGTTCCACAGGACTAGAAGAAACAATTCTAAAATTTTTATGGAATCAAACAAACAAACAAAAAAACCCCACAAATAGCCAAAGCAACCTTGAGAAAGAGGTATCACACTGCCCAATTTCAAACTATACTGCAAAGTTATAGAGTGATGTTGTCATAAACATAGGCACACAGATTAGTGGAACAGAATACAAAGCAATAAATAGACCCACAAGTGTATGGGCAATTTCCATAAAGGAGCCAAGAGTATACATTGGAGAATTTTATAAGTACGTGCAATGTACGAAACTAGACCACTATCTTACACTATACACAACAGTTAACTTAAAATGGATTAAAGCCTTAAATATAAGACCTGAAACCATAAAACCTCTAGAAGAAAACATAGGCAATGAGGTCCTTGACTTTGGTCTTGGCATTAAATTTTTAGACTGAATCCGAAAGCAAAGCCTTTTAGGGCTTTCCCGATGGTTCAGCGGGTAAAGGAATCCACCTGCAATTCAGGAGACGTAGGAGATGCAGTTTTGATCCCTGGGTCAGGAAGATCCCTAGAGGAGGAATGGTATCCCAGTCCAGTATTCTTGCCTGGAAAACCCCATGGACAGAGGAGCCTAGCAGGCTACAGTCCAAAGGGTTGCAAAGAGTCGGACACAACTGCACACTGCATGCAAAACTAAAGGCAACAAAAGCAAAAATAAGTGAGCTTACATCAGACTAAAAAGCTGCACAATAAAGGAAATCATCCACAAAATGAAAAGGCATCCTAGTGAATAGAAGTGCAAATATATATCTAATGAGGGGTTAGTATCTAAAATGTCGAACGCAAACAATAGTAAATAAAATAATCTGATTTTAAAATGGACAAAGGATCTAAATAGACATTTTTCCAGAGAAGACATGTAGGTGGTAAACAGGCACATGAAAAGGTGTTCAACATCACTATCATGGAAATGCAAATCAAACTACATTGAGATATCAGCACACAATATTAGACTACTCTCAAAATGGCAAAAGTTAACAAGTGTTGAAGAGGATGTGGAGAAGGGAGTCCATGCGCATTGTTGGTGGGAGTGTAAATTGGTACAGTCACTATGGAAAACATTATGGAGGTACCTCAAAAAATTAAAAATTGAACTATGATATGATCAAGCTTATGGATATTTGTCTACTGAACACAAAAACACTAATTTGAAAAGATGCATCCATTTTAATTGCAGCATTATTTACAAACTAGCCAACATACGAAAGCAACCTATGTCCTGTGTATATACAATAAAACACTAGTCAGTCATAAACAAGGTAATTTTGCCATTTGTGACAACATGAATGGACATTAAGGGTATCATGCTAAGTGAAATAAGTCAGAGAAAGACAAATACCATATGATTTCACATACATGCAGGATCTAAAAAAAAAAATGAACAGAGAACAGACAAAGCAAAACCAAACTCACAGAAAAAAAACTGATGATTAGAGGACAAGAGGGCTGAGAGCAAAATGGTGAAAGTGGTCAATTGTATAGTGATGGATGGTAACTAGACTTACTGTGTTGATCACTTCATCATTTCAGTCGCTCAGTAGTGTCCAACTCTTTGCGACGCCATGAATTGCAGCACACCAGGCCTCCCTATCCATCACCAACTCCCGGAGTTGACTCAAACTCATGTCCATGGAGTCGGTGATGTCATTCAGTCATCTCATCCTCTGTCATCCCCTTCTCCTGCCCCCAATCCCTTCCAGCATCAGAGTCTTTTCCAAGGAGTCAACTCTTTGCATGAGGTGGCCAAAGTGTTGAACTTTCAGCTTTAGCATCAGTCCTTCCAAAGAACCCCAGGACTGATCTTCTTTAGAATGGAGTGGTTGGATCTCCTTGCAGTCCAAGGGACTCTCAAGAGTCTTCTCCAACACCACAGTTCAAAAGCATCAATTCTTTGGCGCTCAGCTTTCTTCACAGTCCAACTCTCACATCCATACATGACCACGGGAAAAACCATAGCCTTGACTAGACGGATCTTTGTTGGCAAAGTAATGTCTCTGCTTTTGAATATGCTATCTAGGTTGGTCATAACTTTCCTTCCAAGGAGTAAGCGTCTTTTAATTTCATGGCTGCAATCACCATCTGCAGTGATTTTGAAGCCCAGAAAAATAAAGTCTGACACTGTTTCCACTGTTTCTCCATCTATTTCCCATGAAGTGATGGGACCAGATGCCATGATCTTGGTTTTCTGAATGTTGAGCTTTAAGCCAACTTTTTCACTCTCCTCTTTCACTTTCATCAAGAGGCTTTTGAGTTCCTCTTCACTTTCTGCCATAAGGGTGGTGTCATCTGCGTATCTGAGGTTATTGATATTTCTCCCAGCAATCTTGATTCCAGCTTGTGCTTCTTCCAGCCTAGCGTTTCTCATGATGTATTCTGCATATAAGTTAAATAAGCAGGGTGACAATATACAGCCTTGACGTACTCCTTTTCCTATTTGGAACCAGTCTGTTGTTCCACGTCCAGTTCTAACTGTTGCTTCCTGACCTGCATATAGGTTTCTCCAGAGGCAGGTCAGGTGGTCTGGTGTTCCCATTTCTTTCAGAATTTTCCACAGTTTATTGTGATCCACACAGTCAAAGGCTTTGGCATAGTCAATAAAGCAGAAATAGCAAATTATTATGTTGTATACCTGAAATTAATACAGTGTTATATGTTAGTTTTACCTCAATTAAAAAAAAATACTCAACAGGTTAAATTAAGTATACTAGACAGTGGTGACCCAGAATTATCTTTTCAAAGGAAAAATTTCTTTACAGAAGGAATACTGTTCATGTAAGTAAGAAGTTGAACTCCCCCCTCCAAAAAAAAGAAAGACTACCTCAAAATTAAAGTCTAAAAGATTAAACTAGAGAAACCTTTACCCATCCAAACTATGACAAATGAATAGAGGCAACAGTTTCAATGCAAATTTCCTTAAATCTACCTGCAGTTTTTGTGGAGTGTAACTCTACACTTAAAATGCCCTTACAATACTCTCAAGGTCAGCTATAATAAGTACATGATCAGCTAATCTTGGTTTGTTTTATTTTGTTTCAATGGTAGAGGTGAAAGAGCTTTTTTGCTGAAATCAAAATGTAGCTATAGTATCATTTTTTAATACCAAAAAATATATATATAAAGAGAAGAATTAGATAAATGAAGTTTAGCAACAATCTTAATGGAAAAATACTGCGTTATGTTACAGGATGTTGTAATAAAAAAATTTGTAAATTGCACAATTAGAAATTAGTCATTCAGCCTCCTAATTAGTAGCCTGAGAGGTACTTGTACATAGCTGTTGCCTTAGGCTTATCAACAGGAGATTATAATTAAGATGCTTCCTGAAGTTTTTTTTTTTTTTAGCAGAATTAAATCTGGCTTCAGTTTGTCATCTAATAATTGTACTGGTTTCTTTTAATTAGTTCTGTGAACAATACTGACTTTCCTGACAAATCCATCATGATCTGCTTCCTGATTACCTCTTTAGCTTCATACCCTCTCACACTTTTTACATGTTATATCCTACCGTATTAACCAAAGTTAATGTATATTGAATATTTGATGTGCAACAGTCAGCGCATCTCAACTTTTAAGCCTCCCTAAAAACCTGAGATAGTAATTATCAGCTTTCATTTTATAGATGAGGAAACTGAGGCTTGGCAAACACACGGTGATTACCCAAAGTCATAGAGCTGGTAACTTGGAGGCAGGATTTATATCTAGACAGTGCCATTCCAAGAACCCTTGTTATTTAAAGGCTACATGTAGTTTTTCAATAAATTATGCTTTTCTCTCTGCTTGAAATGCCTTTCTGAGATAGTAATCATAGAAAACATTTAAAAATTCATGTGTGTGCTGTGCTTAGTCGCTCAATCATGTCCAACTCTTTGTGAAGCAATGGACAGAGGAGCCTAGCAGGCTGCATACAGTCCATGGGGATTCTCCAGGCAAGAATATTGGAGTGGGTTGCCATACCATCCTCCAGGGGATGTTCTCAACCCAGGGATGGAACCCAGGTCTCCTGCATTGCAGGCAGATTCTTTACTGTCTGAGTCACCAGGGAAGCCCAAGAATACTTGAGTGGGTAGCCTATCCCTTCTCCAGCTGATCTTCCCGACCCAGGAATCGAATCAGGGTCTCCTGCATTATAGGCGGATTCTTTACCAGCTGAGCTACCAGGGACACCTAAAAATTCATGACTCAGTTTAAATGTAACTTAGATGTCTTCCCTGTTCTCCTTCCTAATAAACGTACAATGCTATCACTGAATCTAACACGTGTAATATTGCACTGTCCATATACATAATTTTTGGCCTGTCTCTCCCCATTCAACTTTGAGCAACTTGAGGACTTCTTTCTGCTCACTCATCTCTCAGTTCTCAGTTCCCTGCCCTTCATGTGATCAAGAAAATACTTGTTGAATTAAGTTTAAGTAACACTTACAGTATTAATACATTGCTCGCTCTTTCCTGATTTCCTAAAATCCTTTCATCTCTCTCCATCCCCTCAAAGTTAAGCCTCTCAAGGGTTGTCTACATGTGCTGTCCTAAATTCTGAAAGGGATGGGAATACCAGACCACCTGATCTGCCTCTTGAGAAATGTGTATGCAGGTCAGGAAGCAACAGTTAGAACTGGACATGGAACAACAGACTGGTTCCAAATAGGAAAAGGAGTTCATCAAGGCTGTATACTGTCACCCTGTTTATTTAACTTATATACAGAGTACATCATGAGAAATGCTGGAATGGAAGAAACACAATCTGAAATCAAGATTGCCAGGAGAAATATCAATAACCTCAGATAAGCAGATGACACCACTCTTACGGCAGAAAGTGAAGAGGAACTAAAAAACCTCTTGATGAAAGTGAAAGTGGAGAGTGAAAAAGTTGGCTTCAAGCTCAACATTCAGAAAACGAAGATCAAGGCACCTTGACTGAGCGACTTCACTCTCACTTTCTCTTCCGCTGCTGCTGCTGCTAAGACACTTCAGTCATGTCCGACTCTGTGCGACCCCATAGATGGCAGCCCGCCAGGCTCCCCTGTCCCTGGGATTCTCCAGGCAAGAACACTGGTGTGGGTTGCCATTTCCTTCTCCAATGCATGAAAGTGAAAAGTGAAAGTGAAGTCGCTCAGTCGTGTCCAACTCTTAGCGACCCCATGGACTGCAGCCTACCAGGCTCCTCCGTCCATGGGATTTTCCAGGCAAGAGTACTGGAGTGGGTTGTCATTTCCTTCTCCATAGTAAGCATAAAAATGAGCCAAATAGGCAGCTAAGTAGGATCATCTTCCCACTGGTTCCTCTGAATCTCATAAAGCCATAATGGTGGACATCCTGACCACATTGAGTAAGATGTTCTCCAGATTGTTCCATTATTGAAGTGGAACACATTGTTTGGTGTCAGTAACCAACAATGCTCTCAATGAGCCAAGTCACCCACGTGTAATGGGTAGGTTAAAGGCCTTGACGTTCTTATTTTGACAAGCTTATTATTTCTTATTGTGACAAACTCCATTTATTAGTGCCTGTATTGCAAAGCCTAGAGGATTTCCATTTATGTCCATTTAAGATCTTTCTAACAGAAGCAGAAGATATTAAGAAGAGGTGGCAAGAATACACAGAAGAACTGTACAACAAAGATTTTCATGACCCAGATAATCACCATGGTGTGATCACTCACCTAGAGCCAGACATCCTATAATATGAAGTCAAGTGGACCTTAGAAACCATCACTACGAACAAAGCTAGTGGAGGTGATGGAATTCCAGTTGAGCTATTCCAAATCCTGAAAGATGATGCTTTAAAAGTGCTGCACTTAATATGTCAGCAGATTTGGAAGACTCAGCAGTGGCCACAGGCCTGGAAAAGGTCAGTTTTCATTCCAATCCCAAAGAAAGTCAATGCCAAAGGATGTTCAAACTATTGCACAATTGCACTCATCTCACACGCTAGTAAAGTAATGCTCAAAACTCTCCAAACCAGGCTTCAGCAATACGTGAACCATGAACTTCCAGATGTTCAAGCTAAAGGCAGAGGAACCAGAGATCAAATTGCCAAGATCTGCTGGATCATGGAAAAAGGAAGAGAATTCCAGAAAAACATCTACTTCTGCTTTATTGACTATGCCTTGACACTCAAAGCCTTTGTGTGGATCACAATAAACTGTGGAAAATTCTGAAAGAGATGGGAATACCAGACTACCTGACCTGCCTCTTGAGAAACCTATATGCAGGTCAGGAAGCAACAGTTAGAACTGGACATGGAACAACAGACTGGTTCCAAATAGGGAAAGGAGTATGTCAAGGCTGTATACTGTCACCCTGCTTATTTAACTTACATGCAGAATACATCATGAGAAACGCTAGGCTGGAAGAAGCACAAGCTGGAATCAAGATTGCCGGGAGAAATATCAATAACCTCAGATACGCAGATGACACCACCCTTATGGCAGAAAGTGAAGAGGAACTCAAAAGCCTCTTGATGAAAGTGAAAGAGGAGAGTGAAAAAGTTGGCTTAAAGCTCAACATTCAGAAAACGAAGATTATGGCATCCGGTCCCATCACTTCATGGGAAACAGATGGGGAAACAGTGGAAACAGTGTCAGACTTTATTTTTTTGGGCTCCAAAATCACTGCAGATGGTGATTGCAGCCATGAAATTAAAAAATGCTTACTCCTTGGAAGGAAAGTTATGACCAACCTAGATAGCATATTCAAAAGCAGAGACATTACTTTGCCAACAAAGGTCCATCTAGTCAAGGCTATGATTTTTCCAGTGGTCATGTATGGATGTGAGAGTTGGACTGTGAAGAAAGCTGAGCGCTGAAGAATTTATGCCTTTGAACTGTTATGTTGGAGAAGAGGGAGTCTCTTGGACTACAGGGAGATCCAACCAGTCCATTCTGAAGGAGATCAGTCCTGGGTGTTCTTTGGAAGGACTGATGCTGAAGCTGAAACTCCAGTACTTTGGCCACCTCATGGGAAGAGTTGACTCATTGGAAAAGACTCTGATGCTGGGAGGGATTGAGGGCAGGAGGAGAAGGGGACGGCAGAGGATAAGATGACTGAATGACATCACCGACTCCATGGACATGGGTTTGAGTGAACTCCAGGAGTTGGTGATGGACAGGGAGGCCTGGCATGCTGCAATTCATGGGGTCGCAAAGAGTTGGACACGACTGAGAGACTGAACTGAATTGAAGATCTTTCTGGAAAACTCTAACCACAATTGATAATTACCTTGGACTCTTCCTCTTACCCTTAACACTCAAAGAATTGCCAAGTCCTGTGGCTTTTTACTCCTAGTTCAGTTCAGTTCAGTTCAGTCGCTCAGTCATGTTGACTCTTTGGGACCCCATGAATCACAGCACACCAGGCCTCCCTGTCCATCACCAACTCCCAGAGTTTATTCAAACTCATGTCCATCAAGTCGGTGATGCCATCCAGCCATCTCATCCTCTGTAGTCCCCTTCTCTTCCTGCCCCCAATCCCTCCCAGCATCAGAGTCTTTTCCAATGAGTCAACTCTTCCCATGAGGTGGCCAAAGTACTGGAGTTTTAGCTTTAGTATCAGTCCTTCCAATAAGTATCTTTCAAATCCATCTACTTCCTTCACTATTTATCACCTGGATGTCTGGTAACCCCACTTCCACTTTTGTTTTAAATCTATGAAGCTGCCAAAGAGATGTTTTTAAATAGCAAATATATTTGCATCACTCTATTTTAGGGGAATATTTTTGCCAAAGATTAGATGACATCCCTTTTTTCTTGTCAGAGACTTTTCTTTATAAGAAAGTAAAAATGTTCAAAACTTAGGGAGATCAGAAGTGGCTTTTTAGTTTAATATTTGCCTTGATGGGTTTGTTTAAAGCCAAACTATGACTTTCCACCTGTGTTACCCTATCACCTAATGGGAGATTATTCCATTTCTAAGGGATTGTTATTCAAATGAATTGTTTTGTTTCAGTATCTACAGACTGAAATAGATCCCAATTCACCATAATTCATTACAAGTTATACAAGTTAGACTGCCTCCTGTGTATGCATGCTCAGTTTTGTCTGACTCTATGCCACCCCTTGGACTGTAGCCCACCAGGCTCTTCTATCCATTGTTTTCTCCAGGGAAGAATACTGGAATGGGTAGCTATTCCTTTCTGCAGGGGATCTTCCTGACCCAGAGATTGAACTCACGTCTCCTGCCTTGGAAGGCTGAGTCTTTACCACTGAGCCACCTGGGAAGTCATATACAAGTTAGATACTGACCCTTAAAAGTTTTAACTCAGCCACTGTATTTCCTCTGATGCAGATTATTTTTCCTTTGCCAGTTACATGACATTAATAGAGTTTTCCTGACCCTATAGGCCATTATCTTCACAGAGACACTGAATGTAACAATCGAATTACACTGGTATAAATTTCTCAACCCCTTTGTTAATGTCCAGTATTTTCCTATTGTTAGAGGAGATGTTCAATAATGTTCCAATGTATCTTGAAAAGTAAAGCTAGAGATATATATTTACTAAAATCTGTAATGAGCAAGATTCAGCTCCTAGGCTGAACTCACTGTGGACTATTTAAAGGAGGGATGGTAAGAAGTGAGGCAGTTACTAATTACTGCAATTGATGGGAAGAACAGAAGTGAACCTAATCTATGGCTAGTATCCCTGTACAGCTCACTGTGATATGACACACTTGCAGTCTGTTCCAAACAGTTGCGTAAAGGATTTCTAGACCTGCTATGGATTGAGTTGCTTCCCACAGGAGAAAGTAACTTCACACGTTACAGGCAACATACATACAGACAGCTACTGCAATTCAGATGCAACCAGTTGAAATTTTAGCAATACCTATGGGGTTGGAACAACAAAACTCAGCTGATGTAGGGATCTGAATATTCCAAGAATAAATTCAGCTACATACCTTGGGACTTTAGTTCCTACTTAACTCCTGTGGCTTGTCTTCACTCCCACTTGGGTAAAGAAATTGACTCACCACCACCACACCTAGCCAAAGGAAGTTTGCTCAAACATCTCCTGATATATATTACTATTGAATATTTGTCTACTGCTACAAAGAGAAAAACCAAAATTTCTAAAGTATACTATAAGATTTTATGTGATTTGGCCCCTACAAACACTAAGTAAGTGTTAGTTGCTCAGTCGTGCCTGACTCGTTGCAACCCCATGGACTGCAGCCCACGAGGCTCCTCTGTCCATGAGATTTTCCAGGCAAGGATACTGGAGTGGGTTGCCATTTCCTTCACCAGGGGATCTTCCCAACCCAGGGATCTAACCCAGGTCTGCACTGCAGGCAAGTTCTTTACCGACTAAGCTACAAGGGAAGCCTAACTTTACTAGCTTAATTTTCATGACCCTCCCTCCCACTGACCTATTCCAACTGCATTGGTCTCCTTTAAACAATACCATTTTCCATTTCTTAATAATTAATGTTGAGATAACTAAATAGCTGTATGGAAAAGGAAAAATTGAACATGTTCCTCACATCATAGTAGTTGGAACTTATATCACAGAAAAAGGATTAATAGCTCTGTATATAAAGAGCTTCTAAAAAAGATCTTTAATGACTAAGAAGTATAAACATAGTTCATGTCCATCCTGTTTGTGGGTGTTCAGTCATGTCTGACTCTGTGATCCATGGGCCTTTGCCTGCCAGGTTCCTCTGTCTGTGGGATTTCCCAGGCAAGAATGCTGGAGTGGGTTACCATTTCCTACTTCAGGGAATCTTTCTGACCCAGGGATCAAACCCACATCTCTCTTTTGCATCTCCAGCATTGGCAGGCAGATTCTGTACCCTGAACCACCTGAAAAGAGAAAATCAGGGAATTCTCTGGCAGTCCAGTGCTTAGGATTTTCACTGACAAGGGCACAGGTTCAATCCCTGGTCTGGGAATTAGAATCCCCAGAGCTTCGCAGAGCAGGGGCAGACAAAGAAAAAAAAGAAAATCGAATGGTCCTGGAGCATATAAAATATGCTCATAATTTTAAAAGGTGCAAATAATACCATAATGAATTGTCGTTTCTTATATATCTGGTAGGAAAAAAACCCAAAAGTTTGACAAACATACTCTGTTGGCAAAGCTGCAGGGAAACATATATCATACATTTCTGGTGGGAATGCCAAAACATAATCCATGTGGAGAAGAATGTGGGGATATTTAGCACAATTACAAATGAATTTTTGTTTGATGCAAAAATCCCACTTCGAGAAACATATCCCAAAGAAACACTAACAAAAACACAGAAGATTGTGTGCACAAGGCTATTAATGATAGCACTCTTTGTAACAGCAAAAGACTAAGAACACATACACCTATCATGAAAAAGACTGAAAATCATGAAAGGCTGAATAAAGTACTATGTCATTTGCATATTTAATATGAATAGTATGCAACTGTAATATGAGTAAAGACAGTATCTATGTACTACTGAGGAACAATTACCAGGATATACAGGCTAAGCATGAAAAAAAGAAGCATGTTTTGAAAACAACCAAGTTGAGGGGGAAAAAAAAACAACCACCAAATATCTTTTCTCGAAGGAAGGGGAGGAATAATAATAAATAGAAAAGTATTCACATATATTATTTTGAAGCAAAGAATAAATTAAAACTAATAAAAATGGTTACCTGTGAGGAGAGAGAGAAGATAGGAAAGAAGCTAGCCTTTTTAGAAAAGTACTTTATTCTGTCGCACAGGCTTTGGAAACAAAGTACAAAAAAAATGTTTTTAATTGAAATCAAAATAAGGCAAATCTAACTATATAGAAGGTGCTTGCCTCGTAGCTCAGATGGTAAAGAATCTGCCTGCAATGCAGGAGCGGAGAAGGCAATGGCACCCCACTCCAGTACTCTTACCTGGAAAATCCCATGGACGGAGGAGCCTGGTAGGCTGCAGTCCATGAGGTCACTAGGAGTCGGACTCAACTGAGCAACTTCACTTTCACTTTTCACTTTCATGCATTGGAGAAGGAAATGGCAACCCACTCCAGTGTTCTTGCCTGGAGAATCCCAGGGACAGGGGAGCCTGGTGGGCTGCCGTCTCTGGGGTCGCACAGAGTCAGACACGACTGGAGTAACTTAGCAGCAGCAGCAGCAATGCAGGAGACCTGGGTTCAATCCCTGGGTCGGGAAGATCACCCTGGAGATAGAAATGGCTACCCACTCAGTATTCTTGCCTGGGAAATACCATGGACAGAGGAGCCTGGCGGGCTACAGTCCGTGGGTCTCAAAGAGGAAAACGGTAAATTAACCACACACACAAAAAACCAAATGTCTTTACAACATAGAAGTTCATCTATGTATCCCTACTGCAAAGAATCCCAGGGATGAAAATAACTACAAAGAAATCTTAATCTGTTTTATATGATCAAATCTTTAGTAATAATATCCATATTGAATATATGTGTGTATATATATATATTTATTATTGGGCCACATCAAATTTAATAGCATGTATATTTTGTTGGAACACATCAAATGTGTAAAAATCCAATGTTCATAATATTTACAGCAATAGAATAAAAAGCCTCATTGTTCCCTTTGGAGAATGCTAGGAAACAAACACATTATTCTGAGAACAGAAACTAAAGAGAATGAATAAAGTATTATCTTGCCTTTTCTAGAAGAATTTCACCTCAGGATAACCTAAGGGAATAATATATAAGGGAAAGTTTTTCTTTATAGATATATTCCAGTTCATAAATAAAGGAATAGTAAAATTAAAATATTACCAGTCTGGGGTGTATAGCACAGGGAACTATATTCAATACCTTATAATAAACTGTAAAGGAAAATATATGTATCTAGCTGAATCAGTTCAGAGATGACTTCTCTATCTGAAAGACTTGTGTGTGGCAAGCCAAACTCTTCTCATGTTCCGGGGACTTGTCTTCCTCCTTTTGAAGTCCCAGGCCCCTACCTGTGTCTCCTTAGCTGAAGAGGACACAGCCTTATATAATCCTCAATTTCCTGACAGATTTTGACCATCATTGTCTCTGAGGGTCTCTTGTACATATATATTTAAATGTGTTTTTCTCCTGTTATTCTATCTTATTTAATTATTAGACCAACCCAAGAACCTAGAAATTTTTTCACCCCTACAAGAAATATATAGAATTAATAAATGTTTTCTTTTAAAATTAAGTCTACCGTGAATTATTTTACTCATCCTGTGTCTAGGGTGCTCAAGACATTTAAGTTGAAAGATGAGTGGGAATTAATTTCAACACAATTGGCATTTTTTCAAAGAAACCTTCCCTGCATTCCCAGATTAGGTCAGCATTGTGTAGTACTTTAAGTTACCCCTTTTAATGTTAAAATAATTGTAACTAAATAATTAATTACGTGAGTAGTTGTTTAAAGCCCTCTGCCCTGGTAATAAGCCCTGTGAAATCAAGCACTGTCCATTTCTGTCTCATCATTGCATTGCTGGCAGATTACACACAGTAGGCAATACAGTATATTTTTATTAAATGAATAAAATGTCATGTCCCTGTGTAAGAAGAACAGATTCTCAAGTTTGATGAAATGCTAAGGACTTGCAAGGAGACAAGAGCCCTGGATTTAAATCTTTAACTCCTCATTTACTGTTTGAGACTGAGTAAATTACTTACACTGTAAAAACTAAGGATTTCTATAAAATTAAGAAGTACTGGGAGCATTTCAATAATGCATTTAAACTTTCTGGAGGGACTTCCCTGGTGGCTCAGTGGTAAAGAATCTGCCTGTTAATACGGGAGACACGGATTTGATCCCTGGTCCAGGAAGATCCCACATGCCGTGGAGCAACTAAGTGTATAGGCCACAACTACTAAGCCTGTGCTCTGGAGCCTGGGAGCCGCAACTGCTGCAGCCCCCTTGCCCTAGAGCCTGCACTTTGCAACAAGAGAAGCCACTGCAACGAGACGCTCTTGTACCACAAGAGAGTAGCCCCCTCTGCAACTAGAGAAAAGCAGGAGCAGCCACTAAGACCCAGCACAGCCATAAGTAAGTAATTCTTCAAAAAAAAACATAAAAAAACAGTTTCTGGAACACAGAAGTATCCAACAACCATTGACTATTGTTTAGCTACTCATTTATTCAGCAAACATTTTTATGTGGCAGAAACTGTTCAGGGAACCAAAGATTTCATGGTGAAGGAGAAATATTATCACTACCCTCATGGGATATATTTCAATAGAGGAGAAATTAGGAAGTAGGTAAACGAATACTGTAATCTCAGGCAAGTATAGGCACAGTAAAGAATAATAGGAATTATTTTAAATAGAATAACTTGAAAATAGCCCTTTTAGAAGATACTATCAGGAAAAAAGGAGGGGAATACACAATGTAACGATGTAGAGGGAGAAGGGATGGTAAAGAAATTAGCTTCTCCTTAATAAACTATTATGATTGTGGATTTATTTATTTTCCATTACAGTTCTATCAATTTTTTTTTGTTTTATATATATTGAGGCTGTTATTCAGAGGACACAGAAATAAAATTGTGATCTCTTCTTGTTGATCATTTCAACATTACAAAGTGAACTGTTCACAATATTTTTTTAATGAACATTTATCTATTAATATTGCCCAACCAGCTCTTGACTGGTCAATATTCTCAACAGTATATTCTCTGTCCTTGGAATTTTCCAGGCAAGAATACTGGAATGGGTTGCCATTTGCTTCTCCAGGGCATCTCCCCAACCCAGGAATTGAAACCACATCTCCTGTGTTTCCTAGCATTGGCAGGCAGATTCTTTACCTCTGTGCTGCCTTGGTGGTATATTCCTGCCCTTGAAAATGTTACTTGCTCTTCGTGTCCCACTCTTTGTGACTGCATGGATAGTAGCCCACCAGGCTCCTCTATCCATGGAATTCTCCTGACAAGAATACTGGAGTGGGCTGCCATTCCCTTCTCCGGGGGATCTTCCTGACCCAGGGATCGAACTTAGGTCTCTTCTACATTGCAGGCAGATTTTTTACCAACTGAGCCACCTCATAAGACTTCTCTGTATATAAATTTTTCATATTTTTTATTGTGAGGCATGTTTCTCCTAGCATAGTGTTTATCTCATAGTTGGCACTCAGAGAATATTTGTTGAATAAATGAATTTGTTGAATGGTGACACCACTACATGTCGATTGTTAGAGAATTTAAGGGCTCATGTAAATAGTGGTTACTGAGTGTTTTATTGGACCAACTGCATGAATCTTTCAAATATATGCAAACAGCACCCTTTTTAAACAGCTCTTTAGAACTTTTGACTACAGGGCCCTCTCTTCTGCCACCCTGCTCATTTAGGGAGGCGTTTCCTTGTGCTAAGCCACAAGACAACTCTGAGGAAGAGAGGCTGGGAGGTGGGCGGACAGGTATAAATAGATCCTGTCATATGTTAAGGAACTGGGGTTCAGTGGTAATTTGCCTACGGTTAGTGAACACGCCCCCTCTTTCCTTCCTGTAACACACCTCTTGCAAACAACAAAGTAATTTTAAAATTCTGTTTTGGTTATCATATTTTCCACAACAAGTGTTGAAGTCCTGAGGCAAAAATGAGCCCCGATGTGCCTTGGAGAAAAGTAAGCAAGTGGAAGGATAGTTGAGCACTGCTTTTATCGTTGCTGTTGTTAGGGACTTAAATTGACCCTTTATTTGATATCATCTTTCTAGTCTCTGGAACAAACTGCATATTTTATTGTCCCTGTTGTTCCTCTAGAATGCCCTTTCTCTCCCCAATTATGCAAATCTACTGCTTCCTTTAGCACCAGTTACTATTTACTGACGATGCTTTATCCTTATACAGGTGTAAGGTATGGATCTTGATCTCCAGAAGTTTGTAGTTCAGGTATGTGGATGAAACATTTATTACACATGAAAAATGTTAACTATAATAAATGACTACATGTTGTTGATTAGTCGCTAAGTCATGTCCGACTCTTGGTGACCCCATAAATTGTAGCCTGCCATGCTCCTCTGTTCGTGGTATTTCCCAGGCAAGAATACTGGAGTACTTTGCCATTTCCTTCTCCAGAGGATCTTCCCAACCCAGGGATTGAATCCATGTCTGCTCCATTGCAAGCAGTCTCTTGCATTGTAGGCAGATTATTTACCACTGAGCAACCTTTTGGGTGTTAACTGAATGGTTTGGACAAAATATTAAAGGACTTAAGGAATCTGAGAAAAGTCACGGAAGAAGCCTCACATAAAAGACAGATTTGAGTTGGCAATTTGAGGATTAGCAGTGGGGGTTCCTTTGAGAAAAAAATCAAGAGCAAAACTATTGAAGAAAGAATGCTGATGGAATAGTCTAGAAATAATGACTAGAGTTATGGCTGGATTTTGGAGAAAAGTGGTAACATGTAAGAAGGATAGGTTATCCCCAGGGCAACAAATGGCCACCAGAATTGGGAGGGAGGTGATTTGATCAATAAATCGAAGGAGCAAGAACATTGTTATGTCAGCAAAGGAAGCCATCCAAGGATTTTTTTGGAGTAAAGAGGCATAATTAGAGCAATATTTTACTAAATGAAAATTCCATGAGGATTCAGGATAAATTGAACTGCTGAAGGCCAAAGAATCATTGCTGTGCTTTAGCTATTAAATTAGCATAAACATGGTAACTGTTAGTGGAAAGGAAAGTAGAGTCGGAAATTATTAAGGAAGAATTGATGAGACATAGCTCTGCACATTAAAGGGAAATAAAATGAAAGAAAAAGACTGCCTCAAGTTTTGAAACATGAGGACACAGAAATGAAGGCACTGTTACTAGAAAAGGGGGAAAACGAAAATCAAGAAAAATGAGTTAAGTTTTGTAATATTTTTAAAGAACAAAAATTCAACCGAGTCAATATAAGCATCAAATTGGCTTTATTAAACAATCCATGAATCAGGCAACACCCATCTAGTAAACAGATAGGAGCTCCCTTGAGTTATGGAAAAGGAAAGGTTTTTAAAGGCAGAAAGGGGGTAGAAATAGAAAATTATTAACAAACAATGCAGTTTCAGACAGGATCACCTTTCTAAGGGGAGAGAAAGTACCTATTGGCCAAATTGCTTCAGTTAGTGCTGACAGGTAATTTCAGGCTAACTGGTTAAAGATCACATTCCAAGGGAGTTAAGACAGCAATTAGATTAGGTATTAAGTCTTGATTTGGTGACGTGGACTTAGCATAAATGACTCTATTTTGGGACTATTGTTTCTTTTTTAAAACATTGAGTTTCATGAAGTCTTCCTCAACTGTCCCAATCTGCTTTAAGCATCCCAAAACCCAGTGACTTTACAGCAAGGATTTCTTATGCCAATTCTGAGTTGGTTGGATGGCTCCTCTGTCAATTTTGCTGACCCACTCATGCAGCTACATATTTGCAAGAATGGCTGTTCTTGCAAGAACGCTGGAATTTGCAAGACTGGGGGTTCGACACTGGCTGTTAACTAGGGGGTCTCAGGTCTCCTGAGAATGTGCTCCATCCTGTGGTGGGGTAGACTGGCTCTAATATGGTAGACATAGCCAGCATTCCAGTAGGGCAGAAACAGTCTGTCACTGAAATTTCTTGCCTTCGAAGTTTCCAAAGTCCACCTAACAGTCAGGAACCATTGTCATGACCCAGTCTCCTCTTTCCTTGCAAAGTGAACTTGATACTTAAAATGATACCATTTAAAAAGTTTATTTTTTTATACTTAGGGCCTTGAAAGGCAGGCTTTTTTCAATTGAAATGTTACATGTATTGGGGTTCAGACTACTTCACTCCAAAATGTACCTCAATAGCATATTGATTATTTTGAAACAATGTTGCTAAAGAAATGTCCAATGCAACAGGGCCACTCTGACTCTCCTCTCTGTCTCCCTGAAAGCAGGAAATAAATGTCTCATGTGAAAGATGCCCTTCTTTCACCTGGAGGCAGAAGGACATTCTTATGTCCTGAGGTAGGAAATTGGGGCTGAGAAGCCTCTGTAAATAAACCTGGCCACTTTTAAAATTTACTACCCCAAGCCCAAATGCAGTTCAGATGTTTCACTAATTGGGGGCCCCAAACCTAAATTTCTTTGTCAGGTCAATTCCTCACAAATTTATTGTTTCTTTGTATAAAAAGTATAAAAGTTGCCTGTTTTCATTACTTCTTAGGTGTCATTTATATGGGACTACCATGTGCATGAATCAAATTGTGTTCCTTTTTCTCATATGAATCAGTCGTGTGTCAATTTTATTATTACTCCAGTTACAAGAACACAAGAAGGGGAGAAGAGGAAACTTCCCCCTCCCTAACACATGCATTCAACACACGTGAACTTCCAGATGTTGAAACTGGTTTTAGAAAAGGCAGAGGAACCAGAGATCAAATTGCCAACATCTGCACGATCATTGAAAAAGCAAGAGAGTTCCAGAAAAACATCTATTTCTGCTTTATTGACTATGCCAAAGCCTTTGACTGTGTGGATCACAATAAACTATGGAAAATTCTGAAGGAAATGGGAATACCAGACTACCTGACCTACCTCTTGAGAAACCTGTATGCAGGTCAGGAAGCAACAATTAGAACTGGACATGGAAAAACAGACTGGTTCCAAATAGGGAAAGGAGTATGTCAAGGCTGTATATTGTCACCCTGCTTATTTAACTTATATGCAGACTACATAGGAGAAACGCTGGGCTGGAGGAAGCACAAGCTGGAATCAAGATTGCCAGGAGAAATATCAATAACCTCAGATATGCAGATGACACCACCCTTATGGCAGAAAGTGAAGAACTAAAGAGCCTCTTGATTAAAGTGAAAGAGGAGAATGAAAAAGTTGGCTTAAAGCTGAACATTTAGAAAACTATGATCATGGCATCTGGTCCCATTACTTCATGGCAAATAGATGAAGAAACTGTGGCTGACTTTATTTTCTTGGGCTCCGAAATCACTACAGATGGTGATTGCAGCCATGAAATTAAAAGACGCTTACTCCTTGGAAGGAAAGTTATGACCAACCTAGATAGCATATTCAAAAGCAGAGACATTACTTTGTCAACAAAGGTCCGTCTAGTCAAGGCTATGGTTTTTCCAGTAATCATGTATGGATGTGAGAGTTGGACTGTGAAGAAGGCTGAGCACCGAAGAATTGATGCTTTTGAACTGTGGTGTTGGAGAAGACTCCTGAGAGTCCCTTGGACTGCAAGGAGATCCAACCAGTCCATTCTAAAGGAGATCGGTCCTGGGTGTTCATTGGAAGGACTGATGTTGAAGCTGAAATTCCAATGCTTTGGCCACCTTTTGCGAAGAGCTGACTCATTTGAAAAGACCCCAATGCTGAGAAAGATTGAGGGCAGGAGGAGAAGGGGACGACAGAGGATGAGATGGCTGGATGGCATTACCGACTCAATGGACATGAGTTTGGGTAAACTCCAGGAGTTGGTGATGGACAGGGAGGCTTGGCATGCTGTGGTTCATGGGGTCACAAAGAGTCGGACATGACTGAGAAACTGAACACACGCATGCAAAAATTTTCATGATGTAGAGAAAGATATAAAGACAAAAACATCCTTTATACTCTTTCCTTAGACCATACAGCTTTGGGGTACCTTGAATTTTAATGGCAGTGTATCAAATCTGTCTCTTTCCACGTAAGAGAGATGGTCACATGGCCCATGCTAAAGTCTGATGTTTCAAAAGTCCTTGTCATCCATAACTTTCTCCACTTTCTGTTTTTCTGACTCAGAAAGAAATGATGGTTTGAGATGTTCCCTGAAGATTAGCAATTCTGTGAAAAATAAGCAGAGATTAGCAGAGTGCGGACGTGTCAGTTAATGACTTCAATTATTACAGTCTTGGAGTGATGATGCATCTTTAATGAAGATGTGAGGAGAAAATAGCTGGTGAATGGCATCTGGAACTTACCTGAAAAATTTTTTGCTTGGGGTCAAATAGAGAAATAAGTAAGAGATTGATGTCTTTCTTAGCATAGGATACTTTTATTTTGAAGCTTCATTATATAACAAGCTAAAACATAATAGTTCTTTCTAATACTTTTTATGGTAAAAATCATAATGAACAGAATCAAAGACTCATTTCAGCTCTTCTCTCTTCTCACCTAGGATGTAGCCTATCCATAGAGAAGAATATATTTATGGGTTCATCACATGGTGATGGTAACTGAAATCACAGAAACAGTGTCTAGGAGAAAATATGTTCCTTGCTCTTTGAGTGCTTCACACCATTTTTTTTTTAAATCATTCTCTTTTACGTGGTTACAAAAGCCATAATATTTTTGCTTAAAACATCTGATCCTCTGCATAATATAATGGAAACTTAGGGAAAGCTTTGATTTCCAATATTCTAAACAACACACAAACTTCAAAGCATGAGTAGATAATTCACTCACTCTGTAAAATTTAGAAACTGATCTAGAAACTCAGCTGACTTAAGCTGGGGAAGAGCCTGTCTAGAGCTTTTGATCAGATTCCTCACTTAGGATATTCCAAAAATTCTTTCTCATTCTATCTTGCTCCCCTTTCATGTATCTTTTTCTTCTGGAAAAAACAAAATCAATGCCCCAGTGTTCCAGATAGCTGGCACCTGAATTTAATGTGCCACCAAAAAAGTGGATAGTTTTTTAAAATTAAACTTTGAGTTTTAAGGTGAAATTTGTAGGTTCACATGCAGGTGTAAGAGTAACAAAGAGATCCCACGCACCCCTTACCCAGTTTCCCCCAATAGTAAGTTGTTGTTTAGTCACTAAGTCATCCCCAACCCTTTACAATCCCATGACTGCAGCGCATCAGGCTCCCCTGTTCTTCACTATCTCCGGGAGTTTGCTAGATTCATGCCCATCGAGTCAGTGATGCTATCCAATCATCTCATCCTCTGTCACCCCCTTTTCCTCCTGCCCTCAATCTTTCCCAGCATCAGGGTCTTTTCCAATAGTAAGTAGCATCTTACAAAACTCTAGTACAATAATACAGACATCGTTGGATATTGTTAGCACTCCAAAAAAATATTTTATTGTTATTTAATGGTTTAGCTAAATTAACCCAAAATGAAGTCACTGGCAAGCAAGGATAACCCACACATGCTAACACTTGCCACCATCATTGTCTAACAAATGGAAATTCAGAGTCGTGCTGGAAGAATTGGATTTAGTCATATAAATCACAATGAATGAAACTAATTATGTAATCGTGAATAATTCAAGTTTAATTCCATTAAAGAAAGGATTCTCTTTGAGAATGTGGGGGAAAGTACTAAGAAAAATCTTAGATGTTCTTTGTTTGTTGGGTTCTTTTCAAAATATATTCCCATCCTGATAAACTTTCATGGGTAGTGGTATGGTTGACAAAATTCTCAAATGGTCCCCAAATATCCCACTGACAGGTTGTGCATTACCTGATAATCCCTGGGACTATGACTCTGATGAATTTTCCTCTTGTGATTATGTTGTTACAGGAAGAAGTGACCTTAAGTTAGGGAGATTATCTGGATGGACCTGACCTAATTATATTGAATCTTTAAAAGTAGAGCATTTTTGGGCTTCCCTGGTGATCTGGTGGTTAAGAATCCACCTTACAATGCAGGGGACACTGGTTCCACCCCTGGTCCAGGAAGATTCCACCTGCGTCGGGGCAAGTAAGTCCATGTACCAAAACTACGGCAGCAACTACTGAAGCCAGGGTGCCCTAGAGCCATCTCTGCAACAAGAGAAGCCACCACAATGAAAAGAGCAAGCACCACAACTAGAGGAAAGCCCACATGCAGCAACGAAGAGCCAGGGCAGTCAATAATCAATAAATAAATGTAAATGTGGTGGTTTAGTGGCTAAGTCGTGACCAACTCTTGTGACCGCATGAGCTGTAGCCCACCAGGCTCCTCTGTCCATGGGATTTTCCAGGCAAGAATATTGGAGTGGGTTTCCATTTCCTTTTCCAGGGGATCTTCCTGACCCAGGGATTGCAGGAAGATTTATTTATATTTAAATATAAACAAATGTTTTTTTAAAGTAGAGCATTTTCTCTGGCTAGTTGAAGAAGGGGACATTAGAGAACTGTCTGGCTTCCCATGTTGTGAAGTGGTAATGGTGGCCACGCAGAAGCGGGCTAAGGGCAGCCTCTAGTGCCTGGGAATAGCTCCTGGCTGACAGCCAGCAAGCAAAGGGGACCTCAGTCTTAGAAGAACCACAAGGAACTGAATTCGGCCAACTACACCAATGAATTTGGAAGTTAATTTTCCCCTAGAGCCCCCAGGCAAAAATCTCAGTCCATATGACGCTTTGATTTCAGGTTCGTAATATCCTGAACAGAGAGCCTGGCCACACCATGCTGGCATCTGGTGACACAGAAGATGCAAAAGAAACGGATGACTCTGTAATGCTGCTGCTAAGTCGCTTCAGTTGTGTCCGCCTTTGTGCGACCCCATAGACGGCAGCCCACCAGGCTCCTCTGTCCATGGGATTCTGCAGGCAAGATCACTGGAGTGGGTTGCCATTTCCTCCTCCAATGCCAAAGAACGCTCAAAGTACCGCACAATTGCACTCATCTCACACGCTAGTAAAGTAATGCTCAAAATTCTCCAAGCCAGGCTTCAGCAATACGTGAACCGTGAACTTCCTGATGTTCAAGCTGGTTTTAGAAAAGGCAGAGGAACCAGAGATCAAATTGCCAACATCCGCTGGATCATCAAAAAAGCAAGAGAGTTCCAGAAAAACATCTATTTCTGCTTTATTGACTATGCCAAAGCCTCTGACTGTGTGGATCACAATAAACTGTGGAAAATTCTTCAAGAGATGGGAATACCAGACCACCTGATCTGCCTCTTGAGAAATCTGTATGCAGGTCAGGAAGCAACAGTTAGAACTGGACATGGAACAACAGACTGGTTCCAAACAGGAAAAGGAGTACTTCAAGGCTGTATATTGTCACCCTGCTTATTTAACTTACATGCAGAGAACATGAGAAACGCTGGGCTGGAAGAAGCACAAGCTGGAATCAAGATTGCTGGGAGAAATATCAATAACCTCAGATATGCAGATGACACCACCCTTATGGCAGAGTGAAGAAGAATTAAAGAGCCTATTGATGAGAGTGAAAGAGGAGAGTGAAAAAGTTGGCTGAAAGCTCAACATTCAGAAAACGAAGATCATGGCATCTGGTCCCATCACTTCATGGGAAATAGATGGGGAAACAGTGGAAACAGTGTCAGACTTTATTTTTGGGGGCTCCAAGATCACTGTAGATGGTGATTGCAGCCATGAAATTAAAAGACGCTTACTCCTTGGAAGGAAAGTTATGACCAAGCTAGATAGCATATTCAAAAGCAGAGACATTACTTTGCCAACAAAGGTTTGTCTAGTCAAGGCTATGCTTTTTCCTGTGGTCATGTATGGATGTGAGAGTTGGACTGTGAAGAAGGCTGAGCACCGAAGAATTGATGCTTTTGAACTGTGGTGTTGGAGAAGACTCTTGAGAGTCCCCTGGACTGCAAGGAGATCCAACCAGTCCATTCTGAAGGAGATCAGCCCTGGGATTTCTTTGGAAGGAATGATGCTAAAGCTGAAACTCCAGTACTTTGGCTACCTCATGCGAAGAGTTGACTCATTGGAAAAGACTCTGATGCTGAGAGGGATTGGGGGCAGGAGGAGAAGGGGACGACAGAGGATGAGATGGCTGGATGGCATCACTGACTCAATGGACATGAGTCTGAGTGAACTCCAGGAGTTGGTTATGGACAGGGAGGCCTGGTGTGCTGCGATTCATGGGGTCGCAAAGAGTCGGACGCGACTGAGTGACTGAACTCAACTAAACTGAACTGAATGCATGAAAGTGAAAAGTCAAAGTGAAGTCGCTCGACCGTGTCCAACTCTTAGCGACCCCATGGACTGCAGCCTACCAGGCTCCTCCATCCATGGGATTTTCCAGGCAAGAGTACTGGAGTGGGGTGCCATTGCCTAATTCTATAATCCATCGCAATTTGGTAATGATCACCCCCTTTGAGAATCTGCATACTAACATTACATCATCAAGCTAGAGGATAACAAATATTTATGACAAAAGGAAAATAGGAATAAATAAATTGCCATGTGGCCCTGACTCATGTTGAAATCATATTCAGAGGTAACAAGCCCAGCCCAGCCACATTCAATTCATTATTGTCATAAATAAAAATGTCCTGTCTCAGGCACATAGGTCACGTCTAAGCATGTGTCTTACTATGTAAGAAACTTAGAAACACCTGTTAAACCTCAAATTACTTAATAATTTCACTTCTTCTTGCTTTGATGCTTCATTTGTTTCCCTGCACAAAGCAGATTTCTCGTAGTTGTCAAGGCAACCACCGCCTCCATCTGTATTCATGGGGTATTTAGGAAAAAGTCCACTTCTTGCCTGTTTAATTTTTATCTTTTTTTCTGGCTAGGAATACAAATTTAGCTGAATTGTAAACTTAATAGCCATGACACATGATTTTAGTATGACCATCAGTTCAGTTCAGTTCAGTCGCTCAGTCGTGTCTGACTCTTTGCGACCCCATGAACCGCAGCACGCCAGGCCTCCCTGTCCAACACCAACTCTCAGAGTCCACCCAAACCCATGTCCATTGTGTCGGTGATGCCATCCAACCATCTGATCCTCTGTTGTCCCCTTCTCCTCCTGCCCTCAATCTTTCCCAGCATCAGGGTCTTTTCAAATGAGTCAGCTCTTCGCATCAGGTGGCCAAAGCATTGGAGTTCCAACTTCAACATCAGCCCCTCCAATGAACACCTAGGACTGGTTGGATCTCCTTGCAGTCCAAGGGACTCTCAAGAGTCTTCTCCAACACCACAGTTCAAAAGCATCAATTCTTCGGTGCTCAGCTTGCTTTATAGTCCAACTCTCACATCCATACATGATTACTGGAAAAACCATAGCCTTGACTAGACGGACCTTTGTTGGCAAAGTAATGTCTCTGCTTTTGAATATGCTATCTAGGTTGGTCATAACTTTCCTTCCAAGGAGTAAGCGTCTTTTAATTTCATGGCTGCAATCACCATCTGCAGTGATTTTGGAGCTCAGAAAAATAAAGTCTGACACTGTTTCCCCATCTATTTGCCATGAAGTGATGGGACTGGATGCCATGATCTTAGTTTTCTGAATGTTGAGCTTTCAGCCAACTTTTTCACTCTCCTCTTTCACTTTCATCAATAGGCTCTTTAGTTCTTCTTCACTCTGCCATAAGGGTGGTGTCATCTGCATATCTGAGGTTATTGATATTTCTCCCAGCAATCTTGATTCTAGCTTGTGCTTCTTCCAGCCCAGTGTTTCTCATGATGTACTCTGTATATAAGTTAAATAAGCATGGTGACAATATACAGCCTTGATGTACTCCTTTTCCTACTTGGGACTAGTCTGCTGTTCCATGTGCAGTTCTAACTGTTGCTTCCTGACCTGCATATAGGTTTCTCCAGAGGCAGGACAGGTGGTCTGGTATTCCCATGTCTTTCAGAATTTTCCACAGTTTATTGTGATCCACACAGTCAAAGGCTTTGGCATAGGCAATAAAGCAGAAATAGATGTTTTTCTGGAACTCTCTTGCTTTTTCCATGATCCAGCAGATGTTGGCAATTTGATCCCTGATTCCTCTGCCTTTTCTAAAACCAGCTTGAACATCAGGAAGTTCACGGTTCACGTATTGCTGAAGCCTGGCTTGGAGAATTTTGAGCATTACTTTACTAGCGTGTGAGATGAGTGCAATTGTGCGGTACTTTGAGCATTCTTTGGCATTGCCTTTCTTTGGGATTGGAATGAAAACTGACCTTTTCCTGGCCTGTGGCCAATGCTGAGTTTTCCAAATTTGCTGGCATATTGAGTGCAATACTTTCACAGCATCATCTTTCAGGATTTGAAAGAGCTCAACTGGAATTCCATCACCTCCATTAGCTTTATTTGTAGTGATGCTTCCTAAGGCCCACTTGACTTCACATTCCAGGATGTCTGGCTCTAGGTGAGTGTGAGTGATCACACCATTGTGATTATCTGGGTTGTGAAGATCTTTTTTGTAGAGTTCTTCTGTGTATTCTTGCCAGCTCTTCTTAATATCTTCCTCTTCTGTTAGGTCCATACCATTTCTGTCTTTTATTGAGCCCATCTTTGCATGAAACGTTCCCTTGGTATCTCTAATTTTCTTGAAGAGATCTCTAGTCTTTAGATTGGTTCCAAATAGGGAAAGGAGTACATCGAGGCTGTATATTATCACCCTGCTTATTTAACTTATAAACAGAGTACATCATGAGAAACGCTGGGCTGGGTGAAGCACAAGCTGGAATCAAGATTGCCAGGAGATATATCAGTAACTTCAGATATGCAGATGACACCAGCTTATGGCAGAAAGCAAAGAGGAACTAAGAACCTCTCAATGAAAGTGAAAGAGGAAAGCAAAAAAGCTGCCTTAAAACTCAACATTCAGAAAACTAAGATCATGGCATCTGGGCCTATCACTTCATGGCAAATAGATCAGGAAACGATAGAAACAGTGAGAGATTTTATTGGCGGGGGGGGGGGACCTCCAAAATCACTGCAGATGGTGACTGCAGCCATGAAATTAAAAGATACTTGTTCCTTGGAAACTTTCTCTGTCCCTTTTCACTTTAATAAAACTCTGCTATACAAAACTCTTGAGTGATTAAGCCTGGTGTCTGGCCCCACAGCTAAATCTTCTTCAGAGATCATGAATCCAACACCATTCACCATAAGCTATCATCTTGGGGGCTCCTCCAGGATCTTCAGGACAAGGTAAGAACACTCAAGAGCTCTAGCCTCTCTGCTCTCTCAGTGTAAACATTTTCTGCTCTACTTCACTAACTCTATGGTGTGCTTGTGTGAATGAATGATATGCCCTGTATGAAGCAAGTGATGAGCCCTGCTCTGTGGTTTTGCAGTGCCTTGTAATGACTGAAGGCAGTCCCCAAAAGGGGAACCTTGGCTGGGGTTTATACCTACCTGCCAATGCCAAGAGACACTCAACGTCCCTGTGAAGAGAATGGCCAGAAATGGGCGAAGCGTGTAGACCAAACTTTCCTTTCTAGGTCAACTTTTCCTGGTCCCTTTGGCTACTTCATGATTACATGGGGAATTAGAACTACTAACCTAATCTGTCAGATTATAGACTTTCAAGGGACTTGTGATCCATGCTGTTGCTGTGTACTTTTACTTAGACCCCATGTATGGAAGCATTTAGGCTTGCTAGGAGCTAAAAGTTACAGGAGCATGTTTGGGAAGGAAGTGGAACTCTAGCTTCAGCAACGTCTCTCTTGGTTGCCTGCCTCAGGGGCCAATGACCTGAAAGCGAATCTTTGTCATGGCTGTGCCTCTGATCTATGTGGATAGAAGCACTGCTGAAGATCGTGAGGTTTTTGAGGACACAGATCAGGAATTGCAGGATCTGGTTAGATTGCAAGTGCAATGGGCCTCTTCCTTTGGTCGTGCTAGCTCTTAGAAGACCAGAGAAAGCTCTCCAGTGGCTTCTGTTTCAACTCCTTAGATATTCTTTTTGTGGAATCTGTGGACAAGAACTGGAAGGATTGGCCCTAATAGCTTGAGGACAAAAACCACTTTTTCCTCGCTGGCCGACCCTTTTGCTCTCACATATGCTGGCATGGTGACACTCAGAAGGGACATCTTGGTTGTTTTTCATCCCTTTATGACTCACCATTTCTACTGCAGTCAGGACTGTACTCAGGAATGTGCACAGGCAGAGGGAAGATGGATGCTTCCCCTAGTCATCTTAGCTCGGGAAACATTACAAAAGACTACTCTGATCCACTCTGGGTGGCATCAGAGGAGGAGAAGAAATCAAACAAAGGTCTTGGTGGTAAGGAACAAAGTCAATCTGGGATGCCATCAGGTCTACCCCTGGTGCATCTCCACCCCACATCTGTGGTAGAACCAGGGGGGATGAATAAGGTACCTGCATCCATAAGGGACAGACTAAGTCTGACCAGGGAAGGAAAGCTTCAGTGGAAAGTCTGTCTACACCCCCATCTAGAGTGGAGAGGGACGCCTCTGGTGGAAAGAAACCACAGCTGTGGATGCACTTTTTTCCCTCTTACAGATGGGAGCTAGCAGTTCTTTTATAATATTTTTTTTTTTTAAAGGAACAAGTTTGACCCAAAGTTTAAAAAAGACACACCTGATCTTCTTCTGTGATACTGAATGTCACAGTATCCTTTAGAAGATGTGGAATGCTAGCCTGTTGAAGTGTCTCTTAATTACAATACTGTTTTATAACTAGACCAGTTCCATAGAAAACAAGAGAAATGGGTAGAAGTACCATATATGTTGCTCTTTATTTCTCTGTGAGACATGCCAGACTTCTGTCCTAAAGGTGCAGATTTGGGTGTGAAACCTTTGGCTCCCTCCTGTCCTCTTACTTTGCCCCTGTATCTGAGGCTCCCAACTGAACAGGCTGAGAAGGCTGAACAGGGCACCCTTCCAGGAGGGGTTGCCTCAGTCTTGGTAAAAATTCAAACAGTCCCAATTGTGGTTGAACTATTTAGAGGATCCAAAAGGTACATAGAAGGCTTTACAGAACTAACTTTACTTTATAATGTTACTTGGAGAGATGTAACGCATGTCTTTATTGGGACAGACACTGACTCCTGACTCAAAAACTTGAGTTTTGGGGAAATCAATTACTTTTGGAGATAAATGGCTTGAACGTGAGATAAGGGGAAAGAGGGAACACGAAATAGCCCTCCTTCCTACTGGGAGCCAAGTGGTTCCAATAACAGAGTTGCTTTGCCAGATGTATACTTGAGGGACTTAAGCAAGTGCACACTAAGATTTTAAACTATATTAAGTTGGCTGACATAGAACGAGGAGAGAAGGAAACTCCTGGTAAATTCCTCGATAGACTACAGAAGTCTCTCCACAAGTTTACTGATGTTCATTCCAAAAGTTCAGAGGAGGAGTAATATTAAACAATAGATTTCTCACTCAGTCAGCTCCAGATATCCGCCATAAGTTATGAAAATAGGCTTTTGGACCAAATCAGTCTTTAGAAAAACTGTTACAGATGGCTCAGACAGATATTATGGTAGAGAATATGAGGAGGAAAATAGGAAAAAAAAAATCAGGCAAAAGACTGAAGCACCAACAATGGCTGTTAAACCTGCTCTGAAACAGCCTGAGAAAAATACCCAGAGGGACCCAGGTGAAAAGGGATGGACTTGTTATTACTGTGGAAAGAAAGGGCATCTCAAGCAGGAATGCCCTCAGGCATCTAAGCTGCCCCCAGCTCCATGTCCGGTCTGCAAAGGACCATACTGGAGAAGAGACTGCCCTCTGAGGTGTAGGCCCCAGGGGTCAGACTCTCAAGACAATCAGGACCGAAGGTGCCTGGGGGTCCCCACACAAGCCCCCATCCTAATAATACCCGAGGAACCCCGGGTATTAATAACTTTGGGGGGCCAATCAGTCGATTCCTTTTGGACCCCAAGGAAACTTACTCTGTGCTCACTGAAGCCCCGGTCCACTTTTCTCCCAGTCCACTACTGTAATGGGCTGTCAGGACGAGCCAAAGGCTATTATTTCAGTCATCCTTTAAGCTGCAATTGGGACTCTGTGCTGTTTTCTCATGAGTTTCTGATCTTGCCAGAGTTTCACTCACCCCTTCTAGCAAAGGATATACTGAACAAGGTCCAGGCCTCTGTGTTCATGAATATAGAGCTTACTCTTTCTCTCATTAATTGAACAAAATGTAAATTCTAGAGTGTAGACTGATGGGAAAACTATGAGTTGAGCACAAAATACTGTTCCTGTCATTATCAAGCTCAATGACCCTGACCTATTTTCACATCAAAAGCAGTATCCACTAAAGCCCAAGGTTAATTGAATGGGCAAAATCTTACTGTACTAACTTCTCATGATGTAAGTGGGCTCTTAAACTCTGAAGTTCAGAGCAACAGTGCTCTACCTTTAAAGGTGCTGTAACTCGAGGGGTGTCAAAAACTTGAGGAACAGAATATCACTTACCGTGTTCTTAGAGACCCCAATGTCAGAAAAACTGAAAAGGCTAATGACATTATTAAGAGACATCTGTGTAAGCTAACTCAGGAAACACAAGACAGTTGGTTTAAAGCTTGACCCATAGTTTTAATGAGGGCTTAACTGCCCCTAAGAAGAAGGGATTATCTCAATGACAGTTTTTGTGCACAGATATTGTCTGATCCTGAAGCCTTCGAATTAACTATGTGACTCAGCTTTCAGCTTTTCAGCCTCCTCATCAATTGAAGGCTTCCCAGGGTGGGTTTCTCCACTTCCAAGAAAGGACTTTCCTCAACTGTGCGATGACATCTAACAATCCTAAGATAAACTGATGTAACTATGGACATAATGTGACTCTTAATTTTGATTATATTTTAACTTGGTTTAATGACTATTTTGCTTCACATAAGAACTTCAGGTCCTCCTTTTTGCCTGGCCAGGCACTGATTGGGACTGGATCCCTCAGTCATGCTGGCTTGCTCTAAAATGGACCTACTGTATACGTGGCTCTTACCTATGGGTGTGGCTTCCCCCTGGCTGGACAGGGAGATGCACCCTAGGTGCAGCTTTTACTCATGGCTTCATATTTTCAGAGTTTCCAGAGAAGCCTGCTAATCTGCCACACCTTAAAACTCATTGGGCAAGGTCTGTATTTCACTGGTATGATTATCTCTCTGGGAACTATAGATGTTATACTACAAGTTGATGTTCTGACTAACTTTACTCAACAGGCTTTACAAGATTCTCAAAAAGCTACTTCAGCCCTTCAGTTCAGTTCAGTTGCTCAGTCGTGTCCGACTCTTTGTGACCCCATTAACTACAGCACCCCAGGCCTCCCTGTCCATCACCAACTCCTGGAGTTCACTCAAACTCATGTCTATCGAGCAGGGATGCCATCCAGGCATCTCATCCTCTGACGTCCCCTTTCCCTCCTGCCCCCAATCCTTTCCAGCATCAGAGTCTTTTCCAATGAGTCAACTCTTCGCATGAGATGGCCAAAGTACTGGAGTTTCAGCTTTAGCATCATTCCTTCCAAAGAACACCCAGGACTGATCTCCTTCAGAATGGACTGGTTGGATCTCCTTGCAGTCCAGGGGACTCTCAAGAGTCTTCTCCAACACCACAGTTCAAAAGCATCAATTCTTCAGCACTCAGCTTTCTTCACAGTCCAACTCTAACTCCATACATGACTACTGGAAAAACCATAGCCTTGACTAGACAGACCTTTGTTGGCAAAGTAATGTTTCTGCTTTTGAATATGCTATCTAGGTTGATCATAACTTTCCTTCCAAGGAGTAAGCGTCTTCTAATTTCATGGCTGCAGTCACCATCTTCAGTGATTTTGGAGCCCAAAAAAATAAAGTCTGACACTGTTTCCACTGTTTCCCCATCTATTTGCCATGAAGTGATGGGACCAGATGCCATGATCTTCGTTTTCTGAATGTTGAGCTTTAAGCCAACTTTTTCACTCTCCTCTTTCACTTTCATCAAGAGGTTTTTTAGTTCCTCTTCACTTTCTGCCATAAGGGTGGTGACATCTGCATATCTGAGGTTACTGATATTTCGCCCAGCAATCTTGATTCCAGTTTGTGCTTCTTCCAGCCCAGCATTTCTCATGATGTACTCTGCATAAAAGTTAAATAAGCAGGGTGACAATATACAGCCTTGAAGTACTCCTTTTCCTATTTGGAACCAGTCTGTTGTTCCATGTCCAGTTCTAACTGTTGCTTCCGGACCTGCATACAGGTTTCTCAAGAGGTGTAGGTCAGGTGGTCTGCTATTCCCATCTCTTTCAGAATTTTCCACAGTTTATTGTGATCCATACAGTCAAAGGCTTTGGCATAGGCAATAAAGCAGAAATAGATGTTTTTCTGGAACGCTCTTGCTTTTTCCATGATCCAGTGGGTGTTGGCAATTCCATCTCTGGTTCCTCTGCCTTTTCTAAAACTAGCTTGAACATCTGGAAGTTCATGGTTCATGTATTGCTGAAGCCTGACTTGGAGAATTTTGAGCATTACTTTACTAGCGTGTGAGATGAGTGCAATTGTGCGGTACTTTGAGCATTCTTTGGCATTGCCTTTCTTTGGGATTGGAATGAAAACTGACCTTTTCCAGTCCTGTGGCCACTGCTGAGTTTTCCAAATTTGCTGGCATATTGAGTGTAGCACTTTCACAGCATCATCTTTCAGGATTTGGAATAGCCCCACTGGAATTCCACCACCTCCACTAGCTTTGTTTGTAGTGATGCTTTCTAAGGCCCACTTGACTTCACATTCCAGGATGTCTGGCTCTAGGTCAGTGATCACACCTTCATGATTATCTGGGTCGTGAAGATTTTTTTTGTACAGTTCTTCTGTGTATTCTTGCCACCTCTTCTTAATATCTTCTGCTTCTGTTAGGTCCATACCATTTCTGTCCTTTATTGAGCCCATCTTTGCATGAAATATTCCCTTAGTATCTCTAATTTTCTTGGAAGAGATCTCTAGTCTTTCCCATTCTGTTGTTTTCCTCTATTTCTTTGCATTGATTGCTGAAGAAGGCTTTCTTATCTCTTCTTGCTATTCTTTGGAACTCTGCATTCAGATGCTTATATCTTTCCTTTTCTCCTTTGCTTTTCACTTCTCTTCTTTTCACAGCTATTTGTAAGGCCTCCCCAGACAGCCATTTTGCTTTTTTGCATTTGGACCATTTTAAAGTCTTTACTGAATTTTTTACAATATTGCTTCTATTTTATGTTTTGATTTTCTGACCAAGAGGCACATGGGATTATATCTCCCTGACCAGGGATCGAACTGGCACCCTCTGTGTTGGAAGGTAAAGTCTCAACCACTGGACCACCAGGGAAGTCATTTTAGCCCTTAATGCTGAACAAATACAAATTAGAAAGGTGATTTTACAAATCAGATTGGCCTTAGATACTCTAACGGCTGCACAAGGAGGAACTTGTGCCATTATTCATACCCAATGTTGTACATATATACCAGATATGAGTACTAATGTTACTCACTTTATTAAACACATGAACAACATTTTCAGGCTATGGATTCTCCTGAAGCTTCAGTCACCTCACTTTGGGAAATGTTAACTAGCTCCTCATGGTGAAAAACTATCCTAATTGTAATTGTTCTAATTGTTCTGTTTTTACTTTTTGCTCCCTGCATCTGTAACTGTAACTGGATTTGTTTCTAACCGTCTGAAAGCTTTTAGGTTACAAATGGTTGTTCGAGCTCCTATGAGTGCCACAACTTCCTCCAACTATTACCTGGGGCCCCTCGATCAGAGACCCTCAGTATGAGAGTTAGGAGAATATGATGCCTTAATAGTTTAGGGACAATGCCTCTCAACAGCAGGAAGTAGTTATGGAATGAAAATGATGCCCCTTTCCCTTGGCGACATAATTCTGAAAGAAAAGGGGAGAAAGAGAGAGTCAATTCCTAGGCAGGTTGATAAGAAGTCCAGGATTCCCGAGAAGGAGAAAGGGACCTGGGGCTCTCGAAGAGGAGATAGGGGTCTGGAATTCTCAAGGAGGAGGAAAGGACAAGCTTTTTCTCCTACATTCCTTAGTAAGGATTATGTAAAAACAATGTATCCTGCTTGAGGACAGTTTCTCCTTGAAAACCTTCTGACTAATCCTGTTAACTTAAAATGTATATTATGGGAGTGGGCCTGGTAAGATCTTTACAACCTTGAGGCATTCTTTTGATTTATTGTAATAACCAATTAAAAAAGTATATAACTCCCTTGCTTAGACTAGCGAGGGGGCACTCTCCATCCCCCTTCTGATGTCTATGTCAGAAGCTTTCTCTGTCCCTTTTCACTTTAATAAAACTCTGCTATAAAAAAAAAAAAAGAGAGACATTACTTTGCCAACTAAAGTCCATCTAGTCAAAGCTATGGTTTTTCCAGTAGTCATGTATGGATATGAGAGTTGGACCATAAAGAAAGCTGAGCACTGAAGAATTGATGCTTTTGAACTGTGGTGTTGGAGAAGACTCTTGAGAGTCCCTTGGACTGCAAGGAGATCCAACCAGTCCATCCTAATGGAGATCAGTCCTAAATATTCATTGGAAGGACTGATGCTGAAGCTGAAGCTCCAATATTTTGGCCACCTGACATGAAGAACTCACTCACTGAAAAAGACCTTGATCCTGGGAAAGATTGAAGGCAAGAGGAGAAGGGGACAACAGAGGGTGAGATGGTTGGATGGCATCACAGATGGTTGATGGTCATCAGTTTGAGCAAACTCTGGGAGTGATGATGGACAGGGAAGCCTGGCTTGCTGCAGTCCATGGGGTTGCAAAGAGTCAGACACGACTGAGCGACTGAACTGAACTGAACTGACGGTGACAGTCAAAGCTTCTTCCTGAATCTTCTGGGCCTTGATTGATTTCAGCTCAAAATAATCCACTTACCAAAGAGATATTTGGGAGTGACAAGTCTTGGTCCTAGCCCAGAAATGCAATGCAGTAAGGCAGGTACTATGAGGAAGGCAAGGTCAGGAAAAGGAGGCAACATTGAAGAGGAACACTGAACTCAGTTTGGGGGCATCAAAAAAAGGTTTTCTCAGCAAGTGTGCCCTATTGCTGCTTTAACAAATTGCCACACAAATGTTAGTAACTTAGTACCTTAATACCTTAAAGCAGCACGCATTTGTACAACATGGTAACTATAGTTAATAACACAGTATTGCATATTTGATAATTGTTTAGAAAGTAGATCTTGGGCTTACTGGAGTTTTAGTGGTAAAGAATCCACCTACCAATTCAGGAGATGCAAGACACATGGATTTGATCGCTGGGTTGGGAAGATCCCTGGAGAAGGAAATGGCAACCCGCTCCAGTATTCCTGTCTGGAAAATCCTGCCGGGGTCCAGCCCCAGCTGATCCAGGGTATTCGAAGGAGAGACGGTGTCGGCGAGGATCAGGAAACAACTGCTTAATTAAACGTTAATTAAGGATATAAAGAGTAATAGAATGAGGATAGCTCAGTGAGGAAATTCAGTGGAGAAAAGAGGCTGAAATAAGGATAGCTCAGTAGGAAAATTCAGTGAAGAAAAGAGGCTGAATAAAATTCCAAAGCAGGGAATTAATGTCACCTATGAAGGCCGCAGGCGTCCTCCCGTTCTCCCGAAGGAGAGGAGACACTAAGGCCTCCCCGGTCAGATCTTAGAAGCCCAGGCAAAATTAGTAGGCTTGATGAGCTTCCCCGCCTCAGAGAAAAAATTCAGCCAGAAGGTGAAAGAAAGAACGACATGGGGAGACCAAATTTCAGTGAACAAAAAGGGGCGTACTTTATTTTCCAAAGTAGTTTTATACCTTAAGTTGTGCATAGAGGATAATGGGGGAAGGGGTGGAGTCATGCAAGGACAGCAGTTCCTGATCCTAATCGAAGCCAGGCTTTCAAATTTATCATATGCAAAAGTTCAGGTGATTTACATCATCTTCTGGCCAGGAGGCCTGTTAACATTTTAAGAAACTTATCTTTCTCTAAAGGTGATTATTCTAAAGTCAGGCACCAGCCTCCAAAAAGCATTGGATAGAGTTGCATTCCTATAGGGCAAAGGTGAGGTGGGCTCAATCAAGAAAAGAATTAACTCAAGTGTCCAAGGTTACAAACATTGAGGCTACTACTTACATTTCTATACACCCATTATATCAATCAATACACTGCCAAGGACACAGTAGGTAAGGGGTGTGGAGCCTTAGCAGCAAACATTGGCCCAATAAGTGAAAAACCCTTCACCAATACAATTTCTAATCTTTTAACTACTCAAAAGAATCTGTGTTTAGACAGTTCAGAACATCTCCTGCCTCTCACAGTTGGGAGGCTCTGAACAATCACATGTGGCCGGAAAAACCTATTCAGGCAGGCTAGAGGACTTCCAAAGGAGTTTGTAGGTTGAAACACTGTCACACCCAGGAATTATTAACTGGAGCTGTAAGCTAACTCTTTTTTCAGAGAGGTAGTGGGGGACAGCCCCCCCTAAAGTCAGAGGTGTAGGTGAAAGCACAAAGCAGAAAGTATGCAGACTCTGGTTTTGGGGGTAGATGCTCGAGAATTTCCAGGGGGACTCCTGAGGCTCGATCCTGCCTTTGTGTATGCCAAGCCTCTTTCCTCATGACCTTTGTCATGGATGGAGCTCCTCACGCTGGCTCCCGGCAGTGATCTAGTTGAGCTATTCCAGATCCTGAAAGATGATGCTGTGGAAAGTGCTGCACTCAATATGCAATATGCCGGCTCCCAGCAAAATCCCATGGACAGAAAGGCCTGGTGGGCTATAATCTATGGGGTGGCAAAGAGTCACATGTGACTGAGGATGCACAGAAGGTGGGAAAAGGATGAAGTGAGTGAAGCACTTGCTTTGTGAGTACCACTTAAGGAGGCCCCCAGAGACTTAGTAAATAAGATAAATGGTATTCAAAAATAAAAATGTAAAAAATCCATGATGAAAAACTTATGAAAATTTTAAATAAAGGCCAGGTTTTTAGGGAAATCATTAAAAAGAAAAGAGTTGTGGCAGGGAAGGGTTGATGATGTCTTTCAGTAGTACAGTATACTCAAGAGGAGGCAAATGTTTAGATGGGGGAGGTGGGAGAGTGCCTCAAGGAGAAAATCAAGTTCTATCTGGGCATGCTGAGTTTAAGAAGCCTGTGATATTTTCAACTGGAGAGCCAGTAGGCAACTTAAATATACGAATATAATGAAGCAAAAAAAAAAAAAAAAAAGTGACCCAGCTTTCCTTCTCCCTCACCTATTATCTTCTAAGTGTCTTTACTACTGTTTCTCTGCCAGACTGGTTCTTGGAAAGAAAAGAAAAGGATCTTAAAGGACCTAATTCCTTGGGATGTAAGAACAAAAGGTTGGTAGCTAATTTTTGGAAGGGAGATGGTTAGAGACTGTTTGGTGTATGTTAGAGCAATTGATAGATCTCCCCTCTGGTCCTGAACCATTTTCAAATCATTATACTTTCATCCTCACTGTTCCTATATGATTCATGTCATCAGCTATATCAACTTCTTTTTTTTTTTTTTTATCAACTTCCAACCTTTGTTAGTGCAGTCGCTTATCGACAACTTGGTCTTTCTTTCTTTCTCATCACAGACTTTGACCCCTGAATGAGAAACACACACTGTCATCATCTGAAAACATTTCACTCTAAAATCACACCACTCTAGGACTTTCATCTTCCTTCCAACTCTTCCCCTCGCTATTCCTATTACATCAGATCCTTGGGTTCATCAACACTTAATGGCCCTTGACCCACTTGTCTGGATGTCTATCAGCCCCTTTCTACCTCCACTTCCATTCCTATCCAGCTTACACTGCAGTGGCTCATAACTTCAGCCATTTTTCTGCCAATATTCTCAATTCCTGTGCTTTTCTTCCTGCTGTCATATCATGTGATAGACTTTAATTCTGTGAGGACCCTTATATACATAGGTGCTTGTTGTGTACTGCAGAAGTGCATCCTACAAATGGAAGGCAACCCCGGCTCTACTCAGAGTTCTGGGGTAGTTCTTCTTCAAGGGTGTAACTTTTTTCTGATCTGTCACATTGTGTAGTGTAGAGGCTCACAAGTTTTGGTCCCCACAGACCAAAGCCACTTGTTGCCTGTAAATATTTATGTGTAGAATTTAAAGCAGTTGGAAAAAAAGTCAAAAGAAGTATAATAATTTGTGATATATAAAAATAAATATATATAAACAGAAAAACTGTATTAAATTCAAATTTCAATTTCCATAAATAAAGTCTTATTGGAATACAGTGATTCTTTTTCATTTTTATATTGCCTATGACAGATTTCACACTACAAAAACAGAGCTGAATAACTGATGGCCTTATGACCCAAAACTCCTAAAATAGGTACTATCATGCTGTTTGCGGAAAAAGTTTACCTGTCGCTGGTCCAGCAGTTCTGCTGTCTGTCTTCTCTGTCCCAACAGCTGGGATGTTAAATATTTGTCAGAGAAAAAAATCCTTCAGTTACATCAACTGGTAAATTGGATGATATATTCATGATCTCTAACCCCACCTGGAAACATCACCTGCTTAGCCGTCTCATTTCTCTAGTCTGCTCTCTCTCTTCGCCTTTCACTTTTTCTACTCTTCTAAGCCTCCAAACATGTTACATCTTTATCTTAACAATGCCTCACTTCCAACTACTAGGTGAAAACAGAAGCCATCACATTGGCACCCCCTGAGTTTCCTGTTCCTGTACCTACAAATTTGCCTGTAGGTGCCCTCATCCTTCACTCACTGCCTCTTGTTTCAGGTTGAAGTGGGAACTTGTCACTCATTTATGGCAAATTCTTCAACCATTGCTTCAGATGTCATCACCTTCCTCAGCGTTCTAACACAAATGATTAGCCCTCCTCTCCCCTGAAGCTCCATGTCTATTGGGTCCTTATCATTAGCAATTTGACAATTCTGTATTAGTTGGCACATTTAACCTGACCCTCCTCCTTGAAACAATTTCTTCATTTGGCTTCCAGGACATCACATTTCTGGTTTCCTCCTTCCTCATGAGCTGGTCTTCTTCTGTCTCATTTTCTGATTCTGTCCCATGTTCCCAACTTCTAAACCAGTAGTTTAGTCAAATATTTTGGACTCCCTTTATACTCTTAGAAATTATTGAGAATCTCAAAGAGCTTTGGTTATGTGGCTTATATCTGTTGATATTTACTCCACTAAAAATTTAGCTTCCCTGGTGGCTCAGATGGTAAAGAATCTCCTGCAATGCCAGGAGACCCAGGTCTCATCCCTGGATCAGGAAGATCCCCTGGAGAAGGGAATTGCTATCCATTCCAGTATTCTTGCCTGGAGAATTCCATGGATAGAGGAGCCTGGCAGGCTACAGTCCTTAGTATCAAAAAGAGTCAGACATGACTGAATGACTAACACATGTAAAAACTCTACCCACTCATGTAAAAATAATAATTATAAGCTCATTACATGTTGACATAAATACTTAAAGTTGTTTTCATTAAAATTTTATTGATGTATAATTGACATAAAACATGTATTAGTTTCAAATGTACAATGTAATGATTTAATATTTGTACATATTGTAAAATGAGCACCACAGTACGACTGGTTACTAGGTATGTAACCTCACACACTTAACAAAAATTCTTTTCTTGTGAAGAGAACTTTTAAGATCCACTGTCTTAGCAACTTTGAAATATGCAATACCATTAACTATAGTTGCCGTGCTGTACATTACATCCCCATGACATTTATTTTAATGACTCATTTCACTAACTTCCATACCCTGCCTCTGGCAACCACCAATCTATTTTCTGTATCTATGACTCATTGTTTTTTTTTAATTCCACATACATGTGAAATTATATGGTATCTGTCTTTCTTTGTCTGACTTATTCCACTTAACATAATGCCCTCAAGGGCAATTCATGCTGGTGAGATCTCCTTTCTTATGGTTGAATCATA
Organism: Bos indicus; assembly: GCF_029378745.1. Lineage (NCBI taxonomy): Eukaryota > Metazoa > Chordata > Mammalia > Artiodactyla > Bovidae > Bos > Bos indicus. The sequence continues at coordinate 87,613,428 of NC_091764.1, read as the reverse complement.
TTTCTTTGTGTGTGTGAGTTTCTCTATATATAGGCACATCTTCACATCTTGATGATTCATTTGTCCATCAGTGGAACTTAGATAGTTTCCATGTCTTGGCTATTATAAATAATGTGGCAGTGAACATGGTGATAATATGGCCTTCAAGCTAATGTTTACATTTTCTTCAGATAAATACCCGGAAGTGGTGTTGCTGGATCACATCATACTGTTTCCCATAGTGACTTCACCAATTCATAATCCCATCAACAGTGGATCAGGGCTTCCCTGATAGCTCAGTTGGTAAAGAATCCACCTGCAATGCAGGAGACCCTGGTTCAATTCCTGGATCAGGAAGATCCTCTGGAGAAGGGATAGGCTACCCACTCCAGTATTCTTGGGCTTCCCTTGTGGCTCAGCTGGTAAAGAATCTGCCTGCAATTCGGGAGACCTGGGTTTGATCCCTGGGTTGGGAAGATCCCCTGGAGAAGGGAAAGGCTACCCACTCCAGTATTCTGGCCTGGAGACACGACTGAGCGACTTTCAACAGTGGATGAGGGTACTTTTTAGGAGAACAAACAAACAAAAACTTTATTCTTCAAAACAAATTAATGAGAAAACTGACATTGTTTTACAGTTTTGAAAATCTCTTTACTATCTAGTTTAGAGGTCCAGAAGTCCACAAATTATGGCCTACAGATCAAATTTAGCCCACTGCCTATTTTTGTAAATACAAATTTATTGGTACATAGCCATGCTTATTCACTTTCATACTGTTTATGGCAGTTTTCCCACTACAGTGAAGAATTGTATTTTTGTGAAAGAGACCGTATGGCCTGCAAATCCTAAAATATTAACTATCTGGACTTTTATAGAAAAAGTTTGCCTATTCCTGGTCAAATTGGTCTCATTTAATAGAAACAAGCTGGATTATGATTTCTGCTTCTTACTCAGTCTATTGGAATTATGTTGTTTTGGTTGAAGAGTTACCAAGTCTAAGCTCATACTGTTCACCACACAACAGGCCAATGAATTAGAGACTAGTTGTTGGGTCAAAGAATAGCGACTTTATTAAGAAAGCCAGAAAATTGAGGAGATGGTGAACTAGTGTTCCAAAGAACTATCTTACCTGACTTAGAATTCAAGCTTCTTTTATACCAAAAAAGCAGGGGATGTGACTGGTTGTTGCAAATTTCTTGGTGCCAGAATCTTTTGTTTTTGCAGTTGTCCTCATAAGGTTGATCACAATGTTCTTACAAACCTCCAGCAAGACAAATACTATTCTTTGTTCTGTGTCTTTTCATCTCTATATGGATGGAAAATTCTTATACCTTTAAAGGTCAGAACCTTGACAATGAACTATCCTGTATATTTCAGTCTATAAGCAACATTCTTTTACAAAAGGTGTAGAGTCAGCATAACCATGCTAAGTCACTTCAGTTGTGTCCAACTCTGTGTGATTCTGTAAGCCTCCAGGCTCCTCTGTCCATGGGATTCTCCAGGCCAGAATACTGGATTGTGTTGCTATGTTCTTCTCCAGGAGATCTTCCCCACCCAGTGATTGAACCCATGTCTCTTATGTCTCCTGCATTAGCAGGTAGATTCTTTGCCACTAGCACCGCCTGGGAACCCCCAGCATGACTAAGCACAGGCAACGAAGCACAAGGTTTAGAGCTCAAACAATAGGTTCAATATGGAGTCAGGTTTGTTCTTCTCTGTTACGTCATGAATTTATAAATCATTTAAATGCTCACAAGTACTAAATTTTAATCTGCAGCCTGAATCATTTTCCTACAGATTGGATGTGCATTGGTATTTCAAACTTAACCTTCTGAAATAGAATTCCTGATCTTACTGGTAAGTCTTCCCCTAAATTCCTATCTTCATTCTTCCCTATCTCATTAATTGTTCTCATCATATCAACTCTCTGAGGCAAAAAACCTTTGAGCCATCCTTGACTTCCCCTTTTCTTTTTTTTTGCCACACCATGCAGCAGATGGGGTCTTAGTTCCCCAACCAAGGATCTTAGTTCCCAAGGCAGGGATCAAACCTGTGCCCCCTGGATTGGAAGGGCAGTCTTAACCTCTGGACCATCAGGGAGGTTCTCCTTCCTCTTTCTTTTGTACCTCACATTTTTTAGCAAATTTTGTTTGTGGCTTCTGAAACCAGATTCTTATCATTTCTCACTTTATGTTTAACTACTATCTAAGTGGTTCAAACCATCATCACATCTCATGTATATTATTATTTCACCAACTTTCTAACTGGTCTTCCTGTTTCTTCCCTTAGCTACCCATGGTTGTCTAGGTTTTCTCAACACAGCAGCCAGAATAATTCCTATGAAGAATTACATTATGTCACTCTTTGACTCAGAAGCTTCTACTGACCTCTTGTATGTTTTAGCTTAGGCAATCTTAACAAAATGTTATAGACTGGGTGGCTTAAACAACATAAATTTATTTTTTCATGGTTCAGAAGACTAGAAGTCCAAGATCGCAGTGCCAATATAACTGGGTTCTGGTGAGAGCTCGTTGGTGACAGCTACCTCTCATTGTGTCCCCACATGTTGGAGAGAGAGTATGCATGCTCTCTGACTCCTCTTCTTACAAGGATACTAATTTTATTGGATCAGAACCCCACCCTTTTGCTCTCATTGATCTCAAGATTTTATAGCTCTGTAAAGTCCCTGTCTCCAATACAGTCACCAGAGGGATTCAGTTCAGTCGCTCAGTCGTGTCCGACTCTTTGTGACCCCATGAATCGCAGCACACCAGGCCTCCCTGTCCATCAACAACTCCCGGAGTTCACCCAGACTCACGTCCATCGAGTCAGTGATGCCATCCAGCCGATTAGGACTTAGCAATATATGAAATATATTAATACATTAAAGGGAAACGCAGCGCAATTTAATCCATAACGTGTGTTTAGTGAAAAATTAAGCACTGTGTTTCCATTTATTAAGAATATTGGTGATAGAAGTATTACTTGCACAATATATTTGCTACTATTTAAATCCACCATGGGGATAACAGTAATGGCTACTAAATGACTGCTAAAAATCCAGAAAAGAAAAATTAGTCGAAGAAGTGATATATACTTCAAAAGTAAGCACTTCTTTGAAAAAGACTATGCCCCAAAACCAAAAATTTAACGTGTGCAGTTGTAGAAAGCCTTAACATACCACATTGTGATGCATTGATCAAATGATGGTTTCAATTAATTTTACTCATTTTTTATTGAATGTTTTTTGCACTCATGAAAAGTGGAGCAAGGGCTGTTAATGTGTTGGGTCCATTAGCAGAACAAGTTGTTTGTAAATAGTTAAAATGGTGCCTGCTTTTATATCAGTGTTATCAGATCTTCAAATAAAAAATCAGTTCATTTCAGTAGTTTTTAATACAATTCATGGAATCAAAATTAAGTTTTTGAAAGGTCATTCTAAGGTAAAACATGTAACATTATTGTGAAGGTTACTGTAAATTTCATTTAAAGATATCAGCATTGAAACCTAATTTTTGCAAAGTTTATTCAAATACAAAATACTGATGAATCACAGTATTATGATAAAAACAATGATCTAACGAGAAATCTGGAACAAAAATTAGTTTTGATGCAACAATATTCATCAGTTCAGTTTTGCCACTCAGTCGTATCCAATTCTTTGTGACCCCACGGACTGTGGCACACCAGGCTTCCCTACCCATCACCAACTCCCAGAGCTTGTTCAAACTCATGTCCATCAAGTTGGTGATGCCATCCAGTCATCTCATCTTCTCTCATCCCCTTCTCCTCCTGCCTTCAGTCTTTCCCAGCATCAGGGTCTTTTCCAATGAGTCAGTTCTTTGGATCAGGTGGCCGAAGTATTGGAAGTTTAATATTCATAATTGTATGGAAATGTATACTTCACAAGAAGACCTAGAGATGTCAGATGAGTACATGAAAAGAGGTTCAACATCACTAATCACTCAGGAAATGCAAATTAAAACCATATGAGATTCCACTATATACTTGTAGTAGTCTGTGCTAGCTACTATAAGAGAATACCTCTGACTGGGTGACTTAACTAACAGAAATTAATCTTCTCACAGTTCTAGAGGCTGGAAGTCAGAGATCAAGGTGTTGGCAGGGTAAGTTTCTGGTGCAACCTCTTTTCCTGGCTTGTAGATTGCTGCCATATTGCTGTGTCCTCATTTGGCCTTTTTCCCGTGCTTGTGTACCTCTGGGGTCTCTTCCTCTTCTTATAAGGACACCAGTCCTGTTGAATTAAGCCTCCACTCTATAACTTCATTTAGCTTTAAAGACTCTGTCTCCAAATACAGTTATACTCAGAGGTTAGGGTTTCAACATAGAATTGGGGGAGGACACAATTCAATCCATAATATTAGAAACATTAATATTTTTAATGATAGTACCAAATGCTGGCTAGGATGCAGAGCAACTGGGACTATCATACATTGCTGGTGGGAATTCAATTTGTGTAGCCATTGTAGAAACATGTTGATAGATTTTTGTAAACTGAAACATGCATTTCTGGGGGCCTGAATCACACAATTTGCAGGATCTTAGTTCCCCGACCAGGGATCAAGCCTGTATCCTCTGCTTTGGGAGTTCAGAGTCCCAACCATCAGACCACCAGGGAATTCCCAAAATGTACCTTTAGCATACAGTATAGCAATTCCACTCTTAGGCGTTTACCCAGGAGAAATAAAACCTGAAGTCTATAGAAACACTTATACCTAAATATTTATAACCCTAAATTAGAAACAACCCATGTCCATCAGCTAGTGAATAAAAAAAAAAAAATAGCCCACCCATAAAATCCAATATTACTTAGTAATAAAAGGAGATATTCTTGCTTATTCATTAACCACATTTGGATTGAATTCAGTTTTGTGCTATTATGCATAAAGTTGCTCATAATATTTAGGATCAAGTCTTTATGGAGACATATATTTTCATTCTCTAGGAATAAATATTGAAGAGTGGAATTTCTGGACTGTGTTTTAATTGTATGTTTGACTTTATAGGAAACTGCCAAATTGCTTTCCAGCATGGCTGCACAATTTGGATTTCCCTCAGCAGCCAGTTGCTTCATATTCTCCAACACTTGGCATTGTCAGTCTTTTAAATTTTAACCACTCTAGTGGATGGGGAGTGGTGTCTTATTATGGTTTTAATTTGTATTTCTGTAATTCCACATTGAACATTTTTTTAGTGCTCAGTTTTTTCTAGTGTAATTTTTTAAAAAGCAGTTTTAGGCTCACAGCCTTTCCTGGACTCTCAGCCTCCTTTCCTGAATCTCTTACATATTGAATCTCAGAGCCTCTGCCATAAGCTGACTTCTCTCTAAAATCTCTTCAGATCAAGCTCCTTTACTCTTAGGACTTCGGATACTGTCTAGATGATAATGATTTTATGGTGTTTAATGGTAATGACTATGAATATTTAATAAGCAGAATGTTTTATCTCTACTATTACATTATGATATTCCTAGAAACAAGAAGAATGATCACCTTGGAGTCCCCACACAGCCTAGCAAAAACTACGTAGACATCTGCTCAGACTGTGAATACTTTTGGATACTATCCCCTTCCTACTTTCAATATGTGACATTACACTCCATTATAAAAATACAATCGCAAATTACCTGATGGTCCAGTTGTTAGGACTCAGCACTTTAACTACATGGCTTCAATCCCTGCTCGGGGGATTAAGATTCTGCAAGTCTCACAGTGTAACCAAATTAAATAAAATAACAACTGATCCAAGTAAATAACAAAACGTATGAGCCAAATAATTCTATGATCAGTAAAAGCTTTAAGACTAAAGAAGACTTCAGATGAGGCTGAACATTTCCATGAAAGCGTTAGGAGGTGATAGCTATTGAACATGGACTTAAAGGTACATACCTGTTCAGAACACGAAGAGGGGAAAGTTGTGTCTTCTAAGCACTGGGAAGCTGTGTGCTCAGGAATATGGAGCAGTGCTAAGTGCTGGGTGTGGTAGCGCCTCTTTCCTGAATTTTCAAGAACCTTTCACATCCACTTAGCTAAAGAACAACATAACTATCACGTTGGCAGAGTAAGCTGTAAGTTCTCTGCTTTATATATGATCTCTAGTGAAGTCACATTGCAGAAAAAAGGCAGAGCCAGGACCAAAACAATTCATCACTTGGGAGCATTTGTAGACACCGAAGTTCATATACTTAGATGGTTTCTTTCCAGCTCAAGATAGATCTTCTCTTGAAGATCTTGGATTTACTACAAAGGCAAATTATCTGCATAGATGAAAATGGGTTATATGGTGCAACAACACATAATTTACAGCAATATCCATTTTTATTCCTAAAATATTTTTCACATCTGTTGCAATTTGCTCATAGGAATGACCGTTTCTAATTTAATTATTACAAGTGTCTTTCTAAGTTTTCTTCCATTCTGCTTGCACGTAATTGTGACTGTAAGGGTATATCTTACACTTCCTTTGTATTTGAGCAGGATAAAATTTCTAATTAATTTCTTCCATTGGTGCATGTGAAAGAGATGTAAAGTAATAGCACTGAATCAGCATACAAGCAGCAGAACTTAAGAAGAGGGTCAAAGTGAATTCTGCAGTGTCACAAGATATGCTTAAGGAAGAAGATTTATTGGGGAAACAAAACTGAAAGTTTAGCAAATGGAGACGATAAATTTCAAGCTCCACAAATCCAAGATTCAACCCTTTCTGGAGCTCTTTCAATCCGTGAAAAATTGTAATCCTGGTAGGTAGAAGAAGCCACCAGCTGGTGGATAGCTGAGTTCAAAGGCAGCCCCTCCCCCTGAGAGACAGCTGCTTATTGTCTGGGAAACCTGCAGTAAATTCTCTGGGCCATTTTTGAACAAAGCTGCTCCTTATAGAACAGTCCTCAAAAAAAAAAAGAAAAAGAAAAAGGAAAAAAATGTCTTTCTTAGCAGTTTACTATTGGAAATATTTAAACATTCAAACTAAGTTTTAGAAATGTAAATTTTAGCTATTAAACAAATAGAGAAACAAAGCAGGAGAATGCACACACATGGTAGCATTTATTCCTTTTCACCAAAAGCTGCACCTAACATTGATGAACCCTTAATCTACGTTATTTAAATGAGAATATTTGGGTGTCCTTGACAATGTCTTGGGAAAAGATTACTTGAGGTTATTAAATTAATGTTTGATTTATTAAAGTTATAAGTTAAAAAGCTCATTTCTTCTTAAGCTTTTAACTTCACTTATGAATCAAATTATTAATTTAAAATCTGAAAAGATTTAACAATTACTTTTAAGAGGCTTTTGATTAAAACTGTCTGATCAGCAAAACTTCCCAAGTATTTGAATAACTCCTAAATCTAGAAAATTAAATATGTAAATGTATTTATGTTGAATCTCAAGCTATTTTAAGTTATAATATTATTTATAAAACCTAATAACACTGTCTTATGTCTTTCAACTTAAAATTGCAAACATAAATTGACTTAACTTTTTATATTGAAAAATGAGAATATCATGAGGATAATCTGTAAAATATTAAATATGTCAAGTACTTAAAGCACCAAACCATAAAACATTAAAATGGCAAATGGCTAATTCCCAAATCTACCATGAAAATATTAATACTGTAATTTTGGTTTCCTTCATCACTTTAATATGCATTTCTTAAATGGGATTCTTCTTTCTCAATGTGGAAGGCCCATAATTTATATATATATATATATGTGATATTCTAGTAAACCTTAGTACACCTATCAGAGTTGACCTATGGCTTATCGTTATTGCAAGATACTATGGATATCAAGGCTGTTGGGAATGGGGGTGGAGGGGACTAGAGAAATAGCCCAGTCTATCTTTGCTAGAAGCTACCAGTACATACAAAAATATTCTGAAAATTGTTAACTAGCTAAGAGATTTTGAAACATTTACATTTTCTTTCAACCCCTAGCAGAATGCCTGAAACATGATAGATTATTAGTAAATACTTGTTCAACCAATCAGTGCTTAAATTGTGTTATAAATATATACTCCTATTTTATTCTTCTTTTGTTGTTTAGTCGTTAAGTCATGTCTGACTGGCAGCCCCATGGATTGTAGCCTGCCAAGCTCCTCATTCCATGGGATTTTTCAGGCAAGGATACTGGACTGGGTTGCCATTTCCTTCTCCTTACTCTTCTTTGTGTGTGCTTAGTCACTCAATCCTGAGAAAGCAATAGCAACCCACTCCAGTACTCTTGCCTGGAAAATCCCATGGACGGAGGAGCCTGGTAGGCTGCAGTCCATGGGGTCACTGAGGGTTGGACACCATTGAGCGACTTCACTTTCACTTTTCACTTTCATGCATTGGAGAAGGAAATGGCAACTCACTCCAGTGTTCTTGCCTGGAGAATCCCAGGGATGGGGGAGCCTGGTGAGCTGCCGTCTATGGGGTCCCACAGAGTTGGACACGACTGAAGCGACCTAGCAGCAGCAGCAGCAGCAGCAGTCATTGAGTCGTGCCCTACTCTTTGTGACTCCATGGACTGTAGCCCTCCAGTCCATGGGGATTCTCCAGGCAAGAATAATGGAGTGGGTTGCCATGCCCTCTTCCAGGGGATCTTCCCAATCCAGGGATTGAACCCAGGTCTCCTGATTTTTCTGGTAGTCATGTATGGATGTGAGAGTTGGACTATAAAGAAAACTGAATGCCAAAGAATTGATGCTTTTGAACTGTGGTGTTGGAGAAGACCACTCTTGAGAGTCTCTTGGACTGCAAGGAGATCAAACCAGTCCATCCTGAAGGATATCAGTCCTGAATATTCATTGGAAGGACTGATGCTGAAGCTGAAACTCCAACACTGTGGCCACCTAATGTGAAGAACTGACTCATTTGAAAAGACCCTGATGGTGGGAAAGATTGAAGGTAAGAGGAGAAGGGGACGACAGAGGATGAGATGGTTGGATGGCATCACCGACTCAATGGACATGAGTTTGAGTAAACTTTGGAAGTTGGTGATGGACAGGAGGCCTGGTGTGCTGCAGTCCAGGGGGTCACCGGGAGTCGGACATGACTGAGAGACTGAACTGAACTGAACTCCTACATTGCAGGCAGATTCTTTACCATCTGAGCCACCAGATAATATTCTTACTCTTTAAGGTGTTATAAATTTGACAGCAGAATATTTAAATTTGTATTTTCCACTCTGATCTCAAATTCAACATATTTAAATCCCTAATTATCTGTTTCCATAAATGTGTTCCACCATCCCCCCCAAAATGGTCTCAAGCACCTTGTTTTAGTTATTTATTGTTGCATAACAAACCAGCCCAATAATTTAGTGGCTTTTAAAAACGATTATTTATTTGTTCATGATTCTGCAGTTTGAGCAGGGGTCAGTGGCATGGCTTATCTCTGTCTGATGTGGTGCTATCTGAATTGTGGAAAGTTGTGCATCTAAGAGCTAATGCATGGAAATGTCCAAGATCATTTCCTTCCTAAGTCTAAGGCCTTAGCAGGGAGTACAGGAAGCCGGAGTTTTTTCTTTGGAAGTCTATGGTCTCTCCACTATTCAAAAGTCTCCTGACCCAAGGATTGAACTTGGGTCTCCCGCGTTGCAGGCAGATTCTTTACTATCTGAGTCACCAGGGAAGCCCTATTCAATAGTCTAGTCCAGGTTTATTTATACTGCTGCTGGATCTCCAAAAGAAGAAACCTCTTAAGGCCTGTGTTTGAATGTTCTAGTGTAAAATCGAAGTACAAAAAACTGAATTACAATATTGAATTACAATATTCTGTAGTTTCAGGTATACAGCAAAGTGATTATATACACATATATGTTTTTTCGGTCTGCAATGCAGGAGACCCGGGTTCTATTCCTGGGAAGGGAAGATCCCCTGGAGAAAGGATAGGCTGCCTACTTCAATATTCTTGGGCTTCCCTGGTGGCTCAAACAATAAAGAATCCACCTGTAATGCAGGAGACCTGGGTTCGATCCCTGGGTTGGGAAGATCCCCTGAAGGCGGGTATGGCAACCACTCCAGTATTCTTGCCTGGAGAATCCCATAGACAGAGGAGCCTGGCAGGCTACAGTCCATGGAGTCACAAACAGTTGGACATGACTGAGCGACTAAGCACAACACAGAAACCTTGGTACTAAAATTAATTGTGAGTGAACTCTGGGAGTTGGTGATGGACAGGGAGGCCTGGCGTGCTGCGATTCATGGGGTCGCAAAGAGTCGGACATGACTGAGCAACTGATGTGATCTGATCTGATAAGAAAATAACATCATAGACAAACCTCAGTTGTGAACGTAGAGCCAAAGATCATATATAAAATGTGCTTCGAATCTAGTAACTGAAAAAAGTTATGACCAAATAAGGTTTATTCCATGAATATAAGCATGGTCCAAAGGCAGAAAATCTATAACAATTTATCATATTAACATTTTTTTCATGTTCAAATGTTTATACTAAAGAGATTCTCACATATGTCATCATGAAAAGTTTTTCACAGTGACTTTTTTTGGTGTAATTTCCCCCCAAATTGGAGATTATAATTTTAATGCTTTTCCATAAGAAAATATGTATGTAAACAAATCGTATGCTATTCACTCTGGAATCCTATGCAGCAATTAAAATGAATTCATTACATATATCTGCATGCAACAATCTTAAATGCAAGTATCCCTCACTTTCCAAATGTTTGCTTTATGTCACTTCCCCTTCTATCAAAGACCTACACTAGTGTGTGTTTTTGTTAACCAAATGAAATCTGGTTAGCAAATCTGAGAGCTTGTGTGCTTAGGAAAATGGCAAAAAGTAAAATAGCCTTCAGCATTGTTTTTGCAGAATTCCCTGATAGCTCAGTGGTAAAGAATCCACCTGGAGAAACAAGAGATGGCAGGTTCAATCCCTGGATTGGGAAGGAGGAAATGACCACCCACTCCAGTACCCTTGCTTGGAAATTTCCATGGACCCCTGGTGGGTTAAAGTCGACAATGACCACATTTGTTTTTCAGCCCATGATTATAGAGGCCGTGTGTGCCAGAGAGAGAGGCAACACCTGGGATTTACACTCAAGCCGCCATAGCTTTGAATTCCAAGCACCTGTGCTTTATCTCGACTTATTTTAGCAGGATCTGTGCTTTATCTCGACATCCTTTTAGCAGGATGTGCCCTAAAGGATGGAGAAGGAAATGGCACCACACTCCAGTACTCTTGCCTGGAAAATCCCATGGACAGAGGAGCCTGGTAGGCTGCAGTCCATGGGGTTGCTAGAGTTGGACACAACTGAACGACTTCACTTTCACTTTTCACTTTCATGCATTGGAGAAGGAAATGGCAACCCACTCCAGTGTTCTTGCCTGGAGAATCCCAGGGACGATGGAGCCTGGTGGGCTGCCGTCTATGGGGTCATACAGAGTCGGACACAACTGAAGCAACTTAGCAGCAGCAGCAGCCCTAAAGGAAATTGTTTCTTTGCTCTCCACAACTTTGGCTTAGGAAAATACCATAGGAATGCTCCATGAACTTTTAGATTGCAGGAGAAACCTGTGAATAATTTTTAATATAAAAGCAGTTTGCCGTTTGCAACAATATGGTGGGCCTAGAGATTGTCATGCTTAGTGAATTAAGTCAGAGAAGAACCAATATTATATGATATCGCTTATATGTAGAATAAAAAAAAAAAATCATACTAATGAACCTATTTACAGAACAGAAATAGAGTCACGGATGTAGAGAACAAACTTATGATTACCAAGGGGTGTGAGGTGAGATAAATTGGAACGTGGGATTGACATATACACACTGCTACATATATGATAGATAAGTAATAAAAATCTATTGAGTAGCACAGGGAATTCTACCAATACTCTGTAATGACATATGGGAATAGAATATGAAAAAGAGTGGATATATTGGGGCAGTCAGAAAGTTCATTTGGATTTTTCTTTATGATGTTAAGAAAAAAAACTGAAGGAACTTTTTAGCCAATTCAATATGTATATGCATAACAGATCCACTTTGCTCTACAGCAGAAACTAACGCAATGTTGTAAATCAACCATAGTCTCATAAAAATTAACTTTATAAAAGCAGTTTGCAAGGGGATGAGTGAGTGCTCAGTCCTGTCTGACTCTTTGTGACCCTAGGGACTGCAGCCCACCAGACTTCTCTGTCCTTGAAATTTTCCAGGCAGCGGGATCTTTCTGACCCAGGGATTGAACCCCCATCTCTTGCATCTCCTGCTTTGGCAGACAGGTTCTTTGCTAGCTGAGCCATCAGGGAAGCTCACACATAGTGTAACATTTGTGTAACATTTGTAAACATACAGAATAATACTACATAGTATATAGTGAATATAAATAATACATATGCTAAAAATATAAAAACATGCATGAGAATATACATATCAACTTCAGGATAGCTGTTCTTCTGGGGAAAGAGAAAAGAAAACGAGGTAAGAGGGATTCTACTCAGTAATTTTTTATTTCACAGGAAAAATGAATGCTCATATTTGCTAAATCTCACTTATATGAATATGGCTATCTGTAATATTGTTGTTACTACTCTTCCATATGTCCTCATTTCATTTTTAAAAAGTTAGACCTATTTGCTTGATGTGACTGAAATAAAATGCTTGATTATAGAAAGGGCAATAATGACTCCTTCTGTGACCATAAAGCCACAGTTAATTATATAGTAATTCTAATATTGACATACGATTTCAGTTTGTATGGAACTGCACTCTGTTTTAGGACTCCCTCCTTTGTTTCATTCATTACCATATCAAAAGGGTCTGTCTTCAGAGTTTGTATCCTTGGGAACCCTCCTGGTTGCTAGGTAAACCAGTAACAGCCCCAAGATTCACATTCAGTTGTCCATGACGGTTACTAAGCTGAAAGGAACCAAAGAGAGGTAAGGGAAAGACGCGTGTGCTCTGACCAAAGCAGAGTTTTAGTTCAATGTTCAGCCTACAAATAAAACATCACATTCAGCCCCTTAAGAGTCCAGAGACATCTAGAAAAGAGTCACTGCTCTTAAATGAGTTCCATTTTAGTTCATATACTTACATGTAACAATAGAGAAGAGCCTGAACATGAATAGTAAATATGATAGGAATTCAGAGGAATTCAGAAACACAGCTTTGTGAAGCCAGATGCTTGGTGAAATTTCAAGGCAAAAATGGGGCTTGCAGTGGGAAATCAATCCTGCTTCCTCCTCTAAAACTGACTCTAAGTTATTTTTAATTTTAAAATATAAACAACACTATTTTATGAAAAGGTGATTTTCCAAAGAAAGTAGAGGAATGTTGCTAAAAAAATAATTGAAAGCTATTTCCAGAAGTACAAAGGCAAGGAGAGGAGCGATGTGGGAGGTGGCAGAGAGCTGGTGAAGAATCTTGGTTGAAGAAGCAATTGGATTTTCTACTCGTGACAAGAAATGCGAGTTGGTGTTACTTTTAATGTCAAAATGTCTTAAATCTGATATTTATTGTTTACATATGTTTCTGTCATCCTTGGCTATTTAGAACACTTTTTATATCAGAAATTTTTAATACTATTCTGCACAAATCAAGATGTAACCAAAAAAACTTCATTGGTGGAACGTGAAACTTTATTCTTTAAAGCTAAGAGCTAGAAATTGCCTTCAATGTAACTACTGATTTTAATCGTATTATAAAAAATTGCAAACACTCACAAAGGTGGAGAGACTAGTAGTATAATGAACCCTAATACACGCAACTCAGAGATTTAAACGTTTATTAGTATTAGCCATACTGGCTTCATCTACCCTCTTTTTCTTTCTTTTTATTACTAAAGTATTTTAAAGTAGGTGGTGCGAGTGGTAAAGAATCCACCTGCCAATGCAGGAGACCTAAGAGACGTGGGTTCAATCCCTGAGTCGGGAAGATCACGTGGAGGAGGGCACAGTAACCCACTCTAGCATTCTTGCTGGAGAATCCCATGGACAGAGGAGCCTGGCGGGCTACAGTCCATGGGGTCGCAGACAGCAGGACACAACTGAAGCAACTTAGCACAGCAGAGCAGAGCACAGCAGAGCACAGCACAATCCATGCAGCTCAGAGATTTAAAGGCTTATCAGCATTAGCCATACTGGCTGCATCTACCTTCCTTTTTTTTCTTATTACTAAAGTATTTGAAAGTAAATCCAAGACCTCATGAAACTTCATCCCATCTACTTATAAGTCTTCTGAGTTTTAATTGAACTATTGATTAAGTAGTTAAGAGAAAACAGGATATTACAGGAAGTATCTACTGAGCTGCAAAGTACAGCAATTAATCTTTTCTCATTTAATCAAAGAGAGCAGCAGGGCTCTAGTAATATCAATTATGTTTAGAAATGGAAATTTTTTAAAAAAATCAAAAACAAGGAAGCAATTTTAAATATTTTTCAGCCCTCACTTCTGCTTTACTTCCTCTTGACATATTCCCTGTTAACAACTGGCTACTTCTGAGGGCTCTGACCTCTCAGGGTAAACAAAGGTTATATGTAAATCATATTTATGTGGCTCAGCAAGGGGTTGGCAGGATCCTAGAACATAATTCCAATAAAAGTTTCTATTCTGTACCGCAAAACCCTTGCCCTTCTGACTGAGAGACCTTTCCAGTGCTTTATATTTTAGCTCTTCTGTTGATGTTACTATTGTTGTTACTGTGTATTTATCAGTATTTTAAAATAAATTTTCCTAGATTCACATGAAAAAACACACAAAGAAGTAAAATATCTAATGTTAATAAAGGTTTATATGATGAATTTCTGGTGGGAGTATTTACAAGTTGTCACACTTAAACCAAAAAAAAGCCAGTTTGATAATCATACTTGAATAGCAAGTTTTAATATTTGGTATCTTAAACTCTGTTAGCCTCTTCATAACTGAGCAGGATAAAAAATTCTTAATGTGGAAATGACGCTTCCTCCGCTGAAAGAGATAATGCTGACTTTCTATTTTGTTTTATTCCAGCATCCCATCTTTTCCTCCAGAGAAAAGGTCCCTCTGCCAGGATGGATTGAGGGACTTTTGAGATGTACGGTTCCAAATTAGGAAGCAGTGGGAAGAAGAGAAAAATTAATAGACTGTAAAATCTATTAATTTAAAAATAAGTAATGAAGAGGGGTGGACAGAAGGGGGAAAGAGTTGAGAAAATATTAGAGTGTGGCTTATAATAAAGAGGCTCATGCCAGGCTCCTCTGTGCATGAAATTTTCTACATGAGTACTGGAGTGGGTTGCCATTTGCTACTCTAGGGGATCATCTCTATCCAGGGATCGAACCCCTATCTCTTGTGTCTCCTGCATTGGCAGGCAGATTCTTTACCACTGAGCTACCTGGGAAACCCCTTGTAACTAAGAGGCTCCAGAGTAATATGAGTTTACAGAAAATTGAAAAGGAGAGAAAAAAGAGATGTAGGAAGTGTTACTGGAGTGTTAACAGCTTTAGAGGAGAGCCAAGTTCAGTTAAGCTCAGTCACTCAGTCTTGCCTGATTCTTTGGGACCCCATGGACTGCAGCATGCCAGGCTTCCCTGTCTATCACCAACTCTTAGAGCTTGCTCACACTCATGTCCATTGAGTCCGTGATGCCATCCAACCATCTCATCCTCTGTTGTCCCTTTCTCCTCCTGCCTTCAATCTCTCCCAGCATCAAGGTCTTTTCTAATAAGTCAGTTCTTCACATCAGGTGGCCAAAATATTGGAGCTTCAGCTTCAGCATCAATCCTTCCAATGAATATTCAGGATTGATTTCCTTTAGGATCCTTTAGGATCTCCTTGCCATCTATAGGACTCTCAAGAGTCTTCTCTAATACCACAGTTCAAAAGAATCAGTTCTTCGGTGCTCAGCTTTCATTATGGTTCATCTCTCACATCCATACATGACTACCGGAAAAACCATAGCTTTGACTAGACGGACCTTTGTTGTCAAAGTAATGTCTTTCCTTTTTAATATGTTGTCGAGGTTGGTCATAGCTTTTCTTCCAGAGCAAGTGTCTTTTAATTTCATGGCTGCAGTCACCATCTGCAGTGATTTTGGAGCCCAGGAAAATAAAGTCTGTCACTGGTTCCATGGTTTCCCCATCTACTTGCCATGAAGTGATGGGACTAGGTGCCATAATCTTAGTTTTCTGAATGTTGAGTTTGAAGCCAACTTTTTCACTGTCCTTTTTCACTTTCATCAAGAGGCTCTTTAATTCTTTGCTTTCTGCCATAACGGTGGTGTCATCTGCATATGTGAGGTTATTGATATTTCTCCCAGCAATCTTGATTCCAGCTTGTGCTTCTTCCAGCCCAGCATTTCTCATGATGTACTCTGTATAGAAGTTAAATAAGCAGGGTGACAATATACAGCCTTGATATACTCCTTTCCCTATTTGGAACCAGTCTGTTGTCCCATGTCCAGTTCTAACTGTTGCTTCTTGACCTGCATACAGATTTCTCAGTAGGAAATCAGGTGGTCTGGTATTCCCATCTCTTTCAGAATTTTCCATGGTTTATTGTGACCTACACAGTTAAAGGCTTTAGTGTAGTCAGTAAAGAAGAAGTAGATGTTTTTCTCAAACTCTTGCTTTTTTGATGATCCAACAGATGTTGGCAATTTGATCTCTGATTTCTCTACATTTTCTAAATCCAGCTTGAACATCTGGAAGTTCTCGGTTCAAGTACTGTTGAAGCCTTGCTTGGAGAATTTTGAGCATTACTTAGCTAGCATGTGAGATGAGTGCAGTTGTTCAGTAGTTTGAACATTTTTTGGCATTGCCTTTCTTTGAGATTGAAATAAAAACCTATCTTTTCCAGTTCTGTGGCCACTGCTGAGTTTTCCAAACTTGCTGGCATATTGAGTGCAGCACTTTCACAGCATCATCTTTTAGGATTTGATATAGCTCAACTGGAATTCCATCACCTCCACTAGCTTTGTTCGTAGTGATGCTCCCTAAGGCCCATTTGACTTTGCACTCTAGGATGTCTGGCTCTAGGTGAGTGATCACACCACTGTGATTATCTGGGTTATTAAGATCTTTTTTGTATAGTTCTTCTGTGTATTCTTGCCACCTCTTCTTAATATCTTCTGCTTCTGTTAAGTCTGTACTGTTTCTGTCTTTTATTGTGCCTATCTTTGCATAAAATATTCCCTTGGTATCTCATTTTCTTGAAGAGATCTCTAGTCTTTCCTTTTCTACTGTTTTTCTCTACTTCTTTGCACTGATCACTGAGGAAGACTTTCTTATCTCTCCTTGCTATTCTTTGGAGCTCTGCACTCAGATGGTATCTTTCCTTTTCTCCTTTGCCTTTAGCTTCTCTTCTTTTCTCAGCTATTTTAAGGCCTCCTCAGACAACTGTTTTGCCTTTTTGCATTTCTTTGTCTTGGGGATGGTCTTGATCACCGCCTCCTGTACAATTCATGAAACTCCATCCATGGTTTTTCAGGCACTTTGTCTATCAGATATAATCCCTTGAATCTATTTGTCACTTCCACTGTATAATCATAAGGGATTTGATTCAGGTCATACCTGAATGGTCTAGTAGTTTTCCCTACTTTCATCAATTAAAGTTTGAATTTTGCAATAAAGAGTTCATGATATGAGCTACAGTCAGCTGCCAGTAGTTTTTACTGACTGTATAGGAGAGCCATGTAAATTATTAGAATTCCTTAATGGGACTTGCCTGGTGATCCAGTAGCTAAGACTGCACACTTTCAGTGCAAGGCCCCTGGATTCAATCCCCGGTCAGGGCTTTAGATTCCACATGCCACAAAAAAATCCTGCCTGCTGTAATGAAGATTGATGATCCTGCTTGCCAAAACTAAGACCCAGTGCAGCCAAATAAATTTTTTAAGAAAGAATTCCTTAAAAATATCTGAACAATATTTCTTTGAGAGTGTTTCCATTTATCAAAAGTGTTCTCTTTTGTTGATGAATGGAACATCTATACTAGTACACATTATTTGAAACAAATTTTTGATGATAGCATAAGGCTCTGTCCAGTGAAAATACTGTGGTTAATGTGTCATTCCTTTGTAATTGGATTTATATTATTTCTATTTTTCTACTATTTAAAAACCACTGGGGTGAATATATTTTTACTCATTGCTTTGAGTCCCCCTAAAACAGCTCTCTTGCTAAGTTTATGACTAACCTCTCTGTTCAAAACTTTATTCCCTTTCTTGTCATGTATCTGTTCCCCTAAGAGCTCATGTCTCATCATGGTTCTCTTTCACAGTGTTTGTGAAGGTTAATGATATTCACAGTGTGCAGACCCCTGGCTGGCGTAGAGTAATGGTCAATGAATGTTAGTTCTATGTTAGTGACCACCATATTACATTAGCTCCCAGGAAGCACAGATATAATCAACCTAGATTTTCTGTTCATGTTTATCCATACTCATTAGAAGAGTATTATTTGAGTGGCAGAAACCAACACAATTTTGTAAAGCAGTTACCCTTTGATTAAAAATTAAAGAAATTTAAAATAAAAAAACAAATGAGCTAATATACAAGAAAGACTATTATTCTTTTGTCTTTATTTTGATGGCATTATGAATTAGCAACAATCCTATAAAAGTTTGATCTGCATTCAGTTCAGTGGAACTAACAGTTTCCTTGCTCAAGACACCCATCTTTGTGTGAAAAACAGTCATATATCAAAAAGAAAGAAAATTATTTAACTGCATCTAAGTTGGGGCATCTAAGTTGGGCTTTCCTGGTGGCTCAGATGGTAAACAATTTGGCTGTAGTACTGGAGACCCAGGTTCAATCCTTGGGTTGGGAAGATCTCGTAGAGAAGGAAATGGCAACCCACTCCAGTATTCTTTCCTAGAGGATCCCATGGACAGAGGAGCCTGGCAGGGTACAGTCCATGGGCTTGCAGAGTCGGACATCACCTAGCGACTAACACCCAGACTTTAAGTACTCTTAAAATATAAAATAATAATTAGGTTTCTGTAGGGGATTTTTTTTTGCCAGGAAAACAAATGATGAACAAGACAGGCATAAATGCCTTAATTGTTGCTTAGCTCAGTTTTCACTTAGTACTACTTCTGAAAATATTTCTCTTTTATTTTAGGAAATTTTATATTTCCATTATACATGTTACTGGAATCAACAGATATGAGGATACCTGTAACCAGACTTGTAAAACTGAGATAATAGCCACATTAATACCAATGTCACTTTTAGTTAGAATCTAAAAGATATATAACCATGTATAAGAATCTGCACAAAACAATATTAAATTAGCTTTAAAAAAAATAGGATTTTTTTTCAAATCATCACTGTGTCACCGTGTGTATTTCTTTGAAAATTATCTCTCTGCACATATTTGAGTATGTGCCAAGTTGGAATTTCCTTGTTATGAGAAATGAGTCACAAAACAAAGTTCAAAGGAAGTGTTCACAACCCTAACTGCACCACGTTTGAAGTTGGGATAGTTAAACATACAATAAAAATTTGAGGGAATGTCTCAGTGAATCAAAGACAACTCACAAGCTGTATAGCCCTAGAACACTGCAAAAATGTAAAGGATTTCCCATTTCCAGAAATGTTTATCAGTCTGCTTAGTTCTTTCAGCATCATCATGCCCTTTCTATTTGCAATTCAAATAGTTAATGAGTTACTGAAGAAGTTAAACACTAGTGTAGAATTGCAAACCTTAGGTCATATTCCACCATCCAGCTCACTCTCATGTTACTGGGAAATTAAGATCTCTTAGAGCTGTTCATTGACTTAAAAGTTCATCAGAGCCTGAAGTAAACAAAGTGATCTTTACAACGCCAACAAAACTTAGATGCTTTTCATAATTTTAAGAGCTGTGTTAGTGTCGGCAGTTGGGTGATGATAAAGTCAATTATCAGCTCTGTTAGGTAAATCTCCTGTAATCTTAAGAAAAAAGGTTTAATGACCTAGCACATTCAGCACTTCATGATCATGAATATCTGTGACTTTTCCAAAATGTGCTAGTTATCCGAAACTTACTTCAGTTTTTCAATTCTGAGAAATACATGTGAGTTAATTCAGTAATTACCTCAGTGATTTATTAAATGCCTACTATTTGAAGCACGATGCTAGGTAGGGAATAAAAAGCAAATAAAATGTAGTTTCTGCATGCTGCAGTCCATGGGGTCAAAGGAGTCAGACACGACTGAGCGACTGAACTGAACTGATCCTTAAGAACAGGCTTACCTGGTAGCTCAGCTGGTGAAGAATCTGCCTGCAATGCAGGAGACCCCTGTTCAGTTCCTGGGTTGGGAAGATCCCCCTGGAGAATGAATAAGCTACCCACTTCAGTATTCTTGGGCTTCCCTGGTAGCTCAGATCTATCACCTCACATAGTTACCAATTTTCCTTGTGTGATGTAGGTTTCACGTTAAGCAACTGTATAAAATACAGTATTCTTCACTATACTCACTAAGCTGTACATTAGATCCTCAGAATTTATTCATCTTATCAATATAACTGGAAGTTTATACTCTTTGTCTTCACTCATTCCTTTCTCTCATCAATCCCTCATGACCAATCTCCTGTTTCTGTGAGGTGTTTTTTTTTTAGATTCCACATTTAAGTGAGATTATAGAATATGTCTTTGTCTTATCTCACATTTCATAATGTCCTCTAGGTCCATCTGTGTTGTAGCAAATGGCATGATTTCTTTCTTTTTTATGATATATGAGATATGTATAATAAGTTTTCTTTATACATGCATCCTATAGTAAGCAATGCTACAGTAAACATTAAGTGAAGTGAAGTGAAAGTCACTCAGTCGTGTCCTACTCTTAGGGTCCATGGAATTCTCTGGGCCAGAATACTGGATTGGGTAGACTTTCCCTTCTCCAGGGCATCTTCCTAACCCAGGGATCAAATCCAGGTCTCCCACATTGCAGGCAGATTCTTTTATCAGCTGAGCCACAAGGGAAGACCAAGAATACTGGAGTGGGTAGCCTATCCCTTCTCCAGGGGCATCTTCCCTACCCAGGAATCAAACCGGGGTCTCCTGCATTGCAGATGGATTCTTTACCAACTGAGCTATCAGGGAAGCCACAATAAACATGGGGATGCATATATATTTTCAACTTAGTGTTTTCGTTTTTTTTCAGATAAATACACAGATGTGGTATTACTGGATTATATGGTAGTTTTATTTTTAATTTTTGAGGACCCTCCATACTGTTTTCCATAGTAGCTGCACCAATTCACATTTCTGCCCCCAATGCACAAATGTTCCCCTTTCTCCACACCTTCACTTGCATTTATTGTCACTTGTCTTTTTGATAATAGCCATTCTAAGAGGTGTGAGGTGATAGCTCAATGTGGCTTTGATTTGCATTTTTCTGATGATTAATGATGTTAAGTACCTCTACTTATACCATTGACTATGTGTATGTCTTCTTTGGAAAAATATATATTTATGTCCTTTGCCTGTTTTAAAATCAGATATTTTCTTGTTTTACTTTTGTGTTGTATGAGTTCCTTACATATTTTGGATATTAATCATTTATAAGATATTGGTTTGCAAATATTTTCTCCCATTCTATAACTTACCTTTTCATTTTGTTGATCTATACTGGTCTTGAAATATAAGCAGAAGCTTTTCCAGGCATGGACTGGAAGGACATACTTCAGGTATCCTACTATTGCTTTTTCTCCCCCCAAATGGGCTATTTATTTGCTCTCAATAAATCTATTGATAATGATTAAGAAATCGATGTGGCCTGAGGTGGGCGAATAGCTCTCAGGGAGGGAAAGCTATACTATTTTTATTATAAATCATTAATCACAATTCACAAGTGATATTTCTAGTACAATAAAATTAAGTGAAACAAATAATGTTACAGTTTTAGTATACTACTTATTTGTTACTAATGCTAATATCAGATGATTCATATAAATTATCAATTATTTCTTAAGTAGCTTAAGGTTTCTTAAACTCTAAAGGTTCAAAGTTTTTCAAGGTCCTTTTATCCAAAAAACATGCATAACTACTTTTCAGCAGTCTCCCTTCAACATAACATAAACATAAAGCTTCGAGTTTTCTAAATGACTTCAACTCTTCTATCAAATTCCCCTGACTCATCTCTTAAGGACAACCCAGTCAGACCCCAGAGCTTTCCAATCAGCTTTAAATCAGCTTTAAAATCCAGTCTCGTTTGACCAATTTCTGCTCACCTAAGTGCCCCTCTTCCCCTACACTGGCTAGTCTGTCACCTGAGGGATTGAAATAGAAAGTAAAGCTCAGTTCTTTTATTCGTTATCAGACATCTTGCCAGACAAGTATGGGAGGATCTTCAGCACAACAGTAATGAAATATAGACGGCGGACTTGACTGTTTGTTTACAGGAAGGCAATAAACCCATTAACATTTTTATTATCTACCATCATATAATATATCAACATTTCACAGTTTGAAGCATATGGTTGCCTCTTTATAGCTTTACAACCCTGTTCTTTCAGGAAATATTTATTGATTACCCACTTTGGGTCAAATACTGTTCTACAGGTCAGACCATAGCGCAGACAGAGGAGCCTGGCAGGTTACAGTCCATGGGGTCACAAGAGTCGGACGTGATTTAGTGACTAAACCTATAGTTGCTTTACAATGTTGTGTTAGCTTCTACTGTAGGGATATACTATATGTTTTTAAGATGTCTTCCTAGGTAGTCCAAATAGATATTTTCTTTTTTATTGATGCAAATTCTAAGTTGTTTCTAAGTATTTCAAGGTCCCCATCATGACTGATAGTTCAGGTTGGTTTAAAGTGACCAACACATACCACAATAGCACACATATATTGAGTATATTGAGTAGGTATTATGTGCTACTGTCTTAAGTGATTCAAATGTTTTATTTAACCTAGGTACTAATCAAGTATATGACTAGTCAGTCATATTATTCTCATTCTACAATGAGGTTTGATACACTTTATAATTCAGAATCAGTCAGATTTTAGAAAAGTAAATGAGACCCTTCACCAAAGTTTGTATAACATTTTCAGCAGAGTCTGGATACCTCCCCATAAGCAAAGAAATAAATATATCTGATTTAAATTTATTGCTTCACATGGAGTGGAACAAATGAGGACTTTAAGTAGTTTGATTTCACTTCAAGTCTGAATTTGTTACCCAATGAGTTTAGGGCAAATGTAAAACAATATTTTTGGGTTTTAGAACCTTTGGGATTTGAGAATTTTGGTAAAGGGCCTATTATTAACAACTAAGTTATACTGCCTACCCCATAATAATTAGAATCATCTTTACTTCAGGTTCTAGAATTTCAAATGGGATTCAAAGGAATATTTTTCATGTAAATCTTCCCTTCCAGTTACTTGGCAAAATTTAACACTCAGTGATATTGTTTGACATAACCAATTTCATTTCATCTGCTTCACAAAAAGTCTCTTGAGTTTCCATTTCAGAATTCCCAAAAGACATTTGAAATCTTTATAAAATTTCTGCTAGCTCTCCAACACAAAGCTTCTGATTCACATTTAGATTTTATCTTCTGCCATAAAGTTTCAAAACCATGTAAAAGCTTAATCATTTTGGTGCTGTAATCAGAAAACTTTGTAAATCATAGCAATATTTAGGATACACTGGGTTTTATTGCAGTTAACATACAGTCCAGGTTTCGCTGGTGGCAAAATGGTAAATAATCTGCCTGCCAAAGCAGGAGACACAGGTTCTATCCCTAGGTCGGGAAGATCCCCTGGAGTAGAAAATGGCAACATACTCCAGTATTTCTGCCTGGGAAATCCCAAGGAGTGAGGAGCCTGGCAGGTTACAGTCCATGGGGTTACAAAAAAATTGGATGTGACTTGGTGAGTAAACAACAACATACAGTTCCTCAAATCTCCATGGCTTAAACAATATAGGCAGATGAACATGTACTTAACTTATAGAAATGTACTTTGAAAAAGACTTTTGGGAAAGCAATCATTAATCAAATCTTAAATATAGTTATAGCCTTTGACACAGTCATCTTTATTTTTTTAATCTATCATAAAAAGTAATCCAAAATTAAAGAAAAGATACATGCAGAAAGATACTACTCAAAATGTTCATTACAACAAGGCATCTGGAAAAAAAAAACTACTGAAATAGAATGAATAAATAAATTATGACAGAATGCTGAAACAAGTTAGACATAAATAAACCAAAATATACCCTGCCTTCATGAATTGGAAGAATGAATAGGGTTAAAATGTCCATATTACCCAAAGCAAGCTACAGATTCAGTGCAGTCCCTATCAAAATGTCAATGGCTATATCAAATCATCATGTTGTACCCTAATAAACAGCTTATAATTTTACTTTTCATTTATATTTCAATAGAAATTAATTTAAAAAATTTTGCTACAGGTTTAGTGGTGTGAGAAAATTACACAAAATAGCATATGCTGTAATTATATTTTGTTTCTGTCATTTAAGGTGACCTAAAAAGTCCTTCCTTTCAGACTCAACAAATTCAATTTATTTAGCAAAATTGAAAAAAATCTTGAAATTCACATGGAAACATAAAGGACTCTAAATTGCCAAAAACAATCTTGATAAAGAAGAACAAAGCTGGAGACTCCACATTTCATTTCAAAACATATTATAAAGCTATTAATATTAATACAATACTCGAAATAGCATGGTATTGGCATAAAGACAGGCATATAGACCAGTTGAATAGAATAGAGAACCCAGAAATAAACTCATGTATTTACATTGAAATCAACTCTGACAGAAGTGCCAAGACATATTGTACATAATGGGGAAAAGATAGTCTATTCAAAAAATGATGAGAAAACTGGATATGGACATGTAAAAAATTGAAACTGGACCTTACTTTACACCCACCAAGATCAATACAAAATGGGTTAAAGACAAACATAAGACTTGAAAAGAAATAAAACTGCTGGAAGAAAACTTAGGGGGGAAACTTTCTAACACTGGTCTTGGCAATGATTTCTTGGATATGTCACTAAAAGCACAGAAAACAAAAGCAAAAACAGACAAATGGGAGCACATCAAAATAGAAAGCTTTTGTGCTGCAAGCAATCAACAGAGTGAAAAGTAACCTATGGACTGAGAGAAAATATTTGCAAACCACGTATCTGAAAAGGAAATGATATCCAAAATATAAGAAGGACTCCTACATGTCAATAACAAAACCCCAAATAACCCAACTTAAAAATGGGTTAAGGCCTTAATAAATAGATATTTCTCCAGGGAATACATAAAAATGGTCTATGAGTGGATAAAAGTATGTTCAGCATCACTAATCTTCAAGGAAATGCCGTCAAAACTACAATGAGATGTCACCTCACACTTGTTAGTATGGCCGTTATAAAAAAAAGTGTTGGTAAAGATGTGAGGAAATTGGAATATTTGTACACTGTTGGTGGGAATGTAAAATGGTGGAATCACTATGGAAAACGGCATGGATGTCCCTCAAAACATTTTAAGTAGAACTACAATATGATTCAGAAATCTTATCTGGGGATTTATTCAAAAGAATTGAAAACAGGATCTCATATAGATATTTGTGCCACTATGTTCATTGCAGTATTATTCACAAACAGTGAAGAAACAGAAAAAAACCTAAAAGTCCACAGATGAATGAATGGGTAAAGAAAATGATGTATATCCAAACAATGGAATATTATTGTCTTAAAAAGAAGGAAATTCTGGAGACTTCTCTGGTGTTCTGGTTGTTAAGACTTACCTTTCTTCCAATGCAGGGGATGTAGTTTAGATCCCTGGTCGGGCTGCTAAGATCCCACATGCCAAAACATGAAAGCAATATTGTAACAAATTCAATAAAGACTTAGAAAAAAAAAAAAAAAAAGGAAATTCTGTCATACGCTACAACACGTGAATTTTGAGGACATCACGTTGAGTGAAATAAGCCAATCCCTAAATTAGGACAAATACTTGGATTCACTTATATAAAGTATCTAAAGCAGTCAGATTCATAGAAGCAAAAAGTAGGGTGACAGGAGTTGATGAGGGTAAGGGGACAATGAGAGGTTTCTGTTCAACAGAATCCCAGTCATGAAAGATGAAAAAACTCTAGAGATATGCTGTACAGCAATGTGCACACAGCGAACAGTACAGCACCAGATAGTTAAACATTTATCCAGGGGCTCTGTGTGTGTGCTCAGTCTCTCAGTCATGTTAGACTCTTTGTGACCCCATGGACTACGGCTGGCCAGGCTCCTCTGTCCATGGACTTCTCCAGGCAAGAATACTGGAGGGGGTTGCCACTTCCTTCTCCAGTGGATCTTCCAGACCCAGGGATCAAACCTGAACCTCTTGCATTGGCAAGATCACTGTGCCGCCTGGGAAGCCTGTTAAGGCAACAGCTTCTTCCTAATTCCTTTTCTGCTCCTGCAAAGACACACACACACCCAATTCTTTACCTTGAAAACACATTATATACATTACATTTTGTCTTTCATTCCCAAATGTAAATTAAAAAAATTATTTGAATTAATTTATTTACTTGGCTGTGCTGAGTCTTAGTGGTGGCATGTGGAATCTAGATCCTGACAAGGGATTGACCCTGGGTCTCCTGGAAGTGTGGCGTCTTAGCCACTAGACCACCAAGGAAGTCCCTCAAAATGTAAAATTTTGAAACTACATTTTAATTTATGATTGCATAAATTTATGCTACACAGGCATATTCAAACAAGTTTTGAATATTTAGGTTACTTTCCAACTTCATTATTTTAAATAGCTCAGAGTAGTATAATTAGCAGTAAATACTTGGGAAGAAAAGCAAAAATAATCTGAAAAAATTCTGAAACAGGCAAAAATTTTAAGAGATGTATGAATGTATGAAGAAATTGTGAAACAGGGCATCATGTGTGTGAAATTTAAGGTTACTGGAAATATGTTTTGACCACTTTGTCATTCTGTTCAGTTGCTGTTTTGTTTTCTTTGGTTTGGTTTTGTGACTTGTGGGATCTTAGTTCCCCAACCAAAGATTGAGCCTGGGTCTTTGGTAGTGGAAGTGTTTAGTCCTAAGTACTGGACCCCTGGAAAATCCCTCAATTGCCATGTTGATTAAATTACTTTTAACCAAAAATCTGGAGCTATTGTTATTAGAGTTAATGTTATCTGATTATGTTATTGATAATTACTGCAGATGTTTTTCTCTTACTGAGAAAAAAAAATACTGGATTTTTCTTTATACATGTTAATATTTTATAGTTTAAAAAAGTAAGTATGCACTATAGGAAAAGCTTTCTTACACATCTTTATTCCTGGATAATTTATTCTTTTGTCTGACTTGCCAATACAATTTAAACATTTTTTTTCCTCCCAAACTAGTTATTGGATGTACCTAAGAATCCCATTTTGGAGAAGGCAGTGGCAACCCACTCCAGTACTCTTGCCTGGAAAATCCCATGGACGGAGGAGCCTGGTAGGCTGCAGTCCATGGGGTTGCTAAGAGTCAGATATGACTGAGCGACTTCCCTTTCACTTTTCACTTTCACGCATTGGAGAAGGAAATGGCAACCCACTCCAGTGTTCTTGCCTGGAGAATCCCAGGACTGGGGAGCCTGGTGGGCTGCCATCTATGGGGTCGCACAGAGTCGGACACGACTGAAGCGACTTAGCAGCAGCAGCAGTAAGAATCCCATTTATATTTGCATATTCTATTACAGCTAAGAAAGCCTTGGCTGAGCTGAAAGAGAGGTTGATTTTATGGGATGTGTGCCCACCCCTCATCTTCCCCTCCTTGGGGTATTTTTTAAATGAAAACTACAGTGCTTATTTTCTCTTTTTTAATTTTGATGATAAAACACAAAATCATAAATTAATTTACAAGTCCGAGTTCTGATTTAGCAGAGGTCTATCTTGCAACACTGTTTTCATATCAATTATTTCCCAAATTGTTACTGTATTTTTAAGTTCCTTTTTGACTTAGTTTTCGTTTGGAAGACTATTCATTTGCCTCTTAATGTTGGGCCCTTCTTTTTAATCTCAGGCTAATAATTTTGATTTTGTATTATTTGGCATGCATCCTATTTTAATGTTTATTATTTTGTAAACGACTCAAGATATAATTAATATTGAAAAATAATTTGGGACTTTCCTGGTGGTACAGTGGATAGGAATCTGCCTGCCAGTGCTGGGGACTGGGGTTCAATTCCTGGTCCTGGAAGATGCACATGCCTCAAAGCAACTAAGCCCATGCACTGCAACTGCTGAGACCACTCTGCAACAAGAGAAGCCGCTACAGCTAGAGCGTAGCCCCCACTCGCTGCAAATGGAGAAAGCCTGAACACAACAGTGAGGACCCAGCACAGCCAAACAATAAATATTTTTTAAAACTTTTTTCTTTTTTTAGTTTGTACCTAAATAAATATATATTTCATATCCTTGTCATGTCCAATTAGAACACTTTACATTATTTACACATTTTAAAAAATACATTTTGCTCCTTCCTCTTTTCTCCCTAACCCAAATTTTTATTTCTTCTGTATGAATGTCTGTGTATTAGCCACCTCTAATATATTTGTACCTTATTGTAGTCGTTGTTTCAGTTGCTAATTTGCTACCTCATGGACAGTAGCCCTGCCAGGCTCCTTTGCCCATGGGATTTCTCATACTGGAGTGGGTTGCCATTTCCTTCTCCAGGTGATCTTCCCGACCCAGGGATTGACCCTGTGTCTCCTGCATTGGCAGGCACATTCTTTACCACTGAGCCATCAGGGAAGCCCCATTTGTACCTTGGTTTGGGTATTATTATCACTGAGCACTAACTCAAGGGTATGGGAGTGGGTAGAAATTCCTACTGGTTTTCTACAATACTTGTCATATGTAAGTGTATTTAAAAAAAAAAAAACCACAAGACTCTAGACATGATCCTCAAGTAGCCTACCTGGCACATTTCACCATCCGTGATAGTTTTAACCACTTGGATAAGATTTTCAGTCAAATTTCTTTCTAATTTATAATACTGAATTTAAAGGACTGGATCTATATAATCCTAACGTGTTGATAAGAAGAAAGAACCACATCTTCCCAAATTCCAAATAGGTGAAATTCAGTGTTTCCTCATTATGGCCTGACACCATTATGAAAGTTAATTAATTAGTACAGTAGGCTATGTTCTCTTTGAGCCATCAGAATTTTGCCTTTCCTATTAAGGCTCTTCCAGATGTCTATTTTTGGATGGCTTAAGAATCTGTTATTTAGTAGTCACCTAGGACTCCTGGTTTATCTCACTAGTTTACCATTAATAGGGTGACATTCTGCCCACCTTCCTTAAAAAGGCTTGTTCGTCACTTTTCAGCAGTCTTCAGAATTTTCATTACCCATCAGTTCAGTTCAGTTCAGTCGCTCAGTCGTGTCCAACTCCCTGCGACCCCATGAACCAAAGCACGCCAGGCCTCCCTGTCCATCACCAACTCCCGGAGTTTACCCAAACTCATGTCCATTGAATCGGTGATGCCATCTAACCACCTCATCCTCTGTCGTTACCTTTCAGTCCTGCAAAATAATGGCCCCATTGCTCCGCTCAGGTCGTAGGAGCCTGGCAGACGTTATCAGTGAGCCGCCAGTTACTGCATCACTCCTC
Source organism: Bos indicus (assembly GCF_029378745.1). NCBI lineage: Eukaryota > Metazoa > Chordata > Mammalia > Artiodactyla > Bovidae > Bos > Bos indicus. The sequence goes on along the minus strand of NC_091764.1, from coordinate 87,583,885 downwards.
ATTCCCGGCTATTGTACTCCCTTTCCGGGTCCTGTTACTCAGAGCAGCTTTAAAATATACAAAGGGAAGAAAAGGCGAGTAACCTGAGCAGCCTAGTGGATTACAAAGGGCCAGAGAAAGTAGGTCCTTGATACTCTCCTTACCCTTCCCCCAGAATATTCTCTTCTAGTGCCTCAATGGCACCCCACTCCAGTACTCTTGCCTGGAAAATCCCACGGATGGAGGAGCCTGGTAGCCTGCAGTCCACGGGGTCGCTAAGAGTTGGACATGACTGAACGACTTCACTTTCACTTTTCACTTTCATGCATTGGAGAAGGAAATGGCAACCCACTCCAGTGTTCTTGCCTGGAGAATCCAAGGGACAGGGGAGCCTGATGGGCTGCCGTCTATGGGGTCGCATAGAGTCGGACAGGACTGAAGCGACTTAGCAGCAGCAGCAGCAGCACCTGATACACCTCTCCCAAGGAAAGAAAAAAGATTTCATTAGTTTAGGCAGACCTCCAAACCATAACTTAGTTATAGATTTTGAAATCCCTTTACTGAACTAAGGTTTAAGCATTGTGATAATGTTCCTGGATTAAGCTAAGAAGGTCGTTTACCTTTTATAGTCAAATAATAATAGCACCATCTCATTTAATAATAGCTAATTAGGGGGAAGGAGGAAAAGGGGACTACATAGGATATTGGCCGGATGGCATCACCGACTCGATGGACGTGACTTTGAGTGAACTCCAGGAGTTGGTGATGGACAGGGAGGCCTAGAGTGCTGTGATTCATGGGGTCGCCGGACACGACTGAGCGACTGAACTGAACTGACTGAATTATTATGTTGTTGTTGTATAGTCGCTAAGTTGTGTGTGACTCTTTGCAATCCCATGGACTGCAGCATACCAGGTTTCCCTCCCAGAGTTTGCTCAACCTGATGTCCACTGAGTCTTCATTTAATCCAGATAAAAAACTTAAATAAGGGCTCAACACATATTTGAGCCCTTACTGGGACCAGGCATTATCTTGAAGATTGGATAATCATCTATTTACATCTTTTTGGCATCTCTGTTATTATCACTGTTTTGCAGATGGGAAAACTGAGGTTAAAGGAGATTAAGTACATTGCTCAAATTCGGCAGTAGTATCATCTAGCTGCAAAGCTCAAATCCTTTCAGCCCCTTCGATATGTCTCCAGTATCTGTATAATATACTTTAAGAGCTAGAAAGCAAAGTTTCATCCTTTGGAACAAGATAGAGTAGAGTCTGAACTTGGAGAGACTGGTTCTTACTTGCTGTATTTTTCAAATGCTGTAGGCCCACAAGTAGTAGACATTAGACCTTTGTAGAGTATTCATTCGGAGAAGGCAATGGCACCCCACTCTAGTACTCTTGCCTGGAAAATCCCATGGACGGAGGAGCCTGGTAGGCTGCAGTCCATGAGGTCGCTAAGAGTTGGACACAACCGAGTGACTTCACTTTCATGCACTGGAGAAGGAAATGGCAACCCACTCCAGTGTTCTTGCCTGGAGAAACCCAGGGACAGGGGAGCCTGGTAGGAGGCCGTCTATGGGGTCCCACAGAGCTGGACACAACTAAAGCGACTTAGCAGCAGCAGCAGCAGGGTATTCATTGGAAAGACTGACGTTGAAGCTGAAACTCCAATACTTTGGCCACATGATGCAAAGAGCTGACTCATTTGAAAAGACCCTGATGCTGGGAAAGATTGAGGGCAGGAGGAGAAGGGGACAACAGAGGATGAAATGGTTGGATGGCATCACCGATTTGATGGACATGGGTTTGGGTGGACTCAGGGAGTTGGTGATGGACAGGGAGGCCTGGCGTGCTGCAGTTCATGGGGTTGCAGAGTCGGACACGACTGAGCGACTGAACTGAACTGAACTGAGTTTGTGTGCATAACATGATTGCTCTGAAATCCTGATTTCCAACTATTAAAACACAGTTTCAAACACTTCTTATAAGGACTGAATAAGCATGAAAATAGAGATATTAAATGTTTAATTTGGGAATTGGTATTTAAACTCTTGGGTGCATTTGGGAGAAAGTTGGAATGGTACTAAAAACAACATAGAGTGATTCAGTGTACCTTAGGGGTCTGAAAAAATTGTTTTAAACTATAATGCAGAACATATTTAGCCTGTCACCATTTTATTATTCAAGAAATAATTAAGTGACTGTTAAATGGCAATCATCAGCAAAGTCCTGGAAAAATGGATTAATAAAAACACAGGATTTAATTAAGCTAAATATGTTTCTCCCTTTTTTTGGGTCTCATCACGTGGCTTGTGGGATCTTACAGTTCCCTGATTGGTCCAACAGCAGCGAAACTCTGGCCCCCCAGGGAATTCCCTGTTTCTTCATTTTTAAAATGATGTTCTTGGCTGTGATTTATATAGAATTAAAGATGAAAGGGAAGCCTGGTGCGCTGCAGTCCACGGGGGTCACAAAGAGTCGGACACTACTTGGTGACTGAACAACAGCAACAAAAGATGAAATATTGGTCAGGACTTATGAACTTTTAATTAATATCACTTAAATAACAATAATAGGGAATTCCCTGGCTGTCCAGTGGTTAGGGCTCCATGCTTTCACTGTCAGGGGCCCAGGTTCAAGGCCTGGTGGGGCAGCTAAAATCCTGCAAGCCACACTGCATGGCCAAAAAAATCCAAAAGGAAATAAATAAATAAAAATAATAAACGCAGAATTTTAACAAATTCTGTGAGAAATATGATCTCAACATTATTTTTTAATTAATTTGCCTTCTCCCACTGATTTAAACTATTAAAGTTTATTACATCTAAATACCCATTTACACATGGATTTTTCTTTTTGGGATCTGTATATTCCAGTGCCAGCCTCACAACTTATAGCTTTATAATATGATTCAATATTTGGTAAGGTACATTCCCTCTCATTACCCATATATCTTTAACAACATTTTCCCCGCTTACATATTTTAGATTCTTATAATTCAGAATCATTTGAAATATTTCTCTGTTCTACTAAATCCACAATTGTAATTTACAGTATGCAAGACACTCTTGACACCATCGAGGCTATTAAGAGGAAAATGATAGAATTCTTGCTATTAAGGAATTAACCTATTATATGAAATAGTTATAATCCGATTCTAGGAACAGGAGAAAGAAGCAAGCTAGAACAAGCACCAATAGACATGTTTTATAGAGTTAAATATTTATTAGCTTTTAAAACTGAGCACACATGTGATTGTTGCAGTGGTTTTATAGATGGCCAGCTCCCTTAGGCTATCTTAAAGTTGTAAAGTGAAGAACAGGGGCAGCTTCATTTTTATGCAGCATCTGAAAATCCAAACACCTAGAGGGTCTTGTTTTTCTCTCTCTCTTTTTTTTTTTTTTTTTTTAAGAGAAGGAGCAGGTGTGTGGAGCATGCCTGTCCTTGAATATGAAAGAGGGGTCACAGATGTTTTGAATTTCTAAATTTTCAGTTCAGTCTATGATAGCATTAATGAATCCTGATTCTCTGGTAGGTGTACAAGAGTGATTTCTTCTTAAACACGTGTTGAATCTGGTGGATGATCTAGCGATTAGATATGCCCACATGATCTTGTTTCACAGAATATTTTCTTCTGTGAATTCTTTGCGTTATTACTCTGGTGAAGTGAAGTTGCTCAGTTGTGTCCGACTCTGCGGTCCCATGGACTGTAGCCTACCAGGCTCCTCCGTTCATGGGATTTTCCAGGCAAGAGTACTGGAATGGGTTGCCATTTCCTTCTTCAGGAAGATCTTTCCAAGCCTGGGATTGAACCCATTACTCTGGTAACTAAGGTTAACTCCACTGTAATTAAAATATTTATGACTAGAGCCTCTGGATGTATATTCAGTAGTCCTTTTATTCCCTCATATAAAATGTTTATTATGTAGCAAGTTATAAATATTTTACTAGTCTTTTATGTGTTGCATAATCTTTATGACTTAAGTCTACAATACAGGTGGCACAAGGCAGAATTTTTAAAGTGTTCTAGTAGATGCTGGCGTGCTGTGATTCATGGGGTCACAAAGAGTCAGACACGACTGAGTGACTGAACTGAACTGAACTGAATGGATGCATAAAAGGGATAAAAGTAAAATTAGATTGGGAAAATCTAGCTAAACTCTGTGAAGATGGTTGCTGGAGGTTAAGCTCTGAAGAATGAATCCGATTTCAAGAAGCAGAGATAGAAGACAGATCTTCACAAGTATTGGAAGGCCACAACGTAATGCTAAATACTGGAGGGGGACTAAAGTTTGTTGGAATGTTATATTGCTGTTATACCTTCACTTCTATTTTACAAGCTGAACAATTTTAATGATGCCCTGAAGCTAAGGAATTTTTCCAAAGCCAAAGATAATTTATGGGCTGGCCTATGACCTAGGAAGAGGACAGAGACAGGAAAGTTCAGCGTGATCAGTTCAGTTCAGTTCAGTTGCTCAGCTGTGTCCGACTCTTTGCGACCCCATGGATTGCAGCACACCAGGCCTCCCTATCCATCACCAACTTCTGGAGTTTACTCAAACTCATATCCATTGAGTCGGTGATGCCATCCAATCATCTCATCCTCTGTTGTCCCCTTCTCCTCTCTCCTTCAATATTTCCCAGCATCAGGGTCTTTTCCAATGAGTCACTTCTTCACATCAGGTGGCCAAAGTGTTGGAGTTTCAGCTTCAACATCAGTTCTTCCAATGAATATTCAGGACTGATTTCCTTTAGGATGGACTTGTTAGATCTCCTTGCAGTCCAAGGGACTCTCAAGAGTCTTCTCCAATGCCACAGTTCAAAAGCATCAATTCTTTGACACTCAGCTTTCTTTATAATCCAACTCTCACATCCATACATGACTACTGGAAAAAACATAGATCCATAGCTCAGCATGATCAGAGTACTCTATGAGTTCAGTTCAGTTGCTCAGTCGTGCCTGATTCTTTGCAACCCCATGAACTTCAGCACAGCCAGGCTTCTGTGTCCATCACCAACTCCAGCTAATTCAGCCCCTGGCTAATGCTATTCTTATCTGTGACTGGGTGTTTCAGGAGCTAATGAGGTGAACTCAAGCATTTGTTCATTAAGTACCTTTTATTTTCTAGGCACTATTCTACGTAGTGGAAGGGGCAGTAGACAAGAGAGACTGTGGATTTGCTCTTTTAGGGCTAGCACTGTGCTACCAAGGTAGCTACTAAAAAAGTTAATACATTGATTTTGAGATAACTTACATAGTGACAAGTTATATATAAAAAAATCAAACAGGTTATTATGATAAAGGAAGCAATGGAAAGACCTTTTTGGGAACAACTGTTGAGTAAGCTCTGAGTGATAGGGAACCCATGGAAAGAAACCAGTAGGGAGAAATCACAAGAAAGCAAAAACAGACAATTAGAAGCAGACTAGAGATAAAAACAGGGGAAGAGAGGAGACAGAGAAGGCAGCTATTTGCAAACTATCCAGAGGCACTGTTGCTATTGGGTCCTTAAAGCTACAGCTTGACCTCTGACTTCTATGGACATTGTTGTCTCCTAATGTATGTATAAGTAGATGGATGTATTCCACCTGCTGTCATGATTCTGCTGTAGGATATTTCTACTTGTCTATTTATCCATCTATCTATCATTTATCCAAGTACATGTTGACTGAGGGACAGCTTGGAGGAGGGGATGGCAACCCACTCCAGTATTCCTGCCTGGAGAATCTCATGGACAGAGGAACCTGGCAGGCTACAGCCCATGGAGTCACAGAGTCAGACACAACTAAAACGACTTGGCATACTTGCATGTACATTCTTTACACACTTTCTCATGTACATATGTGAGATTTTTGTATATATCTGGAATTGAAGTTGGTGGATGGCAAAGAACGCTTATATTCATCTTAATAAATACTGCAAAATTGCTCTCCATAGGTTTTTTTTCATTTTTATTTTTTTAATATTTCACCTTCCTACCAGTAATGTACACTTGGCACTGTAAGAATTTAAAATTTTTCCCAGTCTAATGGATGGAAATAAAATGATGTCTCGTTGTTTCAACTTGCATTGCTTATTAGTTATAGAAGTATATTTTGATGTTTATTTCCTGTTTGGATTTTCTCTTCTGAAAATTAATATTCTTCATTCATTTTCTCTTGGGTGACGACTTTCTTATTGATTAGTGATATTCAGAATATTAGCCCTTTTTTGAGGATATATGTCACAATTATCTTTTATCTTTTTTATGTGTTGTCAATTAATATGTCTTTTTATGACTAGCCAATTAATTTCATAAAGTTTTAAATTTTAATATTTTCAATTCTTTTCCTTTATGGTATGCGCTTTATGAAACTTCTTTAGGAAATCTTTCCTTAACTTGCAAAATTGATCCTCTGTTTCCTTCTACAATTTTTCCATGCATTCATTTACATTGTTAAAATAAATACTGCCTTGCCAAAGACATAAATATGAACTAAAGTCCCTAGTTTATATTAGGGTTCAGTCTTTGTGTTGTACAGTTCTACAGGTTTTGAAAAGTTCAAGTCTTGTAGCCACATTACAGTATCATACATACAGAATAGTTTCACTGCTCTGAAACTTCCTGCGAGCCATCTATTCATCCTTCCTTTCCTCTGGCTGAACACTTGGTCACCATTGATCTTTATACTGTCTCTACTATTGTTTTGCTTTTTCCAGAATGGCATATAATTAGAATCATTTTATAGCCTTTTCAAATCGGCAGACTTGACTTAGCAATATGCATTAAAGTTTCTTTCATTTTTTTTTTTTTTTGGTGGATCTATCCCTCATTTATTATTGCTGAATAATATTCCATTGGATACATGTCCTGGTGGTTTTTGTTGTTGTTGCTGTTGTTGTTATTTTTACACCTATTCAGTTCAGTTCAGTCGCTCAGTTGTGTCCAGCTCTTTGTGACCCATGGACTGCAGCACGCCAGGCCTCCCTGTCCATTGCTAACTACCAGAGTTTACTCAAACTCATGTCCATTGAGTTGGTGATGCCATCCAACCATTTGATCCTCTGTCGTCCCCTTCTCCTCCTGCCTTCAATTTTTCCCAGCATCAGGGTTTTTCAAATGAGTCAGCTCTTCACATCAGGTGGCCAAAGTATTGGAGTTTCAGCTTCAACATCAGTCCTTCCAATGAGTATTCAGGACTGACCTCCTTTAGGATGGACTGGTTGGATCTCCTTGCAGTCCAAAGGACTCTCGAGAGTCTTCTCCAACACCACAGTTCAAAAGCATCAATTCTTCAGTGCTCAGCTTTCTTTATAGTCCAACTCTCACATCCATACATGACTACTGGAAAAACCATAGCCTTGACCAGATGGACCTTTGTTGGCAAAGTAATGCCTCCGCTTTTTAATATGTTGTCTAGGTTGGTCATAACTTTCCTTCCAAGGAGTAAGCATCTTTTAATTTCATAGCTGCAGTCACCATCTGCAGTTATTTTGGAGCCCCCCAAAATAAAGTCTGCCACTGTTTCCATTATTTCCCCATCTATTTGCCATGAAGTGATGGGACTGGATGCCATCTATTCATCTATTAAATCTATTCACCTGTTCACTGATATCTTGGTTGTTTCCAAGTTTTGGGAATTATGAATAAAAATGCTATAAATGAATAAAAATTCTATAAATATTCTTATGCAGGTTTTTTTGTGTGAATGTATGTTTTCAACTCATTTCAGTAAAGATCAAGGAGCATGATTACTGATTTTATGGTAAGACAATGTTTACCTTTGTAAGAACCTCCTCAACTCTCTTCCAAAGTGACTATACCATTATCATTGTCAGTATTAAGAGTTCCTGTTTCTCTATATCTTCAACACCATTTTTTGTATTTTGTATTTCAGCTATTTTAATAAATGTGTAGTCATATCACATTGTTGTATAAAGTTGCAGTTTCCTAATGATCTGATGTTAAATGTTTTCATATGCTTGTTTGCTGTCTGTGTATGGAATTGGGGTTAGGTCACTGTTCTGATCCTTTGCCCATTTTTAAATTGGATTGTTTGTTTTCCATTAGTAAGTTTTAAAAGTTATTTGCACATTTTGGATACAAATCTTTTATTAGATATATGTTGTGCAAATATTTTCTCCCAGTCTGTGTCTTGGACTTGCATTCTCTTAAATACAGAGATGTTTTTCACAGAGCAGAAATTTTTAATTTTAATTAAGCCTGTAAGCAGATAGTATAGAGGGTCTCCAGAGAAAGAAAACCAGGCATGGCTTTCTGGACATAAGAGAAGCCATTTTTGGCCTAAGCCATTTTGTGATGTAACTAATGATCTCAAGGGAACAAAGGAGTTTAGAAACAGAAGAAAAGCAATCAAGAAACAACAGTTAAGCTATAAAGTAGTCCTAGTTCTTTCTCAAGGTGTATCTGTATATCTATCTATATAATTTGACACAAATCTTTGAGCTATTCTACAGACGCTTAAGTCCCCTCACCCAGATGGAAGACCCAGACTGGTCACAACCTAAGGAAGGAAGACGCTGACCTTTTCTGACCCTCATGACTTCCATTAGCTAAAGCTTGGACTCTGCTGACCTTTGCCCCAGTAATATGCTGAATTATCCTCTATTCAGCTGGGAAACACTGGGCTGGAAGAAGCACAAGCTGGAATCAAGATTGCTGGGAGAAATATCAATAACCTCAGATATGCAGATGACACCACCCTTATGGCAGAAAGTGAAGAGGAACTAAAAAGCCTCTTGATGAAAGTGAAAGTGGAGAGTGAAAAAGTTGGCTTAAAGCTCAACATTCAGAAAATGAAGATCATGGCATCTGGTCCCATCACTTCATGGCAAATAGATGGGGAAACAGTGGAAACAGTGTCAGACTTTATTTTTCTGGGCTCCAAAATCCCTACAGATGGTGACTGCAGCCATGAAATTAAAAGACGCTTACTCCCTGGAAGGAAAGTTATGACTAACCTAGATAGCATATTCAAAAGCAGAGACATTACTTTGCCAACAAAGGTTTGTCTAGTCAAGGCTATGGTTTTTCCAGTAGTCATGTATGGATGTGAGAGTTGGACTGTGAAGAAAGCTGAGCGCCGAAGAGTTGATGCTTTTGAACTGTGGTGTTGGAGAAGACTCTTGAGAGTCCCTGGGACTACAAGAAGATCCAACCAGTCCATTCTGAAGATCAGCCGTGGGATTTCTTTGGAAGGAATGATGCTAAAGCTGAAACTCCAGCACTTTGGCCACCTCATGCGAAGAGTTGACTCATTAGAAAAGACTCTGATGCTGAGAGGGATTAGGGGCAGGAGGAGAAGGGGACGACAGAGGATGAGATGGCTGGATGGCATCACTGACTGGATGGACGTGAGTCTGAGTGAACTGCGGGAGTTGGTGATGGACAGGGAGGCCTGGTGTGCTGCGATTCATGGGGCCGCAAAGAGTTGGACACAACTGAGCCACTGAACTGAACTGAAAACCGTTATATAATAAATCTTGGTAGGATGCGTTCTCCCAACTTATTCTCCAATCTCCCTCTCCCACAAAGAATCATAGCAGCTTTTGTTTGACCTTAAGTTCTGGTGTGAATTTAATGTCACTTTAACAAGTTTTGTGAAAAACTCAGTTGAGATTTTAATTGTAATTGCACTATATTTATTGATTAGTTCAGTGAAAACTGAGGTCTTTATAATAACTATGTTTTCTTATTCATGGATGTGGTTCATTTCTCCATTAGTATAATTTCACCCATAAAGTATTACACATATTGTGTTAGTTTTATTCTTAGGCACCTAATAGTTTTTTTTTTTTGGGGGGGGGGTCTAATTATTAACAGATATTTCTTTAAAATTACAAACTTGTGTAATTCCAGAAATAATTTTTAAAATCATTTCACAATTCAGAATAGTTTCAAAATTCTTAAAATTCCAACTGTTTAATACAAGTACAAATTATACAAAAATAAAATAGATTCTACCTGAAATGTGAAATTATTAGTATATTATTTCCACACAAACAAGAAGAACATGTAATTTAGCATTTCTTGCAATATACGATTTAAAAAAGACTAAGTTTGGAATATACTGAATCAACTTTCTTGCTATCTATAAAACTCTCTTTTCCTTGTTTTCAGTTTATGAAGTTTGGCACGCGCACAGGCCCCCTCCACCCCCGCCCCCGCCGGCCTCCCCTTATTGAAAGTAAGCTATTTTGTGATTTACAAAGGTAAGTAGGTTCTTAACAATCGGAATGTAAACTGATGTTAATCAGATAATTAAACATTTTGACTGTTAAGCTGAGTTGTTAGTGATGTAATTCACCACTAACAAGTATATTCACCATTTACCAAGTGTTGCAGAGAAGACAGATTAAGAGGTCAAATCTAAAACCAATTTCCTCACATTATAAGGAAAATTAGGAAGTCCCAGTAAATTACTTGTGGATTACCCAGTTTCCAGTATTCTCTTAGCAGTGGTATTAGCTGATACAAGACCAAAAGCCCACCCGGCACCTCCATCGCTGAGACTCAGAATTACTTCCCTTCCATCTTCATAGACTATAACCTGTTCCTCCTGACTCTAAATAATTCTCAGTACGGTCAAATAACCGACCTTTAAAAATACATCTTGAAGTGCAGTCTCCGTTTTACCCAATTATCTTAACTGTCCCAGTATACCATGAGCTCAGTATACTGCTGATGATAATTTAGTTGTCAACCCAACTATGTGGACCTCAGTACACAGCAGTTCCGAGATCAAGGCGACCCAGTTAATTTAGATTGCCCAGACTCAGGCCAAACTCAGAGGCTGACCCTGGGGTTATTTCAGGACGCGTCCCTGGCATTCCAGAAAAAGTCAGCCCTACCTCAAACCCAGATCCCAAGACCCACCCCTTCCTCCAAAAAGGTGAGCTAAAGCTTCAGTGCCTTTCGTTCGGGGCTTGGCAGGGCTCAACCTCATTCCAGAAGGCGAGCCCCGCGTGTTTCCGACTAACACCACGCCAGGAAGAGTCTGATAAAGGCCAAGAAACCGAGCTCTGGGAACCAGGCCCATTGTGCCCCGGAGCTAGACACGCGGCCTTGAGCCTGACGCAGCCGAGGCCCCGCCCCACGCGTGACGCCAGCGTCAGGCCAGTCCCGGCATGCTCCGCGCCCGCCGGCGGCCGAGCGCAGACGAGAGGAATTTTTTTCCCGTGAGCATTCCCCGCTCAGTTCAGCCGCTGTCCAGACCCGGGTCGGCGAGAGTGCCGCCTCCACCGGTTCTCCTACCGCTCGGCCGTCAGTCTGAACGCCCCCAGCCCTCCCGCGAGGGCGCCCCGGGACGGAAGGATCCAGCAGCCTGTCGGCGCCCGCCGTTCTCGTGGTCGCCGTCGCCGTCGTCGTTGTGGTAGTCTCTGCCGTCGCCTGGGCCATGGCCAATTATATCCACGTCCCGCCCGGCTCCCCGGAGGTCCCCAAGCTGGACGTCACGGTGCAAGATCAGGAGGAGCAGCGCTGCCGGGAGGGGGCCTTGAGCCTCCTGCAACACCTGCGGCCGCACTGGGACCCTCAGGAGGTGACCCTGCAGGTAACGCCCACACCTTAGCCCCGGGTCTCTCCCGACCTTGACGCGGCCCAGGGGGAAGGGAGTGGGGGGTTTTCACCTCACCGTCCTTTATGGTCCCCGGGGCCCCAGAAGGATCTCCGGGAACGTCTTTTCGCTCCGTTCTTTGGGAAGTGACCCTGTGTTTCCTCCGTCACACCTAGGAAGGTCACTCCCCCTTCTTTCATCTTTGCTTACTAAGGTTGTCCTGAGGGCAGATTTCCTTTTTCCCGAAGCGGCTACGTTAGTGACGCACCCCTTCCACCTCAGGAAGGTTCTTGTTGTTACTTGCCCCTCCTCCCCCTCCCCTTTCCTAGAAGACTGCGGAATGAACCCTTTCCACTCCCCTTGCAAGGGGTCCTCGCTCGTCGGCCTAAGCCACTGTCGCCTTTCCTTTCACGAATAATGCAGTAATTAATTTTCTCTGATCTTTTCCTTTCCCTTTCCAACCCTCCCCCCGTCGGTGTAACCCACTGATGCTCACCCTGCGTTTTATCTTCTCAAATCCTGGGATTGGCGACAGCCCTGTATCCCAAAGTAATGACCATGGTCATCATGCATTATCAGATTGGGTTCTTAGGTGGCCCTGCACACGTTATTTTATTTGTATCAGTATTTCTGTAAAGGTTTTAATCATGTGAGTGAAACTAACAATATCTGGTGTTAGAACGATAGGTGGCTTGTGAATATTTCTTTTTCCGGAGCCACTGTATTCATAGACAGAAATTGGGAGAAAAAGTCCTGGAGAACCTATGCGTTTTTGAATAGCTTATTTTCAATAAGTTATGATGCAGCATACAGGAAATGTATTTTGAGCACTTATTTCTTTTTAACTTTTGCAGTTTTAGGTACTATATACGAAAATGAACCTCCTTTTCCGTTGCAAACACAGAGTAATTTTAAAGGCTGGCGTATTTGAGGTTTGTTTCAAATCTGAGCAATAATGTAAGAGCCAGATCATCTGCCTTATTTTGTTGACTGTTTCAGCAAAGTTAAGTGACTCAACAGTATCTCAGGTGCTTTGCTAAAGTAGTCACCTATATAAAAATGAATAAAACATGAATAGTGCCCTAGGGCCCAGAACAGTCCTTGACACTTGAGTTTCATAAATGTTGGCTTCAATTCTTACTGTCTGGAAGAGTTTTGAGCAGATTAAAAGGACCCATATGTTTTGGAAAAAAGTTATGAGACAAAAATTTTGAAAATTTAAGGGAGTGTTTGTTAGCCAGATATGTAGGACATTGTGAATCAAAAGTGATTTTCATGTGTAATTTAAAAAAAAAATAGTAGAGTTGGACCATAAAGAAGGATGAGCACCGGAGAATTGATGCTTTTGAATTGCGGTGTTGGAGAAGACTCCTGAGAGTCCCTTGGACTGAAAGGAGATCAAACCAGTCAATCCTCGAAGGAAATCAGTCCTGAATATTCTTTGGAAGGACTTATGCTGAAGTTCCAATACTTAGGCCACCTGATTTGAAAAACTGACTCATTGGAAAAGACCCTGATGCTGGGAAAGATTGATGGCAAAAGGAGAAGGAGGGAGTGGGACACAGAGGATGAGACGGTTAGATAGCATTGCCGACTCAAGGGACATGAATTTAAGCAAACTGGGAGATAGTGAAGAACAGGGAAGCCTGGCGTGCCGCAGTCCATGGGTTGCAGAGTCCAACACAACTTAGTGACTGAACAATAACAGCGTATTTTCTTTAAGGAAAATTAGTTTAATTGAAACTTCCAAGTTGAAACTCTACACTTCTTTAGTTTATTATTTATTAACTTATTCTGGTTTTTTACATTTATTTAAATAAGTTATGTTCCGGCCATCAGTTATTAATTAAACATATTAATTAAAGACATTGCCGTTTTCTGGTAAACTCTGGTTCTGATAAGATGTATTACTTTTTAAGCAGAGACTTAAGAGTTTGAAGCTTTGATGACTGGAATTTTAGAGGTGCATTAGGTGTTTTTTTAAATCGTTTAATCCCTCAGACAACCATTTTAGATGGGTACTATCATTTTTTTAGATATAACTCAGTGAAGTAAAGCCAGGATATAGGTTGAAAAAAAAGATAAAATGTGTTAACATTCAGACTGTTTCTGGTTGTTGAAAGTACTTGAGATTGAGCCTTACCTGAAACCCGAGTACCAGCTTTTGACTTTAAGACCTTTGTACTCATTATCCAAACTTCCAATGTGCTTATTTGTAAATGAAGGTAAATACTACCATTTGTTTTGCTCTTATGATGACTGTTATTTAGAAATCTAATCCCTCCATGTGCAAGCAAAGCTTTTGATCCAGAAGCTGGGACAACTGCTAAGCTGAGTTGATGGTTATTCATCTCTCAATTTAGTAGATCTGACTCCCACATTCTAGGTCATTATAAACTCTGCTTTTATGATGCTTCAGAATTTCTTTAGTAAATATGGACAGGAATATTTTCTTTTGAGATTTGCTTTTATCTCCTTTGAAGTATAAAGATAAAAGTCATACCTCACATGTAGTCAAAAGACTAAAACAAGTATCAGTAATAATGGCACATATTTTTAAAAGATTTTTTCTCAAATTCTTTTGTGATATAAAATATTATTTAAACATACCTTAGAGTGGGCGACTTCACTTTCACTTTTCACTTAGGTGCATTGGAGAAGGAAATGGCAGCCCATTCCAGTGTTCTTGCCTGGAGAATCCCAGGGACGGGGGAGCCTGGTAGGCTACCGTCTATGGGGTCACACAGAGTTGGACACGACTGAAGTGACTTAGCATAGCATAGCATAGAAGCTTAATCTAATAATACTTATTTACCTGGCACTTACTCTTGCCAGCTGAACTTTGAGAGCACATTACAAAATCCAGAAGCAAACAAAAAAAGATGTTAGTACATTCAAAATGATAGAGGGTCCCGTCTTTGCTCACAACTTATGGACATATGGGATAATATATCTTAGTTTAGATAGAGCTTTAAAAAGTTGAGTTATTTTTTCCCTATCTCTGCCAAATTAAAAGACTACAATATAAAAGTAGTGGTGAGCTTTGTGGAGTGTAGTATGTTAGAATAGGGAGAGTAGGTCTAAAATAATACATCAGAGTGTTTTTTATTTAATATTTTACTGTTTATAAAGAAAGCACTTTGGCATACACTCTCCCAACAATCCTGTGAGATAGATGTAAACTGTTAATATGTATTTTATAGTTAAATGATACTGAACTTGAAGTTAGTAATGGCAGATCTGGGATGAGAACTCATAAATTATTGCTCTTTGATAAAAGTTTATGTTTGTTCAGTTCAGTTGCTCAGTCGGGTCCAACTCCTTGTGACCCCGTGGACTGCAGTTTGTATATTATGATTAAGACAGGGAAGCCATTTCTCTGCAAAGTTCATAGAAAGATTTTGTCTTAAGTTCCTTACAAATATAATTTCATTACTTTTTCCACACGTGACAATATTTTGGAAAAGGGATTCACTTCTGCTTTCTTTTAAAATCATTACTATCTAATAGGAAAGTATTTGAGTGGGAGATAACACCTAAGAGTATTTTAACTATGACAAAGAGAGATGGGATGTTTAATAGGCTCCTGTGAAGGATGTGTAATGTTTGATAGGCTCCCGTGTGTTTTGATAATGTGTGACCACAAAGTCAGGGGTCTAATGTGCTAGTTCACTTTCAGGTATTAATAGCTATATGTCTTGGACTGAGCAACCATTTCATCACTTTTTGAGGCCTCAGCATAGTGTAGTAGAAAGAGGATGGTTTCAAATCCTGATGTCAGCCATTTGTCACCTTTGGCAAGTTTAAAAATCTCTATAAAAAGAAATTACTATCTACCTTGGAAAATAGTAGCATAGTCCAAAACAGAATTTAACTACTATCAGTTCAGTTCAGTCACTCAGTCATGTTGCACCCCATGGACTGAAGCTTGCCAGGCCTTCCTGTCCATCACCAACTCCCAGAGTTTACTCAGACTCATGTCTGTTGAGTCGGTGATACCTCCAACCATCTCATCCTCTGTCGTCCCCTTCTCCTCCCGCCTTCAATCTTTCCCAGCATCAGGGTCTTTTCCAATAAATCAGTTCTTCTCATCAGGTGGCCAAAGTTTTGGAATTTCAGCTTCAGCATCAGTGCTTCCAATGAATATTCAGGACTGATTTCCTTTAGGATGGACTTGTTGGATCTCCTTGCAGTCCAAGAGACTCTCAAGAGTCTTCTCCAACACCACAGTTCAAAAGCATCGCTTCTTCAGTGCTCAGCTTTCTTTATAGTTCAACTCTCACATCCATAGATGACTGCTGGAAAAACCATAGCTTTGACTAGATGGACCCTTGTTGGCAAAGTAACGTCTGCTTTTTAATATGTTGTCTAGGTTGGCCATAACTTTCTTTCAAGGAACAAGTGTCTTTTAATTTCATGGCTGCAATCACCATCTGCAGTGATTTTGGAGCCCCTCAAAATAAAGTCTGTCACTGTTTCCATTGTTTCCCCATCTATTTGCCATGAAGTGATGGGACCAGATGCCTTGATCTTAGTTTTCTAATGTTTAGTTTTAAGCCAACTTTTTCACTCTCCTCTTACACTACTACAAATAGTAATTTTAATACTATTCTTTTACTACTTTACTACTAAGAGTAGAGTATCAGGAGAATTAAATGAAATAGGTAAAAATTATGCACAGTATGTTTAATTACTTCACCCTGCCCCCCATCCCTGGCTCACCACCCCCCCAGCCTTTGTAAGTAGAAAGTTGTTCTAAAAGAATTGTAAGCTCCTAAAATTTTGACATGTATTTTTTTGTACTGGCATAATGCTAATTTTCAGCAGCATTTCTTGTAGCAGAAGGTAGGCATGGGAGAATGGAGAAGGAAAGGCTTCACAGAAAGGCTTCAAGGGGTACCTTGAATTGAGTTTGGAAGGAAAGATAGGAGATGGAATGGGGAAGTATTTCTGGGCAAAGAAAAACCACTTGCGTAAACTATGAGTGTTTCATGGAGTATGAGTGTGGTGTACAAAGTGATTTCCAAATAAGGGAGAGGTTAAATATGAAGTATTTATGCTTCATTAGGAGGTGGTATTTTATTATCTAGGACATAATGGGAAGTTGGTGAATGTTTTTAAGGAGGTATGTTACATATTTTTTAGAGAAATGGCAGATTACTATTTAGGCAGCATCCATTGAAGAAAATGTTTTGAATTGGGAAGTGAGTGATTACTTATAACGGAGAAGGCAATGGAACCCAACTCCAGTACCTTTGCCTGGAAAATCCCATGGACGGAGGAGCCTGGTAGGCTGCAGTCCATGGGGTCGCTAGAGTCCGACACGACTGATCGATTTCACTTTCACTTTTCACTTTCATGCATTGGAGAAGGAAATGGCAACCCACTCCAGTGTTCTTGCCTGGAGAATCCCAGGGACAGGGGAGCCTGGTGGGCTGCCGTCTCTGGGGTCGCACAGAGTTGGACACGGCTGAAGCGACTTAGCAGCAGCAGCAGATCACTTAAAAAGGACATTATTTTTGAAACTCTTGGTTGCTGCTTACTAAGAGGATGCTAAATTAGTATAGTGGATTGAAACCACTACAGTTTAAAAAGATGAGTTAAGATGTGATAGGATAGATCAGAGAGCATTGCAAGTAATACGGTTGAATATTTCTTGTGAAGCTTTCTTTAGTTTTACATAAAACTATATATGTGTTGAATTAAACCATAAATACGTTTTTTTCCCCAGTGTATTGCGTTAAAAAATGTTTGTGAAAGACAACTGAGGAGAGACTGTTATGTTAGTATAGATAAGCGGTGCTGGGATCCAAATTAGGACAGTGGCCTTGAAGCTGGAAATAAGGGATAGATTTGACATTTCAGAAAATAAATGTGCAGGACTTGTTAATTGCTTGCAGGTCTGGGAGGAAGTGGGAAGCTTAAGGGCTTTGTTTTGTTTCTTGTTTCTTTTTGTGGCTGACAAAGATAGGGCAGTAATGAAAGGCCTTTATGTAAGGAATCAAGTTGTATTTTTCAGGATTCTGTCATTGTTTTTTATCTTTTGGCCTTGCCACGTGACAGGTGGGATCTTAGTTCCTTGGCCAGGGATTGAACTTGAACCCTCTGCAGTGGAAGCACAGAATCTTACTTGGGACTACCAGGGAAGTCCCCCGAATTTTTTCTTAGAAGTTCTTTTACTCTGATACATCTTATGGGCTATAGATAAATTTTGTCACCCTTTTAAAAATTGTGAGATACAACAAGCCTACAGAAAAAAATGAAACATAAATTGTTGTAGAACAAATACCTTTGTAGCCCTAGCTCAGGGAAAGAGAGAAAATATTAACCAGTAACCCAGAATATCTCCCACTTCCCTTTCTGCTCCTACCTTTTCCCTCCCTCTAGTGGTAATCACAGTAACAGTTTAAAAAAAAGTTAACAGAACAATATTTTTGAATTGAATTAGTCATTTTTTCTAGTACTCTGAGAAAATATACTGTATGTGTAAATTTTTTAAATAAAGAACTATATAATCATGAAGTAATTTAGTTTTACTGAAAAGATGTAACACAATATTAAAACTTTGAGTAGCAAAAAACCCCCACTTCCTGTTCATATTTTATTAAACAATCAACCGTTCTATTTTGTTTATTACAGTCTACTTCTCCCTTAAATATTTTACATAGTTGTTTTATTGAATCTTACGTACACTTCTGTATTCCTGTTCTTCACATCAGTTCAGTTCAGTTGCTCGATCGTGTCCGACTCTTTGTGACCCCATGGACTGCAGGCTTCCCCGTCCATCACCACCTCCTGGAGCTTGCTCAAACTCATGTCCGTTGTAAATATTTTCATGTTTTTATGGTATTGACCACAATTTTTGATAGCTAGAAACATAATATTTGATCATGTTAAAGATCATGTGACTTAATTACTTTAAAGTGAGGTTTTAAAAAGAATTCTAAAGAGTATAAAGAGCAATATTAGAAAGGCTCAGCAGATAAAGAATCTGCCTGCGTTGCAGGAGACACAGGAGACAGCTTGATCTCTTGGTTGGGAAGATCCCCTGGAGGAGGAAATAACAACCCGCTGCAGTATTCTTGCCTGGAGAATTCCATGGATGGAGGAGCCTGGCGAACCACAGTCCATAGGGTTGCAAAGAGCTGGACATGACTTGAGCGACTACACACACACATAGGCATGTCACATTCATAAAAGAACACTATCTAACCCTGTTGATTTTGTTTAATAGATACATATGGTTCATGCTCTTAATAAAATATTTAAAACATAAATAAGACTATAAAATGGAAAGTAAAAAAAAAAAAACAACACCTAAATCCCTCAATACCAAGTCCTTCTCCTCAAAGGTAATTTTTTGAACAGTTTTTTTTGACTTATAAAAAATTGTCAGATTATTTACCAGCATAAATAATTTATGTATGGGTTTACCAGCATACATTATCTACTTACATTTATAAATATAGTAAATATAATTAAATTATTCTATATTGTGCTTTTAAAATAATATATCTTCGATATCTCCATATCAGTGTATGTAATCTTTTTTTAAATTTTGTTTTTATTTTTTAGATATTAAAATCAGTATTGCAGTGAACTACTTTTATGCATATATTTTGGGTAACTTCTTTTAAGTATATCCATAGAGTAAATTCTTAGTGAAATTAAATTTAAAGGAAAAAATATACAAACACATATACATGTGTGTGTGTATATATATATATATATATGATCTACTTCAAGGAACTGGCTCACACAGTTGTAGAGGTTGGTAAACCTGAAATTTGTATGGCATTGTCTGGTAAGCTGGAAACTCTTAAGACAGGAATTGATGCTGTAGCCTTAAGGCAGAGTATCTTCAGGAAAACCTAAGTTTTGCTTTAGTAGCTCTTCACCTGGTCGAATGAGGCTCACTTAAGGGGATTAATCTTTTACCTGAAGTTATCTGGTTAATAAGTCTGCGAAATACCTACAGAGCTGCATCTAAATTAATGTTTGATTGAATAATTGGGCCTTATAGCCAGTCCAAGTTGACATAAAACTGTCATGCTATTTCTCACTTTATGTAATTTTTTATTCCTCAAAACAGTATTGTAAAGTATCTTTTTCTGTATACCTTCTCCAATCTCTGATATTAAAAAATTTTTTGCCAGTTAGATACATGAAAATGGTATTTTGTTTTCTTTTTACATTGCTTTTCATTCTGTCATTTTGGAAGGTGGTGGAATCACAATGGTTTCTTCCACAAAACAATTAACTGACACAAATTAATTCCATCTTTCTAAATTCCTGGTCTTGTCTAGTAGTCATTGTCTTAAAGAATAATTGAAACTTGTCTTTCCCATTATCTTGGCCTGTGGAAGCTTATTTATTTGAATTTAGTAGTTAATTGGTCATTTTAAACCATAAATAAATATCAAAACTCTGCTTGGTTTCTTAATCATCTTAGGGACTAAAGAAATTTCGTGGTAGCTAAGATATAGAGTTTGTCATTGCAGGATAGTGTCATGTACTGAAAGGAGGCATTGGATTATGTTTTGGGGGTCTCAAGAAGGTCTTCAGGTTCACTGATAGTCACTTTAACTTCTAAGGTGTCATTAAACTATAATTTCTTTTCGCCAACCAGAGTTTCTGTGTTACTTCAAATGGCAACCTGTACAGGTTTGGGCAGTGCAGCACACAGAGTCTAGGGCTAATCTGTAACATAGATCTTGTCATAATTATTAACTTTTATGATCTCATTATGAATCATTTTGCTGTCTTGTGTTGAAATTTAAATATGTAGTTATCTGCATACTTGATAAGAGCTTATTTTGTGTCAGAAACTGTTGTATGTGCTTCTGTATATGTTAAGTCATTAATTCTCATGAGTGAAAGTCGTTCGGTCGTGTCCAGCTCTTTGCGACCCCATGGACTATACAGTCCACAGAATTCTCCAGGCTAGAATACTGGAGTGGGTAGCATTTTCCTTCTCCAGGGGATCGTCCCAACCCAGGGATTGAACCCGTATTGCAGGCGGATTCTTTATCAGCTGAGCCACAAGGGAAGCTATTAATTCTCATAAAAACATATTAAGTGAAAAAATAAAAACTAAAACTATAAAGTAGATTCTAATTGCTTATATTAAACATGAGATGAATAAAGCACATACAAGTTAAGTGGCTTGCCTAAGAATAGACTAACACACCTAGAATTTACAGTCAGGTGGAGCAGTCTTGCTCTGAGCTCATTCTCTGAACTAGTACTATCTTACATACTTGACAAACAGTGTAGGATAAGCCCTGTGAAAAGGAGCTCCATGAGATTTCTATTGTTTTTGTACCCCCTCCAATGAGGTGGAATTTTACATTTCTAGTGTATATCTGATACAATACTCATACCTAGCATATACCTAGTATATTTTTGTCTGTTTTGGAAAGCTGAAGTACCTTGAATTAATTATTGATTTATGCATGAGGTAGGAACCATCCAAGAGCGAAAAAGCATTATCCATACATCTTTAAATTCAGAAATCTCCATCAAGAGGTCATTTGAATAGCTGAACAAATTGGATTTATTACTCCTTGCAGTTGCGGAAGACTTATTCCATGAGTAATGGTGGGTATTAGAAAGGACTTAGTATAAAAATTTAGGAGAGGGTTCAGGGAAGCTTCCCTGATAGCTCAGTTGGTAAAGAATCCACCTGCAAATCAGGAGACCCTTGTTGATTCCTGGGTCAGGCAGATCCCCTGGAGAAGGGATAGGCTACCCACTCCAGTATTCTTGGGCTTTCCTTGTGGCTCAGCTGGTAAAGAATCCACCTGCAACCTAGGAGACCTGGGTTCAATCCCTGGGTTGGGAAGATCCCCTGAAGAAGGGAAAGGCTACCCACTCCAGTATTCTGGCCTGGAGAATTCCATGGACTGTATAGTCCATGGGATCACAAAGAGTCAGACATGAGGCTTTCCTGTGGATTGGGTGCTGTCAGAAAGGAAGTGGAGCAAGTCTGTGACTGTGGGTAACTTACGTTACCTAGAGGACTGGAGGAATGAAGCAGGGACAGAGCTGTGACTTGAAAAGGAACAGCAGTTCCTCATATTAGCCAGAGCAGGGGGATGTTTGGTGATTTTTGTGGTTTGGAAAAAATTCATGGTTTTATCTGTGTTCACACATGATTACGGAGTGGCTTTGTTTTTGTCTTGATGCGTTATGGACACAGAGTGGTCTCATCTGATATTGATGTTCTGTGAAATTACTTATGTTCAACTGAATCTCCAGGCCTTGCTGTATGTACTGGGTCTGTTCCTAGCTATTGGGCTCCTTTTGTTTTTCTCACTAATTTAATTTTTTCGCATTTAAACTGGATTGATTGTGGAAGAAAAAAAAAAGAAAACATGCATAAGCCAAAAGAAAAAAGTTTAAAACAGGGAAACAGGAGACAGGATTTAAACTACCTAATATTTCTGTTGGATATTTTTGTAGACATTTCTATCCTTATTTATACATAAATATAAATTAAGTGATACTTTACATAAAATATTCTTATGAAGTGAAATAAAAGTCGCTTAGTCGTGTCTGACTCTTTGTGACCTCATGGACTATATACAGTTCATGAAATTCTCTAGGCCAGAATATTGGAGTGGGTAGCCGTTCCCTTCTCCAGGAAAACTTCCCAACCCAGCGATTGAACCCAGGTCTCCCACATTGCAGGTGGATTCCTTACCAGCTGAGCCAATCAGGGAAGCAAAATACTCTTATAAATGAAGTAATATTTTTTTGCCCCAGAAATTTATTGTGACTATCATTTTATTGTAAATTTTTAGCTATTTTGTATAGTAGAGTATGTTAGGGTTAGTGTCATTGGAGTTGTGACTCAATGTCATCCTTATAAATGTGTGTATATTATTCAATAATCTTATCCAGTAATGTTATCCACTTCTAGCCCTTTTAAGTGCATATATCTTAAATGTGTGTTTCTGTGTGTACACATAAATATACAATATAGCATGCACAATTAAAGAAATTTATTATAGGCAAGAGTGAAAGAATAAATTTGTTATAAGTTATATCAATAAGACAAGCTAGTATTTAAAGTGAAAGTGAAGTCGCTCAGTCGTGTCCGACTCTTTTCGACCCCGTGGACTGTAGCCCACCAGGCTCCTCCGTCCATGGGATTCTCCAGGCGTGAGTACTGGAGTGGGGTGCCATTTCCTTCTCCAGGGGATCTTCCTGACTCAGGGATTGAACCCAGGTCTCCCGAGTTGCAGGCAGAAGCTTTAACCGGTGAGCCACCAGGGAAGCCAGTATTTAAGTCCTTACTAAATATTTGTTGAGGGGATGTAGAAAACATAGATTTTACTCCTTTGAGAAGTGTGGAGTGTCATTCATCATAAGCATTTCAGAACATTAATTTCTCAAACTTTATTTCAATAATTGAAATATTTTATTTCTACATGACATTTGGAGGAGTTACAGAGTAATATGTGTGAGTTGATATTTTAATAAGAACAAACTTGCAGCATAGTTTTTAAGAAAATGATGATTGGAATTTAGTATAAGGGCATATGCTTCTTGTCATTGTCTCCCTACCTACTAGCTTTTTGAAATCTAGGTGGAAAGCAGAGTTTGTATGTCTCTGCATACCCCCAAAACATAGATATTCAAAATAAATCTTTTCACATTAGCTCATTAAATTTACCTACATTAGGTAAATAAGGATAAGTAAACACTTCTTTTAAATTTCACCTGAAGATCTAAAGCCTTTTCAGGTATCATTTATCATTACAACAGTCTTATCAAAATAAAAATGATTACCCTCTTTCTCAGGCATTAGTTACATGTGTATACATTTAAAACTTATCCTTTGTTCATTATTCTTGTTCTTTCCCATTTGTCTTGGGAAAAATGTCCTTAACACTTGCTTTCACTTTTATCCCTTTATTCTACCCAAGAGCCTCCAAAAGCTCTGAGTTACAATTGGGTAAATAGAAAGTTTTAATGTCAATTTTAGGAGAAGGGGATGACAGAGGGTGAGATGGTTGGATGGCATCACTGACTCGATGGACATAAGTTTGAGTAAACTCTGGGAGTTGGTGATGGACAGGGAGGCCTGGCGTGCTGCAGTCCATGGGGTTGCAGAGAGTCGGACACGACTGAGCAACTGAACTGAACTGAGTGTCAAATTAATGTAGAGGAAGACAAAAGTTGCAGTTTTTGAATAGACTTAGAGAACTAATATTGCTAATCATCTGTTTGCTTTTTCATATAATATTATATGCAAATCTGAAAAAGGACCTTAAAACTCCTGAGGGGACTTCCCTGGTGGGCTGTTGGTTAAGACTCTGCCCTTCCACTGCAGGGGACATGGGTTCAGTCCCTGGTTGGGGAACTAAGATCCCTCATGCCTCAGGGTGCAGCAAAAAAAATCTTGAAAAGTCCTCAAACTCCCTTTTAGAAAATATCTGTGAAATCTCTAGTTACTTCTCTATCTTCATCTAATTAAGATTGTGCTGCTGCTGCTTATTTAGCTGTAGCATTCAAGTTTAAATTATTATAACCTGAATACTTAGAAGAATTTCTAGTGTATATTATGTTAAGTAATCTTTGAAAATAACATTTAAAATTAAGTTTTTTTTATAAATTGGAGATTTACCATAATAAAAATTATGGTACATTATGTTTGTAGTTTTAAACTTGTGAACATTATTAAAGACTTTTTTATAACATATATTATGCTAGGAAGAAAGCCACTTTCCCTATCTTCAGAGATTTTCCAATCTGTTAGACATAGGCGAGAGAAAGAATGTGTGTGTTGTACTACACAACATATTAAATAGCAGCATTCCATTTTGTTTACATCTGGAATTAAAGTTATAGACATGTTAGGCAATGGCACCCCACTCCGGTATTCTTGCCTGGAAAATCCCATGGACGGAGGAGCCTGGTAGGCTTCAGACCATGGGGTCGTGAAGAGTCCGACACGACTGAGCGACTTCACTTTCACTTTTCCCTTTCATGCATTGGAGAAGGAAATGGCTGCCCACTCCAGTGTTCTTGCCTGGAGAATCCCAGGGATGGGGGAGCCTGGTGGGCTGCCGTCTATGGGGTCGCACAGAGTCGGACACGACTGAATCGACATAGCAGCAGCAGCAACAGGCAAAATTATATTCAAAAATTAAGTAGATTTTTTTTCAATTAGTGTTTAATGTTTTTCAAGTTATCTCCTAATTCTTCCTTAAAAGTGAATAATTGTTTTTCCTTTTTTTTTCTTTTTTTTGGGGGCAGCTTTTCACTGATGGAATCACAAATAAACTTATTGGCTGTTATGTGGGTAATACAATGGAGGATGTCGTCCTGGTGCGAATTTATGGCAATAAGACTGAGTTGTTAGTCGACCGTGATGAGGAAGTGAAGAGTTTCCGAGTGTTGCAGGCTCATGGCTGCGCACCACAGCTCTACTGTACCTTCAATAATGGACTGTGCTATGAATTTATACAGGGAGAAGCGTTGGATCCAAAGCATGTCTGCAACCCTGCCATTTTCAGGTACATTTCTTTTCCTAAGTAATTTATCCTTTTGAAAAGTTAAGTGCACCAAGGAAATGTTTTTTGAAACTGCCTTTTCTTTCTTTAAGCAACTATTTAGTAAATTTAGAAACTTTCTCTTGTTTGGGTTTTGTTTTGTTTTTGCTAAAGAAAAAGCATTCCTTTTTATCTGAATTCTCATAGTTTACTCTGCAAAAGAAATATAAGTGATAGGTTTTAGATTAGCTTGCTATAGAAGGTCAAGGTTTCTCCTTAATTTTTTAAAATAGTGCTTGAATCAAAGCATTACACATTTCTTATTAAGTTTTGTCACTCAGTTGCTCATAGTTTCAGAGTTATTGCTCACTAAGATCCTTTTAATACTGTTAACACTTCTTTGTTACTCTTTAAACTTCTATTATTTAATTCAGTATATTGTGTTTTTATAAGGAAATGCTCTAAAAATTTTCTAAAATTGATAAAATTTTCTTTTCTGCTCTTGAAAACTGTAATAAGTGGGCTTGATTTGAAAACCGCAAGTTCGTTTATAGTTTAGATCTAAACTTCTCAGTTTGGTCCTAAGACTCTTTTAAAACTTTTAAAGTTTACTGAGGACCTAAAGAGCTTTTGTTATTGTGAATTATATTTATCAGTATTTACTATGTTAGACCATTCAGGTATGACCTAAATCAAATCCCTTATGACTGTACAGTGGAAGTGAGAAACAGATTTAAGGGACTAGATCTGATAGATAGAGTGCCTGATGAACTATGGATGGAGGTTCGTGACAAGGTACAGGAGACAGGAATCAAGACCATCCCCAAGAAAAACAAATGCAGAAAAGCAAAATGGTTGTCTGAGGAGGCCTTACAAATAGCTGTGACAAGAAGGCAAGCGAAAAGCAAAGGAGAAAATGAAAGATAAAAGCATTTGAATGCAGTGTTCCAAAGAATAGCAAGGAGAGATAAGAAAGCCTTCCTCAGTGATCAATGCAAAGAAATAGAGGAAAACAACAGAATGGGAAAGATTAGAGATCTCTTCAAGAAAATTAGACATACCAAGGGAACATTTCATGCAAAGATGGGCTCAATAAAGGACAGAAATGGTATGGACCTAACAGAAGCAGAAGATATTAAGAAAAGGTGGCAAGAATACACAGAAGAACTGTACAACAA
Source organism: Bos indicus (assembly GCF_029378745.1). Lineage (NCBI taxonomy): Eukaryota > Metazoa > Chordata > Mammalia > Artiodactyla > Bovidae > Bos > Bos indicus. The sequence continues at coordinate 87,557,670 of NC_091764.1, read as the reverse complement.
AGATCTTCACGACCCAGATAATCCCAATGGTGTGATCACTCACACTCACATAGAGCCAGACATCCTGGAATGTGAAGTCAAGTGGGCCTTAGGAAGCATCACTATGAACAAAGCTAGTGGAGGTGATGGAATTCCAGTTGAGCTATTTCAAATCCTGAAAGATGATGCTGTGAAAGTGCTGCCCTCAATATGCCAGCAAATTTGGAAAACTCAGCAGTGACCACAGGACTGGAAAAGGTCAGTTTTCATTCCAATCCCAAAGAAAGGCAATGCCAAAGAATGCTCAAACTACTGCACAATTGCACTCATCTCACACGCTAGTAAAGTAATGCTCAAAATTCTCCAAGCCAGGCTTCAGCTATATGTGAACCATAAACTTCCAGATGTTCAAGCTGATTTTAGAAAAGGCAGAGGAACCAGAGATCAAATTGCCAACGTTCGTTGGAGTTCCAGAAAAACATCTATTTCTACTTTGTTTATTACGCCAAAGCCTTTGACTGTGTGGATCTGTGGAAAATTCTGAAAGAGATGGAAATACCAGACCACCTGACCTGCCTCTGGAGAAACCTGTATGCAGGTCAGGAAGCAACAGTTAGAATTGGACATGGAACAACAGACTGGTTCCAAATAGGAAAAGGAGTATGTCAAGGCTGTATATTGTCACCCTGCTTATTTAACTTATATGCAGAATACATCATGAGAAACGCTAGGCTGGAAGAAGCACAAGCTGGAATCAAGATTGCCGGGAGAAATATCAGTAATCTCAGATATGCAGATGACACCACCCTTATGGCAGAAAGTGAAGAAGAAACTAAGAGCCTCTTGATGAAAGGGAAAGAAGAGAGTGAAAAAGTTGATTTAAAGCTCAACATTCAGAAAACCAAGATCATGGCATCTGGTCCCATTACTTCAGGGGAAATAGATGGGGAAACAGTGGTAACAGGGGCTGACTTTATTTTTCTGGGCTCCAAAATCACTGCAGATGGTTACTGCAGCCATGAAATTAAAAGATGCTTACTCCTTGGAAGGAAAGTTATGACCAACCTAGATAGCATATTCAAAAGCAGAGACATTACTTTGCCAACAAAGGTTCGTCTAGTCAAGGCTATGGTTTTTCCTGTGGTCATGTATGGATGTGAGAGTTGGACTGTGAAGAAGGCTGAGCGCCGAAGAATTGATGCTTTTGAACTGTGGTGTTGGAGAAGACTCTTGAGAGTCCCCTGGACTGCAAGGAGATCCAACCAGTCCATTCTGAAGGAGATCAGCCCTGGGATTTCTTTGGAAGGAATGATGCTAAAGCTGAAACTCCAGTACTTTGGCCACCTCATGCAAAGAGTTGACTCCTTGGAAAAGACTCTGATGGTGGGAGGGATTGGGGGCAGGAGGAGAAGGGGACGACAGAGGATGAGATGGCTGGATGGCATCACTGACTGGATGGACGTGAGTCTGAGTGAACTGCGGGAGTTGGTGATGGACAGGGAGGCCTGGTGTGCTGCAATTCATGGGGTCGCAAAGAGTCGGGCACAACTGAGTGACTGATCTGAGGGGAGGAAAAGTAATTCAAACAGTCAGCTGGTCTACTAGTAAGTAATACAGTCTGTGATAGACAGTAGCCTTGGGGGGAAAATAAGCTAAATAGTATACATAGAGGAGTAGAAAAGGTTTTAAAAAAAGTACAACTATTTTTCTGTGGTATAGTTGGGAAATAAGCAGTGTTTAACTAAGACGATATTTGAATTGGACCTTAAAGGTGATGCAGAACATGGAGGAGTCTGAGGGAGATGACAGGTAAAGATGAATTACATCATGCTAATACTTAACTAGTAATTCAGCCTATGCAAGTTTATCATGAACTTTTTTATTTGAATTTCTCTACAGCAGTCAAGTATTACAGAAACCTTTAATTATTATTATATTTTTTGTTAAATTCTAAGGTGTTTAGGAATTTTCTTACCTGGTATTTCTCTAAAATTTGCCTCTTGCTGGAAATATTGGCTGAAGTGTAATTAAAACCGCTGAGCAACAGACATACAGGGAGAAGTGCAGTTTAAAATGAGTTATTGCACATTTATCAATAAACATAACTAAAAAATGCCAGCTTCCAGTGCTGAGCATATTATAGTGGAACTGGTAAACTATGGGTTGCAAATAGAATTGGTAATGTTCTCTTTTGGAAATCAGTAGGGCAATATATAGTAAGTTATAAAAGAAAGTCATATGGCTTGGTTGTGTGATAACAACTCATATTTGAATATAACAAAGGTACATTAGCACAAATAAATGTTATGTTATTATTGAATGTTGTCTAAAACATACAAAATGTCTGATGTAGGACTAAGAAAAAATCAGCTTATTTGTTGGGGGCCAGAGTGAGGTACTCCACCCGTGACAAAGGTCATGAGGAAGGAGGCTCGACATACGCAAAGGCGGGATCGAGCCTCAGGAGTCCCCCTGGAACTCCTCGAGCATCTACCCCCATAACCAGAGCCTGCCTACTTTACTACTTTGTGCTCTCACCTACATTGCCCCGGCTCTTATTAGTTGAACTGTGGCTGCAATCAGGCAGTAATTTGTTTATGTAAAAAACTGAAAGGAGTGTTTAAAAAATCTGTTGGGAAGGTAGGATTTGGGATCTTTTATTTCAATTTCAAAAAATGCCTGTTATAGTTACAGTTTTTAAAAAGCTTCCAAGAAAGGAGCAACTAGTGAGTATTAGTGGGTATTTGAAGAAATTCTCTGCAGCCTTGAGGTTTTCAAACATTTGGCTTTATTGAATATGGAATTTAAAGTAGCATTTGCCTTGATGTTAGTGCAGTAAAACCTTATCTTATTGAGACTACATAGAAGAAGGACCATCTGTGATAGTGAAAATAAGAAATCTTATTTTTATTACCTAATTGTTTTTCCTGTTGTATATAAAATTAGCTAATAGAAAATAATTGAATTGTTCTAATCAAGTCTTTTTAAGAACTGTATTCTTTTTTATGACCATTTATATTATTTAACATTTTTATTTTTAATTGTAATAAAATACATGTAACATAATTTGCCATCTTAATTTTAAGTATGCAGTTGCATAGTGTTAAGTACATTCACATTGTTTTGCAAACACTCTCCACAATTCTTTCCTCTTGCAAAACTAAAATTGTATATACAAAAGCAACAACTTCCTATTCTCCCCTCCCGCCCCCTTGGCAGCCATACTACTTTTTGTCTGTATGAATTTGACTGCTCTGGATACCTTATATTAGTGTTACTTCTGTTTTTTTGTGACTGGCTTATTTCACTTAGCTTAATGTCTTGATCCATGTTGTAGCATGTATCAGAGTTTCCTTCCATTTTTTAAAGGCTGAATAATATTCCATTGTACGTGTAGACTATGTTTTGTTTACTCACTAATTCATGGATGAACATTTGGGTATTACTACTTTTTTTGCTGTTATGTATAATGTTCTTACGAACGTGGGTGAGCAAATGCTTTTTTAGACCCTGTTTTCAGTTCTTTAGGGTATATTATCAGAAGTAGAATTGCTCGATCATACAGTCATTCTATTTTTAATTTTTTTTGAAACTGCCATACTGTTTTCCATAGCACCTATACGAATTTACATTCTCACCAGCAGTGCACAGGGTCCAGTTTTTCCAAGTCCTTGCTGACATTATTATTATTATTTTTTGATAGTAGCCATCCTGATTATAAGGAGATGGTATCTCATTGTGATTTTGATCTCTTTTTCCCTAATAGTTAGTCACATTTAGCATCTTTTCTTATGCCTGTTGGCCATTTGTGTATCTTCTTGGGGGAAATGTCAATTCAGGTCCTCTTCCAGTTTTCTAATTGGATTATTTTTTGTTGTCAAGATGTAAGAGTACTTATATATTGAATATTAACTCCATGTCATATATATAACTTACAAATACTTTATTTAATTCTATGGGTTGCCTTTTCACTCTGTTGATTTTGCCCTTTAATGCACAGTTTTAAATTTTGATGTACATGGATTGTTTTGTTGATCACTAACAACCTCTGCAGTTGTTGGAAGAGATCATCAAGGAGATGTGAGCATCAGTTGACCGGGGCTGTACTCACACAGTAGGAGGTTCCTCACACCCCCACCCTTGGAATGTGTTCTCTGCTCACTGTCCCCCCAGTGGAAGCTATGTTCGAGGATAGAGCCTTGAGAGAATGGGGTGGTGTTGAGACTATCTGGATGGCATACATTACCGAACCCCGTTAAGACTTCTATATAAACTTCTAAGATTCTGGCAGGCAGGTAGATCTATTTCTCCTGCAGCTACCCAAGACAAGCCTTATATGTAAGTTCTCTTGCTTATTTAACCTGCCACCTACCTACCCATCTGGGGAAAAAAGAAAAAATCGATATATGTAGTCAGTTTGTTTGCTTTTACTTTTGTCATCTGTGCTATTGGTGTCATATCCAGGAAGTTTTTAGCAAGTCCAGTGTCATGAAGATTTTCCCCTGTATTTTCTTCTAAAAGTTTTATAGTTTTAGTTCTTACATTTAGATTTTTGACAGGTTAATTTTTATGATGATTTAAGGAAAGGATTAAGGAATTTCTGTCTTTTACATGTGGATATTCTGTTTTTCTAGCACCATCTGTTGAGAAAACTGTCCTTTGCCATTGAATAGTCTTGGCATCCTTATTGAAAATCATTTGCTCATAAACTGGGGGGTTTATTTTGGGGCTCTATTCCATTGGTCTGTGTGTGTGGTGATATGCCAGTACCACTCTGTTTTGATAACTATAGCTTTGTAATAAGTTTTGAAATCAGGAAATGTGAGACCTCTAACTTTATTCTTTTTTTCTTTAACTTGTTTTTATCTGTCTGGGTTTCCTTAAAATTACATTTGAATTTTAGGTGTTTTTTTTTTCTGTTTAATGTAAAAAATGCTATTAGGATTTTGGTAGTGATAGTATTGAATTTATAGATCATTTTGGCTAGTATTGACATTTTAGCAATTTTAAGTCTTCCAGTCCACAAACAGGGGATATATTTCCATTTAATTCTGTATTTAATTTTTTTCAGCAACGTTTTGTATAGAAATTTTTTTACCTTCGATAAATTTATTTTTAAGCATTTTATTCTTTTTGATGCTATTGTAAATGTAGTTGTTTTACTTAATCTCCTTTTTGAGGAGAATTTTGTTCATTGATAATGTAGAATTGCAACATATTTTATGTGTTGATTTTGTGTTCTGCAACTGTGTTGAATTCAGTTACAAGTGAAAAACCAAAAATTTTCCTAACAAAGCCATCCTTCACAAATTACATGTTGTTTTTTTTCAAGACCAATTTATTGAAAATTTCAGATGAGTATGGAACTTGTAAGTAGACTTATTTAATTTTTAAAATCTCTTAGCAAAGCCTGGTTTTTAAGTATGTAGTTGCTGTGCTTGCAGTTTAACTATATTTGTTATTTCCATGAGGATATTTGTATAATAGATTTTCTTCCTTTCCTTGTTAATTTTGCTGCAGAGAAGATAGACCAGTAGTTCTAAGCCCTGTAGAAATTAGCTTGAATTCTAAATTTTGAGGGAAAAAAAAGACTTATTATACAAGTTATGTCTTGTCAAAGAACAGGCAGTGTTTCAAATGGATGGTCACTTTGTCTTTCTGTAGCTCTGCATTAATTTTGGCACAACTGGTATTATATGAGATTAAAAAAAAATCCAGGATAGATTTTAATCCACCTGAGAATAACTCCAATAGTGGTAGAATCCTGTGGTAAGTTTCTAAATGTACCCTGAATCTGTTACCAAGATGATGATTCTTATTCATCAAGTATCTATCAAGTACCTCCTCTTAGTGCTGAATGCTAAGAGAGAAGAATAAGGCATGGTGTTTGCCTCTTGTAGGATAACCTAGTGATAGTATTGATCAGTAGCATTAATAAAGCAATCTCAACTATACTATTATTATTTGCTGCTATTTTTAAAAAATTACATAGGAAAATGCTATAAAACATTTAAATAATATTCTGAATATATTTTTACCTGTTATATAAGCATGATATTATCATTTAATATTAACATTATCCCTTATGTTATCAAATACTATTTTGACAATGCACCTTTAGAAAGGACAAATACATCTATAATTTACTTTAGAAGATACTAATCATTAGCTCTTAAGTTTTGATATAGCTTTGTTTGAAAATACTAATTTTGCTCTTGTAGGTTGGTAATTAATAGTTTGTTTTCCATTTGAGTAGATATGTATCTCATTATGTAACAGTATTTTTAAAATTTCATATAAAATAATTTTTATAATTTCACTTGTAATTTCAGAAATTTACTCAAAGATGAAAATAGTTGCTGATTTTTGATAAAAATCAGTATCATTTGGAAAACTTTGCCTCTTTTAGTCCATAGATCATGTATATTTAATATTTCTATTATGACTAGTAGGAAATGGTTATGAGATGGGAAGTTAGTTTACAGGAGCCTTGTATATGAATATGAATGTGAAATTCCTATTGTCATTATTGAACTTAAATCTCTAAACTGAGTGGACGTTTATGTAAATTTTTTTCTTTTATTCACAGACATCCCCTCTTAGATTTGAAGGAGAGATTTTAAGATTACACGAGTAATTTGGCTTTCCTTCTAAGAACCCAGAGACTCAGAGAAATGCATTGATTTGCTAATTCCATGCAGTGTTAGTGCAGTATACTGTAGTGGAAAGACCTTGGACTTTGCATCACATAATCAGTTCAAATCCTGGCCCAGCTCCAGTTAGCCGTCTTTCTGCCCCAAAAGTCAAGATTCTCACAATTAGTAGGTGCTTTTTCTCGTAGCAGCTGTTCAACAGATTCTGTTAACATGTAAGAGCCCTTTGGAGTTATGACCATTCTATTTACCGTAGAATTGTCATTTCAGTCACTCGTAGCTGAATAACTTGTATTTGGAGAACTTCTGAAACTACATTCTGTGGTTTTCAAATCAGAGTCTCATATAAACTCTGGGGTAAAACAATGAAAAATGACATTATTATTTATTTTTAAAACAGCAAATAAAAATTTGTTGGTATTAAGTATCTATTCTAATATGTGACCCTTCTCTGGAATCATTGGTCTCATTTGTTGGGTAAACAGTTTTAGGTCATAATGTTGTGTTGATGTAGATTTCTCCTTGAGTTTTATGTAACATGGATTACTTTTCTTCAGACCTCTTGTCCCAACTCCCTCTCTTAAAGTTTAAAACCAGTTTACGTATACATGTATGCACGTGGATATAAATATATATGTGTGTTTATTTGCACTTTGTTTTAACTATCACTTGGTTTTTTAATGAAGTTTCTTAGTGCTTAAAGTGCTATATGTTTATTTATAGCACTTTTATGGGCCTAGCTTTTTAATGCAAATACTGTATGAGAGATTGATAATAAAAATAGATTTTTTATTCTGTATTCTTATAGAATATGTGGTCTTAAGATCATTCAGGCAATAATTATTGATAAAAAATGATTACTTGGTAATTTGAGAGGTATGAACCAAAACACACATACCTAAAAAGATCACGGATTTTAATATTTTGGTAATGCATTAGGATTCTTTTTTTTTTTTTCATCAAAATACGATTTATTCTTCTCATGGTTGCATACTTAGTTTTATTCTCAAATCAGCAAAGTTTTCCATCTTAGACAAGAATGCAGTGCCTTAAAGGCAAAAGATATTCTCAGATAAGATACCTTTTGCCTCTCCTTTTAAATAACTTCAGCATCCGTAGATAGAATTGTAACTTAATCATCAAGATAAAGGCCAAAATCAAGTATTACTCAGTTACAGTGAAACCTCATCATACTTATTTTTCAGAATAGAAAACAGTAGAAGGAGAAAAATATTGAATGTCTCACAAGAAGAAAAATATTGAATGTGTCAGACATGACACTTGCAACGTCTTTAGGCCGAGGAACTGGCTGGATGTGATCTACATGTAATCTTTAAGCTTCAGAGTAACAATATTAGGAAGTTTCTCTTTAAAAATTTAGGTAGGTTAAAGAACAGCATTACAAATACTTTTTTACTCATTTTTAATTCGATAGTAAAATCCAGTAGTGCTCTGAAGACAAGAGAAACTGACCAATTTCTGTATCTGGGTACAGGAGAGAATCAATAGGGAAACAGTGAATTCAGTTACAGCATTGTGCATCAAAGACAGATCTGTGAGGGCTGTGTCCCCTAGACCTCATTTTGTTGCTTCAAGTGCTGTCAGACCAGTTACAATTTTCTGCTTCTTACAAGCATTGAGCATTACCCCCACTGTGAAATATTTTTCAGATCATCGAATATCAAAATAGATGTGATCAGCTGAATTATAATCATCTAAATGGAAAGATGAAGAATATAAGTCAATTGCTTGGTTCTTTAAAGCTATGTTCTTTCAAACAAAGCATTGAATATTTCTTGTAGTAAAACTGGAACTCACTTGCAGTAATGTCTAAACACTTCCGAGCTGCATCAGGACTCTTATTGAGGATAATAATATGAAAATTCAGACTGGCTCAAAGAAGAAGGAATTTGTTGGTGTCTATATCTGAGAATACTAAGTTCAAGCATGGGTGGATCCAGGGGCTCTAATAGTGTCTGTCATGAGGAGTGTTGCTATCTATTTTACTGTATGCTAGCTTTTTTTTTCTGGCAAACTTTTCTGAAGAGTGACAGTTACAATTACTTGCCGTTGCAGACTTATCTAATCAATTTGCACAGTGTGCGTGTGTGTGTGTGTGTGTGTGAGGGTGTGTTCCTCTTTTTCTGATGGCTTCACCCAAAGTCAGTAGCTTCCGTAGAAGTCTTGGGATCAAATCCTTTTAGCCTGGGCTTGGGTAATATACCCTGAACAAATCACTCTGGCATGCAGAATGGAGTGCTCTGGGCAAGTCTGTGTCATCTCTTCACTCCTGAAGTTAGTGGTGCAGCTGGGATAGGGGGTTAGGATGGAGATCAGCTCTGAAGGAACCACATGAACTAAAAGTGAGAGGGATGGAAGTTTTTCCAAAGGAAAATCAGGAATCTTATTAAAAACTAAGTAGATAAGAATATTCATTGTAGTATAAAAACATAATAAAACTGTGTTATTTTATCACAGATTGGTGAGCTATAACTACAGTACTAGATTCCGTGTGTGTTTAAAGTGATTTTTGCGTATTCACGGCATCTGAGAAGCTTTTAAAATACCTTGATGCCGTGGCTGCACCCCAAACCATTTAATTTCTGGGGTAATACCCAGGCTTTTTTTTTTTTCTTTTTTTTTTAAGTTTCCAAAGATCCATTTTAGTACATAGGCCAGCTAATGTTTGTTAACATAAGATATAGAAATTAAGTCGTAGAACCTGTTAATCTGCCCACTTACCTCTTTACCTTAGTCTCTTTTGCCCTTTAACCTCAGTGACTTCAAAAGCAGAATTGGAACATTAAGTCAGTACTTCTCAAATTACACAGTGAATTGGAATCACCTGGAAATCTTGTTTAAAATGCAGAGTGCTAGGGTGTACCCCTAGAGTTTGTGATTCAGTAGATGCAGGGTAGAACTTCAGAAATTCCTTGGTGGTGCTGTATTGTAAGTCCTAGGACTTTACTTTGAGGGATGTTACATTAGATTGTAATGTTGAAGATTTGCCAGTTTTAAGTTCTTCTTTTGTAGATTATTGTTGTCACTTTTCTATCTACTGTTCTATGGACTGAATGTTAATTTAGTTCTTATTTCTATGTAGTATGCTTATTCCTCCATTAGCATTTGCTGTACTAGGTTCTACAGATAAAAAGATAGTGTGGACATAAATACACACAGCTTCAAATTATTTTGTCATTATATCAAGATTGATTGACATCATAAAATCCTAACATTTGTTCAGAGAATTTGTTAACACCCCCCTTCAGAAATTAACTCATAAAACCTTTTTATCTGCCCATTTACCTTTTAGTCCTCTTTGCCCTTTAACTTCAGTGACTTCAAAGGCTCAAAATTAAAATGACTCATTGTAATTTAAATGTATTGGTAATTAATGTCTAATATGTGCCTTGAAATCATTTATAGTTGTGTATTCTTCTGCTGGTTGCTGACATTGTATAATCAAAATAGGCTGCCACTCAATCCCTTTGGACTATAATTGCTTTATTAATTTTAGGTATTTCTTCCTACTTATGTATTAAATGTTTACCTTTTCTAATGAGAGTTGACTTGCCATATTATTTTGAATCTTATGTAAGGTAAAAAGAAATCATGTTACATGATAAAAGCATCCTAATTATTTTAGTTTACCTTTGAGTAAATATGAACTGTATGGTGCATAACACTTTCCTTTTTATGCTGTTTTGTTTTTAAACAGGCTAATAGCTCGTCAGCTTGCTAAAATCCATGCTATTCATGCACACAATGGCTGGATTCCCAAATCTAACCTGTGGCTAAAGATGGGAAAATATTTCTCTCTCATTCCCACAGGATTTGCAGATGAAGACATTAATAAAAGGTAGAATTACTTTTTTCATTTGAAATTATGTTTTACATTGTTTTGCTACATATATAGGGTTTCGAAGATAACTGTAAGGTGTGTAAAATCTGATTTTGTTTATCTCTTTGTATTTAAGTAAAATAAACATTAATTCATTTGACTCTGAGAAGGCACTACAGAAATCTGCTTTCTTCCCTAGTCAGCTCAAAAAAAAAAAAAAAAAAAAAAAAAAATCAGTCCCTATAAAAGTGGGGAAGTGGGGAGCCAAGAAACAAATATAGAACATTTATTTGGCAGTAAACATAATATAAAGGTTACTGTTATTGGGTATATTTTTTATAGTGTGAATTGACCATAGAGACCTTTTTAAAGCAATTCTTTCTGTTCCAAGGAAGGCTGCTTTGAATGGGCCTAGAGATCTACACTGGGGCAGTGTAGTCATATTGAAGTGTGAAAAGGTTTGGGTTGTCTTAGTTTATTGTGACTTTTAAAGTCTCATATAATGAGATTGAAAATTCTTTTACTGGAGTCTCAGATTTTGTAGGACTTCAGGTTCAGAGTAACTAAGATATTTCATTTCCTATAAAGATAAATGTGTAAATCAGAATTTAGAATCTAAATTATATAAACAAGTTTTTTCCTTCCATTTTTATTGAGATATAATTGACACACAGCACTGAATAAGTTTTAAGATATACAGCATAATGATTTGACTTATATATGTTATGAAATTATTACTGCAATAAGTTTAGTGAACATCTGTCATAATAAAGACATAGAAAAAAAATTTTTTTCCTTGTGGTGAGAACTCGTAGGTTTTACTCTCTTAACAACTTCCGTGTATAACGTACAGCAATGTTAAGCGGGCCAGGCTGGCTCTCTGGTGGGCAGAACTGGGTCTGGGGTCGGTGGTTGTGGGGCTACAGATCCTCAGTCTAGTGTGGGCCTCTGGTGGACAGGGCGCAGATCCTGGAACTTCCTGGGCCTAGAGCTGGTCTGCTGTGGGGTGGAGTCAGGTCCCAGGGTCTCTGGCTACAGGACCCTGAGGTTCCTCAGAGTAGGTGTCAGGACCTCCAGTGGGCAGGGCTGGTTCAAGCACAGCTGGCTTTGGGGTCCAGGGTGTCCTGGAAGCTGGTATCAGCTTGCTGGTGGGTGGGGCAAGATCCCTGGATGGCTGCGGTAGGGGCCCAAGGTGTCCTAAAACTTTAGCAGCTAGAGTGGGGCTGGGTCCTGGTGCCAGTGAGCTAGAGGGAGGATTCCATAGTGGGGCTTGCCAGGACCAGTGTCTTCTTGGTAGAATGAGCTCCCAGAATGGCTGCTGCTAGTGCCTGTGAGCCCAGGGAGAGCTTCATTTGCTTCTTGCCTCTCCAGGAGGCTCTTGAAGATCAGCAGGTGGGTGTGACCCAGGCTCCTTTCAGATTACTGCTTCTGCCCTGGATCCCAGAGTATGTGGGATATTGTATGTGCCCTTTAAGAGTGGAATCTCTGTTTCCCACAGCCCTCTGGTTCTCCTGAAAGTGTGCCCTTAAAAAGCCAAATGTTCTAGGAGCCAGCCTTCCCAGTGTAGGATTCCTGGGCTAGGGAGCCAGGTATGGAGCTTGTCTTCTCTCCATGTGGAGAACCTCTGCAATTGTAATTATTATCCTCCCATTTGTGGGTTGCCCACCCAGGGTTGTGGGTCTTCACTGTGCTGCATCTCTGCCCCTTCTACTTGTCTTACTGTGGCTTCTCCATTCTACCTTTGAAAAATCTTTTGTGCTAGTCTTCTGGTCTTTGTCCTCATTAGTAGCTCTGTCGGTAGTTGTAATTTTGATGTGCCCGCTGGAGCAGGTGAGCTCAGTCTTCCTACTTAACCATCTTGAATGCTCCTAACAAAGAGAGCGCAGTCCTGCTGGGACCCTCTGAAACAGTCTGTGACACATGCCTCAGAAACTACACTGAGCATGTTTTTCCATAATGTTATTAATACTAGTACAGAAATTGCAAATCTTGCTTTGTCTTTATATCTAGAATGTACATGAAGACTTCTGCTTTTGTATTCAGGAAGTCTTTAAGAATGACAGAGGTAAGCAGGACCTGTGGATTTTTTTTTCTTGTTTTATTTTTTATAATTCATTAGGAAAAAATTAAAGTTGATTATTTTGAAAGATTAGTTTGACTCACTATGTGTGTGCTTTGTTTGCGCACAGTTTGTCAGACTCTGAAAGGACAGGGATATGATACCCTGTAAACTGGGGTAGACAGACCTCTGAAAGTGTGTCCATGGTGCTGGATACTCAGACAGTGATCACCTAAAAACAAAAAGAATCCACCTTCGTAATAACAATTTTATTGAAAGGTTTCAGGAAAAAAATCACTTTAAAATAATGAAGCTGGCAGTGGTTCAGTGTTGAGAGGCAGTATGATATTGTATGGATTAAGAGTACAAGGCTCTGGAGCCAGACTACCTGGGATCAAATCTCAGTTCTGCTGTGTAACCCTGGACAAAGTACCTGTTTCCTTTTCTGTAAAATGGAAATAACAAGGGTAAGATGTTTACGTTTTAGGGATTTTGTGAGGATTGAGTCAGTATATACACATATCTTAGAACAGTGCTTGTACATTTAAGTGCTAAATAAATGTTAGCTGCTATTTTAAAAATTATTATTCAGAGGTTACTTTAAATTCTTGAGGTTAGTGATAAATCTGGAGATGCCCTATGGTAGATAACAAAAGATCCTTGCCCCAGTAGAAAATACACAACTAAAGTATTAAAAATAGTTAATATTAAAAATATTTTTCATATTTCCTTTCATTCCTTTTTGTCTGTACATGATTGTGATTATGTTAATAATCCTTTGAGTCCTATTTTTCCATTCAACTCGGTACTTTTAAAATAAATTCTTGAATAATTACACCATTTTAAAAAGCGCATATACGGATCTCTGTTGGAAGCTATGTGTAGAAGAGAATGCAGCAGTTGGGAGAACAGTGAATAGGCAGATTCATTAAAGTAAACTGTGATACAGACTGTTTATTGTATTGTAAAATGAAAGGGGTAATCTGAGAGACTGTATAGAGAAAGAATGAAGAGAACTTGTCTTGAAGTTTTAGGGAAGAAGAGGAGGAACAGCAATTTTGTAAGCCTGATGGTGCTATTGAGGAATTAATAGCAGCACACTATTTTTGTTCCATTGTATTTTTATTATTACAAATATGGCACAATAAATAGTACAGAAAAGAGTACAGAATAAAAAGCCATAATCGCCAATCCTTCTTGTCAAACTAACTCTCATCCTTCCAGTCTAATTACTGAGGCAATTCTCTGTAAAGATGAATATTCTATGATATCGTTATCATATGATAGTATCATAATGTTTATATGATTGATGATTATCATATAATAATGAGTTGATTTGTCAGCAATAGATAATATCTGCATGCATGTGTGCAAAGTCACTTCAGTCATGTCTCTCTCTGCGACCCCGTAGACTGTAGCCTTCTCTATCCATGGGATTCTCCAGGCAAGAATACTGGAGTGGGTTGCCATTTCTTCCTCCAGGAGATCTTCCCAAGTCTCCTGCAGCTCTTGCACTGCAGGTGGATTCTTTACTGCTGAGCCACCTGGAAGCCCAAATATATCTGTTGACTTTCAAATGTGACTTTAACTAATTTATTCTACATTCACCCTTCCAAGCTTGAGATAGATGTTTTAGTTCTTTAATAGGCTGTCTTTGTGACTTTAAATACTTAAACTTCTTTTTATTAAACTATGTGTCTTGGTTTCTCCCATCTGTAAAATGGAGATAAATATAAAACATTGAGAAGAATAGTGTTAGTAAATGTCAGCTGTTAGACATGTATATTCTTCCCTCGCCCTGTTTTGTACTGATACACTTTTTACTTTTATGCTGTGCATTTAAGGTGTCTTGTTCAGTTGCTTTTTATTCATACTAAAGTTGTTTATCATGGATTTTTTTTATTCTAATCTTAGAATAATTGGCCTGTTTTAATTCAGAAGTCTACATTTAAATGGAAAGAACTTATTAAAAATAGATTTTTTGTTACGTATTGAAATACCGAATTACTATGTTGTACACCAGGAAGTAACAATATTGTAGGTCATTTATATTTCAAAAACAAACAAACTAACTCAGACAAAAAGAGATCAGATCTGTGATTACCAAAGGTGGGATGTGGGGAAGGGGGAATTGGATGAAAGTAGGCAAAAATTTCAAACTTCCAGATATGAAATAAATAAGCACTGCTGCTGCTAAGTCGCTTCAGTTGTGTCCGACTCTGTGTGACCCCATAGACGGCAGCCCACCAGGCTCCCCTGTCCCTGGGATTCTCCAGGCAAGAACACTGGAGTGGGTTGCCATTTCCTTCTCCAGTGCGTGAAAGTGGAAAGTGAAAGTGAAGTCGCTCAGTCATGTCTGACTCTAGCGACCACATGGACTGCAGCCCACCAGGCTCCTCCATCCATGGGATTTTCCAGGCAAGAGTACTAGAGTGGGGTGCCATTGCCTTCTCTGAAATAAGCACTAGGGATGTAATATACAACATGGTAAAGTAACATTGCTGTGTTATATATGAAAGTTGTTATATTGTTATAACAACTTTTGTTATATTGTTACATTGTTATATATGAAAGTTGTTAAGAACATGAGTTCCTTAAGAGAAAAATATTTCTTTTTATTTTATATCTGTATGAGATGATGGATACTTAACTAACCTTATTGTAGTAATCATTTCATTATGTATGTAAGTCAAATTTAATTTTGTACACCTTGTATAATGCTGTGTGTGTCAGTTATATCTTAAAACTGAAAGGAAAAAATTCAAGTTATATATGACCAAAAAGAAAAAAAAAGGTTTTATTCCTTAGGGAAACTTAAAAAAACATGTTGTCATTAATATAAACAAGATGTAACTTTTTTTTTTTTTTTTTAACTGAAAGGTTCTTAAGTGATATCCCAAGCTCTCAGATTCTTCAGGAAGAAATGACTTGGATGAAGAAGATTCTTTCCAACCTGGGCTCACCTGTTGTGCTTTGCCATAATGACCTGTTGTGTAAGAATATAATCTACAATGAGAAACAAGGTAGGTATCTGACTTTAGCAGTAAGTAAAGTTTTTTTTTCTTTGTGTTTATAACAGTCTTTTGATCTTTGTATCAATCAATATAATTCAAATGTAAGGGTTAAAAACATGTATGAAGACTGAAGTGTTTTCTTTTGGTTACAAAGTCATGGTAACTGTGCTATATTAGGAATATTCTGCATAGTTGTATAAAATATGTTTCTTAGAATTGGTTTATTAGAAATAGTTTTTGGTTTCTGTTAGAGTTTTAAGTGAAAAGTGATGACATGACTGTTTATAAATTTAATTGTAAATATTTGATAATTCGTGGTTTGAAAATGCACCTGCTTGTAATGAGGGTTATTGAAAAACCAACTTGACATTGCACTGTTTTATAAATATAGAAATATTCTGAGTGTTGGGGGGGGACAGAGTATTAAACACAAATGTATCCAGGTTTCCTATTACCTGTTTATTTTACTGACTTGTTAGATATTTTGATGCTAAGGAAATAAGCCACAGATGGAGGAAATTTTATTTTGTAGTTGCTGAAATTTTATCTACTGAAGTAATAATCAAGACACTTTAATAAATTGTCTTAACATTTTTTGAGGAGGACAGAGATACTTTTTGGTGAAATGTTTTTGGGGATTGTTTTTATCTTGTTGTATTCAAATTCCCTAATGTTTTCATATTTAAGAAACACATGATTGTATAATATTATTGGATAAAGTGGTTTGAGGTTTGGTTGCTAAAATGGTAGATGCCCTTCAAGACACAATTTTGTGTTAAAAGACACAATTTTGGTTGAAAGATTAGTGTTAATTCAAAAAGTCTGTCTGAAACTTTGAAGCTGTTGCATTTTGTAGGAAACCAGTTTTGAAGATAAATATTACAGTTGGAAGATTATTTTGAATTACAAGTGTGCTTTTTGAAGATACTGAAGCCAAAGAATTCTGATTAAGTGGTCATACTATGTCAAATTATTATTTATGACCATTCTTATCAAATTATAAGTTGAGACTGTTCTAATGCAAAAGCTTGTAATATTTATAACTGACTTCAACTTGAAAAACAAAGAACACTGTCAAGAATGGTAGACTGAAGCACATATTTTCAAAAACATGCTTAAGTCCCTTTTATATTTTATATTTTAATCTAGATTAGAGAGTCTAAAAAAGTTTTGAGCTAACATCTCTATTTTGAATGTCTTGAAGTCTGTGGAATAATTTTTTTAAAAACTTCCAGTGTATCCTACAACATTAAGTACTTGACAGTGTCCTTTAATTTATTGTTATCCATTTATTACCTATAGTTGTTACAGTATATATGTACTACATTGTATAATAGTAACCAAATCTCAATGCCATTTGTGAAACAAGAATATTAGTTATTCATTAAAGTGATGTATTATCTTTTAAGTTCAGTGCAAGACCTAATAACACATTATATTATATAATGGAATTTCAAGTAAGGGCCTTCATCTTACATTTGAAGTGGACACTCAGCTTTATTTTTAACTGCAAGTTAATTAAGAGAATCTGTTATTTCCTTTGGAATATAATTTTAACTTTTTACATTTTTATTTTATAAGTTTCTTTTGCATATTCATTTCACCAAACAAACGTAATTTATATCTAAAATAAAAGGGACCAAAAAAATCAGATTACTATGTTTTAGGTATAAAACATGAATTTTTGCTTTTTTATTTAACTAGTTGGCTATCTGAACTGCTGATTAGTGATATGAAAAGTTCTCCTATTTTCAAATAAAATATTTATGCTTCATCCTGGCTTTAAAAGTTCAAACTTCTTGTCATTCTTTGTTTTACCAGGAGTTACCTAAATCATACTTTTGTGTCTAATTTTTCTTCCTGACATTGAAGAATAAAACTCACAGTTTAACAAGTTTAACATCAACTGTATGTTGATACAGTTTAAGAGTTTGCCCTTCGTCATAGGAGTCTATTATGTACTATTTGTTTCTTCTTGTCTTTGTGGTTATGTTTGTGTGTTAGTTATGAAAATATTATGTTATATTTTCTTACAATTTTTTTTTTTCCTTCTTACCAATGGTTTTATACTATTCATTAGGAAGGCTACTTTGGACTTTGCGGCAGCCATTAAAAAAATCAATTTCTATGTGATTAGTTGATACATAAGCATTAAGAAAACATGTTTGGAATGTTGTTCAGGTAAAATCTGAAACTCATGAAAATGTGGCAAGAAGCTTGTTTTTATTTTTTATTATCTTATCCTGCTATTATCTTACTTGTTTTGAATTAGGAGCTAATGGTTTTGAAGTAATGTGGTTATGACATATTGTCTTTAGTTATAAGGAGAAGTAACTTGCCTCATACTTTTAAAAAAGGTAAATTATATAAATTTAGTGAATTTAATAAGCAAAGAATATATGTATTTGAGCTGTAGCATAGCATTAGTACTTATAATGGTACTCTCAGGAGGTTCATTGAAATTAGAAACATACACTGCAGAGTTCTTTAACTTACTGCTTTGTAGCATCTGAAATCCCAAGTTTTAAGTCTTTCAGAATTAAAATGGTTTCTACATAGAATAAATGATTAAATTACATATTATGTTCACAAATGTGTTTGATTTGTTATCACTTGTTAAGTCCTTCATGTGATTTGAGCTCAGGGCTTCACCATTTTGTACCCACCTATTGATATATATAAAGTAATAAGATATAGTGTATTTCAGACCCTTAATTTCTTGAAAGTACAAATTTTAAACTTCATGAATGTATATTGGATCATCTTGGTCTCTGCATGTACTTTTCAGCTATAATAACTTAGATTTGTATATAGTATAACTAGATTAAAAATCTCTTAAGTAACTCTTATCAGGAGATATATTACTCTTAAAAGAGTAATCAGACTCTTAAGTAACTTTAAAGAGAAGTCAAAAGGAATATAGATTTTGGAACCAAACACTCTTGTGTGCAGATCCCTGCTCAATCACATATGGAAGTAGGTGGTATTAAAGAAGTTGTTTTTATCTCTTCATTAAGTGTTTATATTTAATCCTTTACTGTCTGCACCGGAATCACTTAGGGTACTTGGGGAAAATGTAGGTATCTGGGCTCCATCCAAGACCATCTGAACAAAAATTTTTATGGATGGGCTTAAGACTCTAGGAAGTGCTGCTTATACTGTTGATAGTCTAGAACTTTGATTTGCTCTGTTTGAGACTAGAGTTAATAGCTACTCCAGATGGTTCCTGACAAGATTTTAGATGAGGCATATAACACATATTGCACCAGGCTAGGTACTTAACAGCTCTCAGTTGCAGCTATTATACTGTGATAAGAGTTGGCAAACTGTAAGGAGCTTTCTGTAAGGAGCTATGTAGTACATACTTTAGACTTTTCATCCCATATTAAAGTCTCTGTTTCCACTATTAAGCTCTGTGTTGTGGCACAAACACAGCCATATATTGTTAGGCACTGGGTTGAATTTGGCTCGAGAACACATTGTTTGCCAACCCCTGTATTATGTTCATAGGAGATGTATTATACAAAGTGTATCTGATTCTGAAAAAGTAAAAATGGTAACTGTAAGCCAGAAGGATTTATGGCTTAGTAGTATGAGATGACAATTCAGATTGTCTTTAAATGCAATTTACAGATTTTATCTTAACTATAATTTGAGTGATTAATTTAAAGTTAAAAATGTATATATGTATGTGTGCTGTACTTATTCATATGCACACAAACACAGACAGACTATGAGCACTCTGCAGTTTGTAGGCATTTTCACCTGTGAATGTTACAGGAACTGGTAGGCATCACAGAAGAAATCCTGCCTCTACTTGTTTTCATCATGTCAGTTGACAGGACTCAGGAATATGGGAGAAGAGTAAGCTTCCTTTCTGAAGTCGATGGTAGTTGTCAAGATTTTTGAAATGTTAGTCAGTGCCAGGAATTAGGTGGTTGGTAAGACAGCGTCCCATTCCTTGGCTTCAGTGAAATGACATCTTAAAAAGGTAAGAAAAGTATACTTGATGATATGATGATGGAATTTGCTATATAATGATAAAACCAAAAGCAGTGACTCTTGCTCCAGAACTATATGATAAGACTTATCAGTCTTCTTTTAAGTTAATCAGCAATTAATTAAAAAGAATTTATACTGAGTGGAACAAATTTCAATATTGCTTATTAACTGACTTCAAATCTCGTATTTTAATTTCAACTAATCCTTTAGCTGCTGACAGTTAGAAGTAATCGCTAAAGCTTTTGAGTTTGTCGTCTCATGTCTTGATCCTCTGTCAGAATGTTTACTGGTGGCTGTTTTGTTTCTTCTTTTCCCCAATTCATAAAGTGAATTTTGCTCAGTCGTGTCTGACTCTTTGGGACATGAAATTCTTCATGAACATGAAGTCGTGTCTGACTCTTTGGGACATGAAATTCTTTGCCATGAAATTCTTCAGGCAAGAATACTGGAGTGGGTAGCCTTTCCTTTATCCAGGGGATCTTCCCAACCCAGGGATCAAACACAGGTCTCCTGCATTCCAGGTGGATTCTTTACTAGCTGAACCACCAGGGAAGCCCCCCGTTGATAAAAACTTCATAAAAAGCTTAAGACCTAATATGTAACTTTAAATGGCTGCCACTGATTATTTTTTTCTGTCAGCAAATGCAGGAAGCTAATGTATAACTAAGGAAACAAAGCTTTTTTGGGCAATTACAGAGTAAGCTAGGTTTTTCTTCAGAGTTTTAAACAATATAATTAGAAAATGGGTGAGTCACCATTCGTAGTCTTTTGATTGACTCTAAATCTTACTCACTTTATTATTATTCATGAAAGAGCACCGTTGTTACTTTATTGATTTTTAACAAGAGTGTTTTTTGGTTAGTTTTATTTTTAAATTAAAATTTGTTATCGTATTTGTTAGAGTATATTTTCCAGGGTAGAATTATTATGAAGGATAGTCTTAACTTTGTTTTACCTTGTAGTCTAAATCACTATTTAGCATAAAATAAAATATCCCTAAATCACATAATAAAACACTTAAATGGACTGTAAAAACTTGAACTATTAAGGAAGAGCTACCTAAAATAGTTACTAGTTTAGAATTTTTTCTTTACTCATACATTCACTTCCACTGTATGTTCAACCATATACTTGAATAAGAATGTCAGAAATGCCATACTTTGTTCCTTAGTGTTTCATACTTATCTCCCCTGCTCCCATTTAAACATGTGTTATCACTGTGTCTGAGCATTCTCTGCAAAACTTCCATTTATTACTATTTCACTAGCATTTGACTACTTCCTGTGTGCTAGGGTTTGCTCTGTGGATTGCATGAAGAAAGGTGGAAGGGACCTGCTGCCCCTCCTACTGCCCCTCCAGGAAACGATGGAGGAGTCAGATAAGAAAACGGATGTTTACATTCACAACGATGAGTGCTGTGGTGAAGGTGTACATGTCCAGGGTAAAGTCACTGGACTCCAGAGAAAGAGATGAAAGGAAACTTTCCCAGAATTGAATACTTCCTTTTTCTGCCTAAGAGAGAAAACATTTTGCCAACTTGAGTGTAATTGTGGTTACTTTCTCTCTTCTCTTCCTGTCTTACATAACTCTGTAGAGCAAGTAGGGTGAATTGGAATCATTTTCAGGTTCTCATATTGGTTATTTTGCTTTTAATCCTTTCTTCCTTAACAACAAGTAAAGGAGTCCAAATGAATGCATCATGTGAATTATATAGCCTTAGTTAATTAACTTTTTTTGGTTTTAAAGTACTTTAAATATTGTTTAAACTATACTGAGATTTAAATGATTTAACTCAGTAAGAGTGGACTTCATTACTGTGAAGATAAAGAAACAGTAATAAAAGAAAAAGTAGCTTTTGAGAAAACAAGATAGTCATGCCATATGAGCTGTTAGTTTTTAATAGTGATGTGGATGTTTCTCTAAATTGGAAATTTTAGAATTCAGAAGTTAAATTTGTAGAGGAAAAAAGTTCAGGATATTTTTTTTTTCTTGTAGGAAAGCATTTTCCAGTAATTTGATTTTTCTGGCACCCAAAATAAGGAAAGCAGGCCTCTTTAATTGTACTTTGTTGCAGAAGATTAAATTTAAGGTTGAGTTCCACTTTGTTTGCAGTAGTTTGAAAAGAATAGTTAATGCAGATTAAAAAAAATTTTTTTTTCCTTTTAAGCTTTGTGTCTTGTAAAATGTGAGTTTGCCAAATTTTCTTCATCTGCTACAGATTAGGTATGCCATTGTTGCTGCCATGTGGCGGCGCACCCGTGCTTCTTAAACGCACTGACTGGAGGTTTATCGCATCACTTGTTCACATGCACGGAGCCTGGTAACAGCCTCATCTGTATCTTGTTAGCTTCATTTTCTTATTTTTAAAATTTCATTATTTATAAACTCAACATAGCATTTAAAAATAAAGGCTAGTTTTAATGAATTAATGCTACTACAAAAAGTCATTGCTAAAATTTTCATACTGAAACAGATTTTAACTTTTGTTAAAATGATCTATGCTTTATTTAAATTGTGTATACTCTATAAGCAGGCATGTTTTACCTGCTGTTTTATTTATATTTGCCAAATTCTAAATATGATTTTGAAAATTGAAATTGAAGCTTTTGTTTATGTGGCTAAAGTAAGCTTCAGGACTGGGCTGTGTATTTTTATTGGCATGTAACAGTTTGTATGAGCTCTACAAGAATTTATATTTAAAGAGCTAAAACAATCAACAGCTGTAATTTGAAAAATTGTTTATTAAAATTGTTTGGTTGACTCAGTAAGACAACTTGGTAAATCCTCTGGAATCCTCATATTTTGAAGTCTGGGTGGGTAGATAGGTATTTCCCAAATCATTATGTTTAGTCTCTTTCATCCTAATCTTTTTAAACTATCATTTTTTTTCTCCTTAAAATAATGTTTATTGTAAAGAATTAAGGGAAAAAGGTCACTTGTCTACCATCTGAAATGAAACCAATAAAAATGTTTTGGTTTATTTCCACCGTCTTTTTCCCCCTATGTATTATGTTTCTTTTTTTTTCCTTCTCTCTTCAGGCATATTTTAATAATTTGGATCACTGTGTTTACTATTTTGTATCTTTTGTCATATAACATTTGTAATTCTCCTGGCCGTTAAATAACTTTTGAAAATGAAATTTTTATCATGGCTGCAAAGTATTTTGTCATCATGGTGGTCTTTACCCTGTCATTCCCAAGGGTACCTAGAAGAAAATTTTAAAATATATTCTGACCTTTCATTTTGCAACTTATTGGTGAAGTGATTTGGTTAAAGCTTGTTCTGTCCTCCTGTTCTGCAGGTTAGTGAAGTGCTTTGGTTAACTTTAAGACTTTCTGCGGGATAGTTTTTGTTTTTCCAAGAATATAAATTGGTTGAGTTGCAATGGTTTATGTAGTCACCAGCTCTTAGAAACCTTATTTTGTCAATATGCATATAGATTTTGGTAACTGGACTTTTATACTTTGATGATCTCACTTTTTTACTCTAGATGACTATTATGAAAGTTTTGAATTATATATTAAATGCAATTATATTAATTTTTTTTTGCTTTTGTGTAAAATACTCCACTTGCTATTACATTTTTTTGGTCGTATAATACTCTTTTTCTGAGTTGGAATATGATCAACATACAGTCCAAGATTAAACATATAAATTTATAGCAACACATGATAGTTAAAAGGCTCTTTCATCTGGGAAAAGCCAGTGTGTTTAAACCAGAAGTTTATTACCTCAGCTTGATGTTTTAAAAGATAGTGTAACTAGACATATGCTCTGTATTTTCTCAATATCAGCAGCTTAGAAACTATTCTTACAGCCTTACATCTGTGTTCATGTATCCATTTTAACTGTTGAGCCTTTTGAGTTTGTGATCTCCTGGTGTAGACAGTGACCCATTTTGATGTTTTTTTCTTAATGTTTCTCTTTCTCTCTCCCTCCCTCCCTCTCTTTTCCTCATCTGTCTTTTAAAAAATAGGACCTATATCTGTGTTGAGCCAAATCTTCTAACTAATGCTCAGTATTCACAGATGAAGCTTCCTAAGCAGGAATTTGTCCCTTGGGTGAATGGAACAGGATAGTCTGAAGAATTATAATAAAATTTGCATATATATCTATATAAAGCACTAATTTAGAATAGGAATTTTTTTAGTTTATATAAAAATTTCTCAAAAAGAAAAAATAGCTTACCTTTGTTCCTTTAAATGATAAAATGACCACCTTAATGCTGCTCAAGTAAGCTATTGGAAACCTTAATTATGTAGCATTTCAAGAATATTTAAGAGTTTGATAGCAACTATCTTACCTTAAAGAGATTCTGTTAATCAGCAAGTGTTATAGCTTAAGTGCAGGACTCGCAGAATTCAAACCTTTGAAAGTCTATGTATTTTTTCCATCGGTAAACTCACTGTTGGAATATATATTAATTTTTTTAGAAGATTGCATAAATTATTGTTTCCAAAGGTAGTTTTCATTTCTAACTAAACTTGAATTTTTAAGTAACTGATGCCCCCATGTGGTTAAATACATATTTGCTTTTGTTTGAATGTGGAGAATGACTGTAGTTTTTGACTTTTATTTAGTATAGTGGACATTGATGTCCGCAAAGAAGCTGTTGACATATGTATGTAATTTGAATTTTGTAAAGCTCATTGCCATAAAATTCACAGCCTTACCCTGTATTGTCTCAGAAGTGCATGTAACCAAGCACGTACAATGAGACAGAATATTGGAAGCTATTTAATTATAAAGAGCATAGGGATTTTCTTATCCTATATGTGATTTCTTATGTCTTTGTTTTTGTGTCTCACATAGGTGATGTACAGTTCATTGATTATGAATATTCTGGATACAACTACCTGGCATATGATATTGGAAATCATTTCAATGAATTTGCAGGTAAAATCCAGTAGAGAATGTGTTCCTCTAGCAGGGTAGCATATATAACTTTGAAAGGATGCTTTTAGAATTTTTTCTTTACAGAAGATCAACTTGGGGGTAGGGGCAACACTTTTTATGTTCTTCATGACCATTTTGGTTTTTCTTTATTATTAGAGAAAAGAGATGATGACCTCTTCCTTAATTTCTTAAGGAAAATAAGAGAAAAATAATGATTGTGGCTTTTAACTTTTTTTTTAAGAATTGACATAGTTGCTTTATAAATCCCATCTAATTTTTTCTATACACAATCCATGTTCTCAATTTACAAATGAGTAAAGTAAAAGTAATTCACCAAGGTCACGGTAAAATGCAGAGAACTAAGATTTGAAGCCAACTTTTTTTTTTTTTTTTTATCATTTAAAGGCCTTTGCTGTTTCCATTGTGTGTGAGTGAAAGTCACTCAGTTGTGTCCAACTCTTTGCAAGTCCGTGGACTATACAGTCCATGGAATTCTCCAGGCCAGAATACTGGAGTGGGTAGCCGTTCCCTTCTCCAGGGGATCTTCCCAACCTAGGGATCAAACATAGGTCTCCTGCATTGCAGGCGGATTCTTTACCAGCTGAACCACCAGGGAAGCCCTAGTGGAGAATTCCATGGTCAGAGGAGCCTGGCAGGCTACAGTCCATGGGGTCCTAAACAGTTGGACATAGCTGAGTGACTTTGACTTTCCATTGTATACCTGGGCTTTTCAAATGTCATCTAACTAAAAAGCTCAAGAATTTATTTCTTTATCTATAGGAAGGGAGAGTAGCTGTGCATAAAAAGAGTTATCACCATGAATATGCTTAACTGGTGAGGATACGAAGCTTCAGTGATCTTAATATGATTTTGTGTAGAAAAAAAATTGAGAAAGGTAGAATTTGGATATGCAAATAGAAAGGAGGGCACTGCAAGAAGAAGGAAGAAATCTTCAAGGTGAATACACCTATTCCTGTAGGATATAAAATCCATGAAGGAGAATAGAGTGTCATAAGACCAGAGAAGAAAGTTTGGATCAACTTAGGATCAACTTGAATGCTAGGTAAAATACTAGGAACTAAATTAGTATTTTTCAAACTGCACATTATGAGATCAGATGTGTAGAGGAATTAATTAAAGCAAAGAATGCAAAAGAAATAGAAAATATCAGAATTGGAAGGTGTAGTTAGGGTAAATATTGTTTCATGAAATATAGTATCAGGTGCATGTGTAAGGCTTCAATATAAAAATGTATTTATGGTTTTCACTAGTGGTCTAGTAGTTAGGACTCCCTGTTTCCAATGTAGGGGGTGCAGGTTCACTGCTTGGTTGGGGAACTAAGAGCCCACATGCTGCGTGACCAGAAAACAAAAAATAGGTCTATCCACTTAAATGTATTTGTTACTTTGGGAGTAATGGTTAAAGATGCTTTAAAGCCATAGTTCTAGAAAATGCTCTAGATGCTAGTGTGCATGAGAATCGTAAGAATCTCCTGAGGTACTGAGGTAAATGAAGATTTGTGACACCTAATGGTAGTTGGTTCAGGCTTCACATTTTGAGGAAAAATTGAGGCAGTGAAAATTGATTATGGTGATCAACTGTATTGTGTATTAGAATTTAATTAGGAATACGTTATGATTGGTTTATTTAGTAAATGGTATTTACTTAATATCTAGTGTTTCAGCAAAAAATGGAGACATTTAATAATTTTTTTCTGAAAAAATAGGTAGGTGGTGCACATTATTAAAGTAGACAGAAGATATGTCATGTGTTTTAAAAAATCTCAGTGTACTTTTCTATTTTAGGTGTGAGTGATGTAGACTATAGTCTTTATCCAGGTAGAGAACTACAGGGCCAGTGGCTGCGTTCTTACCTTGAAGCCTACAAAGAATATAAGGGTTTTGGGACTGAAGTTACTGAAAAGGAAGTGGAAATACTCTTCATTCAAGTCAATCAGTTTGCTTTGGTAAGTTTAAATTTAAGTAATTAATGAAAGGTTCTTGATACAGTGTTAATAGCTTAAAAAAAGTTTTCCATCATTTTTTTAAGCAGTTCCCATTTTGAGTTTTTTGAACTTGTTAATTGTTTAAAATAATGACAAAACAAGAGTGTTTACAATTCCTCCACTGTAAAGCTTTTGAGGACAAAGATTTTATTTCATTCACTACTGTATCCTCAGGCCCTAGAACAGCAATGCCAAACTACAGGTTAAGTGCTCAATAAAATTATTTGTTCAGTGAATGGATTTGAGTTACAGTTAGGATTAAAGTGTGAAGCACTTTTTTAAAATACCAAATTCTCTTTATGTTATAAAAAACATAATCAAGGATAGATGTATGAGAAGTGAGGTTATTTCCAGAATACATGTAATCATCACATGAACTTATCATGTTAACATGATTAAAAGTAAATTGGAAGAACCAGTAGAATTGTGTTCATAACTGTGCAGTATTTTGTCTTCATGACCTTTTGATAAGCAGTTATTTCCCACATCTTTGGTATTTTAATGCTCTGTTATTTTCAAGACCCACCTCTCTTTACTCTAAATGCATCTACTTTTTCAAAATTTAATTCATTTAAATTATCTTTTGAGAATGACATGCTGCCATTAGAATGAGCTTTCATTTCGATTCATTTCAATGTTTGGCAAAACTAATACAATATTGTAAAGTTTAAAAATAAAAAAAATAAAAAAAAGAATGAGCTTTCAGCTAAGGTATTGAGACAAATTGAATATTGGGTTGCAGTTCTTTTACCTACTATGTCTTTTTAGTTTTAATACAATTCTCTACAATTGACAGGGGAATTATTTGCTATGTAGTCTGTACAAATAGACCCTAATGGTGGCTCATGGGCGTACTGTTTTCATAGTATTAAAAGTAGCATTTCTCCAGAGCCATTCAGAATACATCTTAAGAGGATGTGCTGAAATGTGACTTCTTTGTCTACTGTTCTGATGACTTTAGAACATTAATGACATGCTCTCCATTTGGTCCTAGGATGCCTGCTGTTTCTATTTATTCTTTTTTAAGCATGATCTTAGAGATTATAGGGTTTTCTTAACAATAATGGCATAATTGCTAAATCCAGTTAAAACTCTTAAGTCTTATCTTACTTTGTCTGTCCATAGCATTTGATGGTATATTTTCCCATTGATTCCAGTTTTTTATTTGTTAATTTTTGTGGTACCATTTTTCCTTGGTTTTCCTCTTTTGTGCTCTCCTGCTTGTCTGCTTCTCTGGCTATTTCTTCTTACTCTTCCTCTCATTCTCTTGCATTCTAGTGTTTCCTAGTGTTCAGATTTTGGGCTCTGCACCCCCCCCCCCTTTTTTTTTTGGCAGTGCCATACAGCTTGTGGGATCTTAGTTCCCTGACCAGGGATTGAACCTGGACCCTTAGCAGTGAGAGTGCCTAGTCCTAGTCACTGGACTACCAGGGAATTCCCTACTTTATATACAGTTCCCTGGCTTTTACTGCCCTTTCTTTTAATGATCCCAAGTTGAGTTTCCTCCCACTGTCAAGCTCCAGATCTGGACTGTATCTCTCCAGGGTCCCGTTAGTATTTGACCACAATGTGTCCAAACTTGAATTTTATTTTCAGCATCCTGTCCTGTTTCCCATTATTTATTCTTTACTGTACTGTTTTGACTTAATTAAAATGATGTGTACTCTGTTGTTGTATTCTGAAACCAGGAAAGAAGGAATTATCTTTCAAGTGTTCCTCTTCTCACACTTTTCTATTTTCAGGTTCTTTTTTTTTTTTTTTTTTGGTTCCTGAAATTCTGTGAATTGCACCCCTTTTCTCCTTAATTGCATGACCTATGATTAAGGACTTAATCTCTCACCTATGTTAGTCTTTACTTGTCTCTTCACCTTTAGGTTTTTTCTGTCTGTAATTCATACTGTACGTTTTAAAAGTGATCTTTCTAATAACTAGAATCTAATTTATGAATCTGATTGTGTCATTTTTCTACTTTATGGCTCCCTGTGGTTTACAGAGTGACATACAAATGATAGCATCTACAGATTTTCTTATTTCCCACTGTATTTCTCACATCCCACTTCCTCCTCTAGCAGAGTCATCATGTTTTATAAACACTCCAAGGTGTTTTAAGCTTGTATGCTTTTGTATAGATTATTTCTTTCTACCTAGGATGCCCTTTTCCCAGTATTTTCTGGCAAGTCCCTCTTATTCCTTATGGATGTGTCTTAAAAACTCTTTCCTCCTCCTCCCTTGATCACTTGTCATGAAGAAGATAGCACTGACATACATTATAAGGCTGTTTTGATAAGGGAGGAAAAGAGGTTTGAGTAATAAGATCAAGGTGTAGATGATTTAAATAAATAAATGGTTATGTGAAAGTCACTCAATCATGTCTGATTCTTTGCAACCCCATGGACTATAGAGTCCATGGAATTCTCCAGGCCAGAATATTGCAGTTGGTAGCCTTTCCCTTCTTCCCAACCCAGGGATCAAACCCAGGTCTCCTGCGTTACAGGCAGATCCTTTACCAGCTAAGCCACCAGAGAAGCTCCAAAATAAATGGTTGGTAAATGTTTATTCCTCAGGGCATGGTCAGACTCTTAAATATTAAAAGACTTCACTTGTTATTGATTGTTTACTATAATTAATTAATGTTTCTGCTAAGTCACTTCAGTCGTGTGTGACTCTGTGACGGCAGCCCACCAGGCTCCTCTGTCCCTGGGATTCTCCAGGCAAGAATACTGGAGTGGGCTGCCATTTCCTTCTCCAATGCAGGAAAGTGAAAAGTGAAAGTGAAGTCGCTCAGTCTGCCCAACTCTTAGCGACCCCATGGACTGCAGCCTACCAGGCTCCTCCGTCCATGGGATTTTCCAGGCAAGAGTACTGGAGTGGGGTGCCATTGCCTTCTCCAATTAATGTTGAGATGATGACAAACAAAAGTAGGTATTTACATTATAAAACCAAATAGATAATGCATGGGTTTTTTAAGCTCTGACGAGTTTTTAGACACGTTGTTGGCAGACTTCAGATTCTTTGTAAGTAAAGTTATATTGTATAATTATATATTTATAAACATAAAATTTGTATTATTTATAATATATTAAAATTATATATGAGGTTTTCAGAAAAGAGTTTGAGAATTTATTTTAAGTCGTTTATTCACTATATAAAGCTTCTAATTTTTCTTGGCAACATATGTGGGTGGCCTAGGAATTAAAATGCCCTTTGATAGACTTACGTATCTGTAACTTCGAAATCTGAGAGAAATAGTATTAGTAAATCATAGAATCACAGATTATTATATTAGTTGTACTTCAGTATTCTCACTTTTCCATTTTTGAGAATGCAAATAATAAATGGACTGTTCCCTCACTTTCCTTTTTATTCATATAGGAGTCTAATATAAATATAATTTTTTTCATTTTCAGCCTGTAAAAGGTGTTAACCTACCAAAATAAGTGAGGTTCTATGTATAATGCTTCTCTAGTAGAGAATCCGGAGAATGCAATGGCAACCCATTCCAGTACTCTTGCCTGGAAAATCCCATGGATGGAGGGGCCTGGTGGGCTGCAGGCCATGGGGTCGCTAAGAGTCGGACACGACTGAGTGACTTCACTTTCACTTTTCACTTTCATGCATTGGAGAAGGAAATAGCAACCCACTCCAGTGTTCTTGCCTGGAGAATCCCAGGGACGGGGGAGCCTGGTGGGCTGCTGTCTATGGGGTCCCACAGAGTTGGACACGACTGAAGCGACTAAGCAGCAGCAGCAGCAGTAGAGAATCATTTAGTTATTTTACATTACTGTATGAATAAAAATTGAGAAATACGGTTGATAACAGTGCTTGAAACACTGGGGAGAGCTGTTTTGATGTTATTTTTAGGTGTAGAATTTCCCCTGATTTTAGTTTTCCTACTACAGAACCAGACTAATAGAAAGAGATACTATTTGCAGATGATTTTTTATATTATTAGGGTTCTCAAACATTTTGGTCTCATTACCCTCTTTTATACTTTAAAAAAATTTTTGAAGACTTCTATGAGATCTTGTTTATATGGTTTAGTTATCAATATTTACCATCTTGGATATTAAATTTAAAATATTTACTAAATATATATATTTTTAAAAAGCTCAGATTAACATAAACAGCTTTTTAAAAATTAAAAATAACTATTTTCCAAAGCAAAAAACACTTCAGTGAGAAGAAAGACATAATTTTATACTTTTACAAATTTCTCTGATGTCTAGCTTAACAAAAGTTAGATTCTCATATTTGCTTCTGCATTTCATCTCATATAATGTGTTGTTTTCTCTCAAGTGTGTGAAGATAGTCCTGTTTCACACACATATGTTGTTGGGAAAGAGAAGTATTTTGCCTTTTCAGAGAACTGTGGATATTTTTTTCTGATGCTTCACCAAAATTCAATAAGTAATAGTTTCTTAAAGGTTAGTAGTAATGTTTAATCTGAGCATATCAGTTAACTTTTGTACTCTATTACATTAAACTTCCTTAGTTTATCTTACACTTTGAATACCTCTTATACCAGTGTGTGATTTTGTAATTTTAATGTCATTCATTACTTATTTGGAAAATATGCATTTATTAAGTTGTATAATCATCTCAAAGTTGATACATCTCATTATATATTGAAAAATTACACTTATTTATGTCACTGCCAATATCAGAAAAATATTAAATACTTAATTGAGAAGCTGATAATCTCACAGAGTTGAACACAGATTTTCCAGTGTTCTAATTTAGGTTGAATAGTCTTAAGTCTGTCATTGGCAACAAATACTGTCAGTTATTTTCATTGAAATGACAAGTTCTCTTTTTTTATATTTGAGAAATGTCTGCCAAATACACAAGTCTAATAACTAGTTCATATGTCAGTTGTTCTTTCAAGTAAAAATGATATTCCATTAAAATTGTGCAAGTTTAGGTCACACAACTCAATCATATGTGTGTTACCTTGAGACAGCCTTCATACTTTGGGTAGGCATCAGCCGTGCTTTATGTGTATTTCCAGTGTCATCTCACAGAATGTCAGAATATCATGTATTCAAGGGTGGAGATGTAATAAGATTAATAGTTTTAATGGCTTCATAAAGTACATTCTTTAGTGAGACTGGATTTGTACTGTGAGTGTGTGGTGGTAAAGAGTAAGACCATTATACTAGTACAGTTCAGTGTACCACTGCCTTGGCTTATGTTAAGGAACCAGGAGCTTCACCCATTATTGCTTTTCCATTACTGGAAATGTAAACAGAGTCATAAAGACAAGTAACATATTAGTATTGTAATGAAAATAGCTTGGGGCCTCAGAATCTTCCATGGATTCATGGACCACTTTGAGAACCGCTGACTTAGACTTTCAAAAGAAGGAGAGCATTTCATAATTCACCTTTCAATACCTGAGACATATCCTTAGATAGAAAGAAGACCATTTTTTAAAGTCTTCCTCATTTTTGTCATTCTGGTTTTGTGTAATTATAATAATTAACATTTTATTGGATGTTTGTTGTATGCCAGGTGTAAATACTATTGTTAGTTGCTCTGAGGTGGTTCTCTCCTTCCCCCGCCCCCAACACACACACACACTAAGCAGTTCTCCAGTTCTCAGCAGGCAGTGATTGGGTGTCTTACATATTCTACTCAAGTCTGATGCTTTCCACCTGGAGATAGTGTCAGATTCTATAAGGTCAGGGTTCAGTCCCACAAGACTGTGCCCTCACCCCTTTAGATGCTACTTGCAAGTTTGGGGTGCTATTGGTACTTCTTACCAACTGGCTATAAATGGGAGGTTTCCACAGCTCCCTCCTTGGGGCCTATTAATTTGCCAAAGTGGCTCACAGACCTTAGAGAAATGTTTGCATATGTTCACCAGTTTATCATTAAGGATATTACAAGGATATAGAAGAAAGTTCGATGAAGAAGTATGGTCGAGTGAGGTCTGGAAGTGTCCTGGGTTCAGGAACTTCTCTTCCGTGGAGTGTAGGGTAGAACACACCCCTCCCCTCCCCAGCATGTGCACAGGTTGTGGTTCGTGAAATCAGGAAACTCGCCAGACCCCTTCCTTTTGGGTTTTAATGGATGCTTCATTACAGAGGCAAGATTGATTAAATCATTGGCCATTGATTTATCTCAGTCTTCAAGCTCCTCTTCCCTCCCCTGAGGTGCGGAGGTGATGGGGTTGAAAGTTCCAACCATCTAATCACCTGGTTGGTTCCCCCTGGCAACCAGCCCTCAAGTTTAGCATCTTTTCAAAAGACACCTCAGTAACATGTGGTTGAAAGGGACTTGTTAAGAATAACCAGACATTCTTTTCAATTTTATGGCTTTGGAACTGTTTTAGGAACCAACGACAAAAGACCAGATATTATATAAAAAATGCTCCCAGTTGCTTTATGCTTAGGAAAGTCCAAGGAGCCATGAGCCAGAAACAGTGAATGTAGATCAGATGTTTATTTCTTATTATAAATGATCACACCTGCATTTTACAGATGAGGAAACAAAGATGCAGAGGGTTTAATTAAGTTGCTTACAGCCACACAGCTAGTAATTTTTTTCTAGTTATAGTACTTCTGGTTACAATAGAATATTTCCTGGGAAGTGAATTCTTAGATTCATTAAGTGAATAGTGAAATAGATTTTAGTAAAGCATACATACAAAATTATTGTGCAGCTTCTGATTATACCGTAAAAGGCAGTGTCACCCCACTCCAGTACTCTTGCCTGAAAAATCCCTTGGATGGAGGAGCCTGGTAGGCTGCAGTCCACGGGGTCTCTAAGAGTCGGACACGGCTGAGTGACTTCCCTTTCACTTTTCACTTTCATGCCTTGGAGAAGGAAATGGCAACCCACTCCAGTGTTCTTGCCTGGAGAATCCCAGGGACGGCGGGGCCTGGTGGGCTGCTGTCTATGGGGTCGCACAGAGTCGGACACAACTGAAGCGACTTAGCAGCAGCAGCAGCAACAGAGAATTGTGCACTTCAGTATTACCTGTGTTGTAGATACTTTGTGTTAAAAAGGCATCAAGAAAATATGCATGGAGTTGATGAAAGAGGAAAAACTTACAATTTGATATTTGTTTTGAAAAGAAATCAATTATCATAATTCTTGATATTTCTTTCCTTCTTTTAGGCTTCTCATTTCTTTTGGGGATTGTGGGCTTTGATTCAAGCCAAATACTCCACTATTGATTTTGATTTCCTTGGGTAAGTTTAATTTTATTGTATGCATTACATTTGTCTCTACTCATTTTGGATTCATTTTAGAATCCATAAGGGACATGTAGTTATTGTTTTTAGTCAGATGTTACAAAAGTTGTATGCATTTAATAGTTGGTTTGCAAGGAAATCTGGTTTAATCTGTTAAATGTTCTCAGTATTAGAAAAGTGTCCAGTAGGTGGTGCAATAAACTAAAAATATGTCCTTTTAAATTTTAAAACTTAACTTAGAAGGGTGAGTGAAAATGAAGGATTAAGGTTTTTAGCTCTAATTCTGTTGTTACTCTCTTTTCTTGATAGGTATGCAGTTGTTCGTTTTAACCAGTACTTTAAAATGAAGCCTGAGGTTACTGCATTGAAAGTGCCTGAGTAAAGAAGACTTTAATTATTCTTAAGTAGCTGAACAGTGCTTGTGGATCTTTAAGAAATTCCAAAAAGTCAATATTTGTTAAAATTCTTTTAATTTGGTTTTCTTGCTTTACAAATTATGCCTCTTAACAACCAATTTATTTTTAAAATAGTCTGAATGATGTCAAGAAATATACCTACTGCTTTCAGTATGTGGTGGGTTAGAAGTTTGTTAAATCGGCAAAAAGATACAAAGATGTCAGTTTAATCCTTTTATAATTTAATCTATGTTATATGTGAATTATTTATTATAAATTTAACATGAATTTTGTGACCGCTTTCATCTGTTTCATCTGTTTGTTGAGTGTAAGCAGTGAAAAATTTCCAGAGAAAATATTGTTTTTGTTATGTTTAAAGTAAGATTAATTTCAGTAAACATTTTTGGTTTTTAGTGTAACCTTTCTGACACACTGTAAGTAAAATGAATCATTTACTCTTGAAATGCCAGACGCTGGTTTAGATAACTTAAAATGTTCATAGAAAAATACCTGTGTAGGAGAATGAAATACATTCACTGTCTATGACAGTGGTACATCTTTCTGAAGTATTGGAAAGCATTTTGGAGGGGGGAATATCTTAGAATTTAAATTTCCCTCTTCTTACATAGTCTGGCAGAATAAATATTAATATTTACCATATAATCCTGGAATAGATATATGATGGTTTTGTTACCAAAATCCGCATTAAATAATGTTTTCATGTACTATATATGGTCATTTAAGGTACAGTTTGTTTTTAAAATTTTACTGTATCAATTTGTTTCTAACCAAAAATTTTGTTTCACTTATTGGGATATTCTGTATTTTGTTTGTTATTAAATAGTAGCTAGTACAGCAGTTACTAATTTTTGAAACAAAGGTAGAATGCTTATAATATTTGGGAACAAGAAAATGTTGTTTAGATTAATTCTTTTTTACTTCTCCAGATTCATTCCTTACACTGTGGCTTTATGTTTTAGTTTGGCTTCTGTGTCTTTAGAATGATAGCATTCATTCAGCATTCATTCTACTACTTGATAACACGTAGTTTCAGAGAAATAAGTTGAGGTGGTTAAAAGAATTAAATAAGGAACATTTAGAACATCCTGTACACTTAAAATCTAATATAACAGTGTGAATTAAGCAAAAATACTCATGGTAGGAGGGCTTCTGTTTGTTTTGATTTCTTTTGATTTTGTTTTTGTCTGTTTGTGAGAGGATGACAGTTACTATTTGGAAGGAACTTGGGTCTTTGGGATAGATAAGCAAACTTCAAGTTTTGAAGACTGCTGTGTGGAGTTGAGCAGTCATGGTTAACTTTGCTTAGAAAATTAGTCTGAGAAGCTTTGCACACTTTGGTCACATAAGTGCCCATGTACAAGGTTGGCTTAATGGATCTACATATTCAGAATATGCAACTGCAAATTTATCCTCTGAGAAATCTTATGGAGTGTCTGATGTATTATTCCAAATGACTTATACTCTCAGATAAGTGCTTTAAAATAACTTGGATTAGCTCAAGATGTTTAAAACTGGTAAAGTAAGTAGAAACACAGGCATTTAAAATGGTAAATTCTAGTTACATGAGTAGAATCTTAAAATCTGTTTGAATCTGTAACAGTGTTAGCCACGATTTGTTTCCTACCTCCCCAACATTGCAAATGTTCGTTTCTGTTTTTATAAACCGTATTACCATTGGATCAGTAGAATTTTACCTAATTAACTAAAGGAAAGGAACCAATTAAACAGTTAATAGCTTTTTATAGAATGTTAAGAGTGAACTTGAGAAATTGTTTTTGGTGGAATTTTCATCTGTGGCTGGAACGTTTTCTTAGGACAACGAAGAATATGTAGGACTGGAGGTTTTTTTTGCTTTCTGACTTCCTAAAAGGGCAACAGTATACATCTTGGAGAGGGTGGGAGGAGAGGAGATCATTTTTCTATCTTCCTCCGTGTTCTTCAGACTATTTTGAATAGATTCACTGAGCCATTCCTGGTAGACTGTGCATGGCTGCTCGCTGTGACACCCGTTGTAAGTGGTTCAAAGAGATTCAGGAAGTGAATGTAAAGGGGAATAAAGACTCTCACTTTAGCCCTAGGCAGTGGATCTTGGGAACAAAATAAGATACTTAAGATATTTCTCCCACTCTTTGGGGTATCATGATGTTCTCACTTCCTTTGCAGGTTTTGGGGATCATACTTCAGCCTAATAATAGAGTTCACAATTGCTTCCCTTTGAATTGACCATTTAAGGGATTCTCAAGGGAAAGCATCCCTCTAAAATTTGTCCTGTGGCTTGCTGAGATGTCTTTTGCCTTTTTATGTTAAGGAACTTGAATGCCTTACCTAATAACTGATAGTAAGCTCATTTTGTAAATATGAAAATGGTTGTTAGAGAAGTGGCATTCATGTATACTCATTGTTAGTCAGTAGACCATAGTGGCCTGGATGCTTAAACAAGCAGAATTCCACAATTCTTTTCCCCTTTGTTCCGTACCTACTTGTGTGATCTTACCTGACCAGTAATACTTGACATTTTTCCCTCCAGACCCCATGCTACCACCACTTTCTGGGAATTAAAGAGATGTGGTAGTAAATCATACTGTTCACGTGATCATTTGAGATCAATATGAGCACAAAACTCATCAACTAGGTCTGCCTGGAATGTATATACAACAGTGTAAATAAAAGTTTGTAAATTAGTGTGAATTGTATCTTGCATATGAGATTGTGTATTGTTTTTTGCATTCTCTTCCCTTTTGTAGACATTTTTCTGTAAGGGAATGATCCAGCTCTTTGGTTTAGACTGGAAATAACCAACAGATGGGGCGGTACAGTGGGATAACAAGAGGAACTGGAAATAGGGTTATCCATTTTTGTTAACGTCAGTACTTAGTTGTTTAGCCTATCAGTGCCTAATATGACTTTTTTTCATTCTTTATTCGGCCGTTAGTTTTTGGAGGTTAGATTCTTGCAAGCATTAAATTAATACCCTGTAAGAATTCCATTCTTTGAGTCATGATTCTAAACTAAAGCAAATTAAAAATGCAATTTTATGATTGCAAACTGAAGTATTACCCTTTTCTATTTTCAAGGCTGTTAACTTTTTCCTACCAAAAAAACACTTTCAATTTTTATATATCTCAATATGATTCTTAAGTCCCATATGTACAAGGGAGATGATAAATAATAGCTTCTAGTTCAACTTAAGCATATCTCAGTTGGCTTCTCTAAGTATGAAATTGTTCATTAGGGGATTGTAAAATACAGAAAAAGATAGAACTGTTCTTTTAATGACTGCTAATTCCATTTTTGTTGAACTAGGAATATTTAACTTCATAAACATATTATGAAAGCTTCCAGATTTAAAGGAAAAATTCCCCCTAAACACTCTGAATTAAAAGTTAAAAACCTCCACTTTTAAAGTTATATAGATATTTCTTTCTTACATTTTCAAAATCCTTCATAATGTAAATGAGAAAACTATCATTTTGCTTTTCTGCTTTACATTGCTTTTAATAAGCATTTTATACTTCGTTCCAAAGTGATATAGACAAACTTTTAATATTAGTCAGTATTTCAGTTAATAGAGTTAACAATGCTTTATGCTAGGAGGAAAGTTTTGTTATTGACGG